>NC_090200.1:2756071-3089285 GCF_033026475.1 Channa argus
AGAAACAAGCACAAGTTTAGTTTTCGTCTTGAAGCTGTTTACTGTCAGCACCCAGGAAGCCAATGTTCAGAGCTCGTGCACTGAGCTGGTGCATGAGCCTTCCAGCGCAGAGTTCAGTCCCCTGGTAAGAATAATCTTGGCTATTAGTTGGGATTTATCTGATTTTTAACAGAACATATCTAACAAAAGTGTAACTTAATGGGTAACAAATGAACCGATAATCACAATAACCACAGCTTTATGGCTTTCGTCGACATTCAGGCAGATGTGTTCTCATCGCAACGATTACGTTTAAAGAGAAAACATCTTATAGACGTATGAAACCAATAGCTGCTCAGCACAGATCCGATTGCACATCACCACCCACCCCCTCCTCTGATGGCTCACGCTTTACCTCGTACTAATCAAAGCAGGCCTGCAAGAGCACAACACCAAAAAAAAAAAAAATAAACAACCACTTAACATCTGTTGTGGGCCCTAATCTGATGCAGTCAGCCTGGGTGGGTGAGGGATTCATGGACAAAAGGTGCAGCGATGTTAGTGTCATTTCTCAAGACAGACGGGCGTGCTGGCAGTGCCCACCGCCTCTGTTATGCAACGCTTAAAACCCTCTTTTAAAAGCTTCCCTGTGACTTCTTATTACTGTTATTACGAGCCGTCAATCAGCTGCAGCCTTACATAAATCGCTCTCTGACGGACGATCTGCCGGCGGCTTCAATTTAGCACAATAACACTGTTCGGATATTGCCTGGTGCATTAAGGGAACGTGCATCGCAATCAGCAAACACATAAACAAGCAGCTACAAACACTGATGCCTCCGATAAGGTTCTCTGGTGTTTGTCTGACTCACTGCGTCGGCCATGCGCTCTCACGATTGTTGATGCTCTCATGATGAACGATCACGATCCAAAAGTCTTTGCCACGATTATCAGATCACAACCTCTGCAGCTGCCACACGATAAGTGCTGGCACATTACACGTGCTGCACATTTATGCAAAGGGACTGTGCAAAGCAGCTCAGTCTGGAGGAAGACTTTCAAAGTAAGATGCCAGGAGAGAAAAAGCAAGTTTTGCTCCCAGATAGGTAAAGAAAAAAAGGTTTCATTCCGTCCATGGAAAGCTGTGAAACGAGTTTGTCTTCGGCAGAGATATGAACAATGCAAACACTGAAAAATGGTAATGTTAAAGTTCCCACTGTCACCACAGAAGGATTTATTGTTTCAAGCTCATGAATGGATTTTCAGGCCTCTGTATGCAATGAGCGTTCAGAAAGAGTTCAGTTTCTTGTTAAAAACAAACAAAGAGAAATGACGCAAACAAGACAAAACACACACAAAATGACAAAGAAATCTTTGTAGCCAGTGACCAAAAGAAACCATTTACAAAAGGGGAAAGTTGCAAAGCACTCAACACTAATGAGACGTGCTGCTACATTTTGGATCATCTCGACAGGTTTGCTGCATAGTCATTAAGAAAGGGTCCGATCTTACTGATGCTCCAGACCCGAGACATGGAGACAATGTGGTCGTCAGTAATAGACCTGCAGACTTCATGATCTAGTTGTGTTGGATTTGATCAAAGCAACAACGCGGTCGCCCTGCGGGCGAAGCAGAAGCGTCCGAAGAAACAGGTCCAGGCCTTCCCAGAAGCATGTTTCAAACACGTAACCACATGTAGTCTGAGAGCGTCCGAGTCAGGAGTGGTCTCCCGGGTGAAAGTCCACTTGATAAAGAGGGAAAAGGACAAACTCCACAGCGTCTCACTCGGACACTTGCAGTCTCACATACAACACCTCCAGGAAAAGCCTGGAGAAGTTCAGGATTCCAGTTATTTTGTAACTTTTAACTTTTCCCCAGTTACCTTTCATCCTTTTGTGTGAGCTCTGTGTTAGATCATAAAACTGGCTCAAGCTGAGAAAAGGTCTGTTTTGGCCAGAATAAACTACGAAAAAGCAGCATTAACTCTCCTCCTTAATGCAGTGATTCTAGCTGGACCAACACTTAAACCCTGCTTGGTGTGGGTTTCACTGCCTGGCTGCACAAGAAGATTTGAGCGTTGAACCCAAATCCATTTTCTTGTGTTGTGCCCGAATTAGACGGGCTTTGCATCAGAGTCGGCACAAGCAGCTGAAATATGAGAGTGAGCATTATGTGGCTGCAGTCCTGACAAATGAGAGAGGATACACAGAGCCTGGAGGGCGAACAAACACACGGCGGCAATGCTAACTGGGTCACATGGTGCGTTCACTGACTGCGGGGCCAGCAAAATAAGACAAAAGCAGCACGAGACAAAGGCTGGAGTGGAAAAGAAGCGTGTGTGTTACTGGAGAGCAGCACTGATGAAGAGAATGAACAGCTTAAACAACCTGTTACAGCTCCGACAGGCCACAGTATCATATGTAACCTGCTACCGTTTGGGCCTCTGTTGTGGGTAGTTTGAATCCAGGCTCACTCAAGTTTTTCTGCTTTTCAGTTATTGCTGTGACTTCAAGCTGCTGCCAGCATCGTTTTAAGCTGCCACACAGTCAATACGAGGGGTTGCATCATGTTAATTCCTCGCAAAGTGCACAACTAGCGCATAGTTAACAGCAAGTATAGCTGAAGCCTTAACTGACCAGTTGTTCCTTGATTTTCGGAGTTTCTGAAACTGCTTGAGGGCTTTGTCGGCTCGTTGTGTGCAGGCCTGAACTGACAGCCACAGGAGATGTATGAAGCAACTGCACGTGTGTTAACACGTCCACATACACCAAGGGCCATGTAACGCACACAGGACTGATGTGTCGTTACAAGCTGCATCTCCTGTGGAGAAGTTTATCAGGGCTTTGTCACAGACTCAGACAGACAGAAAGCATGTTTCCCACCACAACGTATGCGCCACAATACTGCGTGTGACAAGAATCACGAAAGAAATCTGCCCTAATCGTTGTTGTGACCGAGGTCACGAAAAGTCGCCCTCTGGTTTCTGACACTGCACAAACCTCGGGAAAGTTTGTCCCACTTCGACTAAGAAGCTGAGGAGGTGCACACACGGGCAGGATTTGTGGAAGCTGATCCCAGTCAAACAACCAGCTTAAAGCAACAGCAACGTGCACGATCCAGCTCCCAGACAGTGGTGAAGTAGGAGATGTGAAGAACATTTACAGATTTAGAGATGCTAAAGGGACATTTTTAGCAAGAAAACTACATGAGAATACACCGATTAGAAACTCTGGACCAGACCAAAACTACAACTACACAAAGAAACAGCCGCTCAGCAGTTAACCCTCTATAGTATACAGTGAAACCATTTTAACTACTAATGTGATCCATCCTCAACATTAATAACCATTTAAATCTGCAGAGCTTCAACAACTGTCCAGACAAAATCCAAACTATTAAACCCAACCACCAACTGACGAACGGACAATTACATCATTATTTACAGCAGACTAAATGTCTTGGACGCGTTTAACAGTTCAATGTAAGTTGGACACATTTCCTGCAATGTTACTGAATAAACTTGAAACATCAGGCAGGTTTTACTGGCTTTACACAACAATATCCACATATTATATGGCTTTCTGGATTTGTCCAAACACCAACAAAACTCTCCTGCTGATTCAAACATGTGTGATCTAGTTCCTGTTGTGCCTGCTGCTAATCGTCTGTGTTTTACTGGCTTTAAGTCCAACCGGAGTCTGTAAAACCTCTTTGTTAAAAACCCCAACGTGAGTAAATCTAAACCGCGTTTCCTGCCGTGGGACAATAAAGGGATGTTCACCGCAGGAGCCGAAATGAGAAGATTTCTGCTAATAGAGCCACAGCTCCGAGGCCGGAACCAGAAAGTGGGTCAATGTCACCTGGCTCGCAGGACAACCATCCATCCTCGCTCACATCCCACATGCAAATGAGCCCCACAGCAGCAGAGAGAATGTGGCGAGGCGTGAGTCATAGCACTGTAACTAGGCTGAGCCCGTCCCAAACGCAGCGTGATATGAATCGCACGGATACGATTCCCACAGATTGACAACTTTCTTACGTAAGAACGGCAACGCAGTGTTGGCATCTGGAGCTCACAGCTTGCGTAACCTGACACGCATATGAGCGGCACATCCAGATGTGCGCTGAGGGGCAAAGACAGAGGATGACAGCACTGCTACTGCTGCTGCTGCTGCTTTCTGTTATTTCCAGCATGAATGCAGCCTGAGTGAGTCACCGGGTGCTAGTGAATTCGGGAAAAAATGGAAATGTACAGAGAAACAGCGAGTCACCACTCTGACTATTGTGTTATGTAGCTCAGATGGCTGTGCAGCTGTGTGGGCACTGAGCACAGTCACTCAGCCACTTCTGTGGGTAAAAACCCTTGAACTGGTCCGGAGGTAGACGCTAATGTGATTCACACTTTATGTCGAAATCTGTTATTAGCGGGCGAAAGCACAAATTATTCTACTGAATTTTGTTCTGCACCCGTCCATATTTTGATATCTGAACAAAATCAGCAATAAAGTTATTTTTATTAATGCAAATATTGATCGAACACAATGGACATGAAGTATTAGTGAGATTCCTTGTCATTTACCTTTGACTGATGTAATTGTTGTCTGACAGGTTAAAAAGAAATGCACCAAGTTCCCTTTAAAAGCACAACATAAAACGAGTGAAGTTCTGCAGGGTGGATCATTTTGTGCCTCCGCTCAACCCGTTCAGTGAGCGTCACTGGGCTCGAAATGACTGGACATCACACTCCACTTTGTGTACGACACACAGGCTCCAAACCACAGCTGTCTGAACAGGCGTCCTAGGAACCAAATCTGAGTTTACAGCAAGCCTGTAATCACCCACCGCCTCTTCCTCACGTGATGCAAGGGACCGGGCAGAAATAGAACTCATTTTGCCGATACTCCACTTATCTGCTGGTCAAATTAAACAGCACCCATGAAGATTCAGCTTCTTATTGCTAACAATGTCTCGGTAAAACCAGGGTCCCTTTACATTTCCACTGTTTTTACTTCATGTCTCGTTGGGTTTGGTCACTTGTAATTAGGTGAATCAATGAACAGGCCATGGATTTACTAAATATCTGCAGTAGTATTTTTCAAGTGTTTAAGCCACAGGATTATCCACAAACAGTCACTTTCATATTATACTTCATAATATATAATTTGTTGTCTACATTTGTCTTTCCTGTAGTCTTTATATATTTGGATGTTTTTAATCTCTTGGGGACTGTAAGGCAGAGAGGGAACATTGCCAGGAGAGGAAACGTACTAAATCACGGATATGAGACAAACAATACGCTCACTATTAAAATACACAGTTATATGTGTGCGGACGTGTAATATTTTAATAATCTACCTGAGTTCTTAAATCAGAAAAAACGTTGTTGGCTGAGAACCCTAAATATTCACTTTTGAACAGCCTTTGCAGCAGAACAAATTAAAAAAAATTTTAAATTCCATGTGTATTACAAAGCCACAAAATGGGGTTTTTCGTGCAAAAAGCTGATAAGCATCATGCAGAGAAAATCGTCAATCAAATCAATACTTCTTCATGTGCTGGCTTTGCACAAATCAGACTAAAATTGCTTTTTTTACTATGTACTTGTTAATGGTATAAGAGGTTTGCATTGCATATCCAAAATATCAGCGCATTATGATTAGTCCTCATCTTAAGAGCCATGCAGCCCAAAGCCTGCATCACTATAGTACCAATACAGATGTGTTGGTATGGCAACGCTCCAACCACTATTTGCAAGGTTTTAAGTGTCAAGTACATTAGAAACATTTAAAAAAGTCCTGAGACAAACTCACGCCCTCAGTGTTTGTGTCTGACAGCCACTGCTTGCCAACTGAAAACCACCACATGGAGACCAGTTTCCAATAATACAATAAAAAGAACCCTGCTGCCTCTGTCATGAGGAAATATTACTCACTGCTTTGTTTCACATCTCATTTCTTGCCACCCACTCTCTCTCTGGCCTGCACCTTTTATTCAAGACTTCCACAGTGAAAACAACTGTTGACGTTTCACACCAGAGAAACCGCAACACTCCATAAGGACGTTGGCACATTCAGGCCGTTTAAGGCCGTGACATGATTGATGTGTGCAGACGGATTAACCACGGTTGTCACACCGCCCCACTCATCAGCATCCTCCCCTTGGCCTCGTCTTACCTTCGATTGCAATGACATGCTCCCGGATCTGGTTCTGCAGCACCGGCTCCTCGACCCGCTCCAGCAACTCGTAGATGGAATAGATGTTGGGGTGGACGGACTCAAACCTCTGGATCTCGGCTCGGATGGCGGCCGAGTTGGCGAGGTGCTGCTGGTAGTTCATCACTGCCACTTCTGCTGCAGTCTGCTGGAAAGGAGCAGGGACTTCCCGCTGACCGGACCGGGTGTTTGTGGTGAAGAGAAACAGGTGAAGCCGCAGGAAGCTCCTTAAATCATGGTTTTTTCCAATGAGCTCTGGTGGCGTTTAACAGCTGCTACTTTAAACTACTTAAGGGGAATATTTTATGCGCAAAGAGTCACTTTATCCTGCTTTACATCCTTGAACATTTGGTGTAAATTATACCTCCAGCGCTGGTTTTGGAGGAAGCGACCAGGCTGCTGCTGCTGCTACTGGCCGGAGAACGCAGCTGTTTCCCGGGGTGTCCCAGTTCCCAATTCCGGTGCGGTGACAGATGTGCGGCAGTCTGAGCACCGCTTCCCCATATCCTTACAGGCCATGCACGGTGAAAAGCACACTTCGTCCGCTTTATCTGACTTCAAGGAATCTTCGGGAGTCACTTGGAGCCATAAGTGACCAGGCGAGAGGGATGGAAACGGCCTTGTCGCTAGGTGGCTATGCTAACCGGCTAAAGCTAACTAGCTGTGGCTCCGGAGCCGGGGAACGAGGAAAAACTCACCGTTTTCCAGGCGTTAAAGTCCGCCTCACATAACGACAGAGCGGGCAGCGAAAGCCCCGCAAGTCAAAACTGAAGCGACCATTTTTTTCTAAAGTGTTAACTACGAAGAGCAGCCGGCGGCAGCTGGATCAACACTGACGGGATCGTGGCGGGGCAGTTTGGATGCCTGGTCCCGTCCGTTGTTTCGTCTCCGCTCCGGGACCAGCCGCGTCTAATAACCTCCTCCGTCCGGACTGAAACTCCAGCAGCGAGCGCGTCGGTAAAGCGAACCCGGGCGCTGGCAGCCACTCGCACTTCACATGTAAATCCCGCACACGGCGCACAAACCCTGAGCTCTTCCCCCGTGTCGTGCGCTGAGGTCCATCCCGTGCGGAGCGGAGCCACAGGATCCCAGCCGGGAAGCGCAGGCTCAGGCTGCGCACAGCGAGCGCGACGAGTTCCGGTAGAGGTTTTCAAAGTAAAACGCACGGGTTTCTACGTTCAAGACACTTTATTTTTGTCTCTTTGCATTTATTCTCTCGTTTCTGTTTCTGTCATAATTCGGAGTTGTTTATTGTCTCTGTGCTCGTTTTGTGCTCATTTTAAAGGACACTGCTTTTTCTCCACCTGCAGTCAGTTTTCCTCTTTTTCCAGTTGCAACGTGTCTCTTTCTTTTTGTGTCTTCCATTATAGTCGTCTTTCTTCTCTCAGCGATCATTTTGCATCTCCTTGCAGTCAGTTTGTCTATTTTTGTAGTAATTGTGCATTTCTGTGCTTGATTGGTATGTTGGCTTGATTTTCTTTATTTTTTCATTTTTCAGTTTGTGCTCATCTGTAGCCATTTGTGTGTTTTTCCATTTGTGTGACTGATACTCGAGGACTACAAGTATTTTTTTTTACCGCTTGGTTGTGTGTGGAGCTTTATTTTTGGCCTTGGGGATGTTAGTTTACAAAAATAACATAAAATAAAATGTTGATTTGATCAGTTAACGTACCATAAGTGTTCCAAAAAAATAGTAAGAATATGCACAACTTCTCTTGTCTGGCCAACAGTCTAAACCAAAAGTTACCATTCAAATTTAAATTACAATAAATACAAAAACAAATGCAAAATTCATAAGCATTTCATTTTATGTGTCATTCTGCCTCTTTTCATTTGTGTGTTTTATTTCTTTTTATTCATCTTTCCCATTGAGTAGTTACAGAGCCGTTATGATGAAAATAATACAGTAATGGAAAGTTCCATTTGCGACACACTTTGAATTTAAAATTCACAGCATCGAACTGGCGGGAAATTCGGATCAGAATGTCGTTTTTGAAGATGCTAATTTATGAGTCAGCGCATTTATTCTGAAATCCAAAGCTTCCTCACTCCGCTCTTCCTCCAGCCAAATGACGCGTACTTGACTCAGCCGCTTTCACGAACATAATAATTGCGTTGAGGCTGCGCAAAAATTCCTCAAAAGTTCCTTTTGTATTTTGTCCTGCTACTGGTGAAAGTAACTAAAAGCACGTAGCTCCTGCAAAATAGAGCCACACACTATCAACAGACATGAACACAAATCCCAGGCATATTTCTTTGTTTATTACCTATATTTACATATTCACATCTGCATGGAAATAACTAAGTCATAGATTCTCTGTGACAGCTGTGCACTGTCCAACAATCCAGTCCAGCACTATTGTGTTGAAGCTGGTATTTTCTCCCCATCCAGCAGTAACTGGTGCACAATGCCGCTCTTTTTCTTCCCACTGCTCGTAGCCTTGATGCAGCACTCGTGGTCCCCCACCGCGAAGTGGGTCTCCGTGCCATCGTCCACAAACTCTCCCTGCAGACCAGAAGACACACAGAAACACAAATGTGTTCTTAAGGGCGGCTTCAAGGTCAGAGAGCTCAGTTAAAAGATGCAAAATGAAGCGAGGCAAAACAACGACGCACAAACACAACCAACCAATAACATATCAGCACAGAATAACCACAGAAAGATGAATGAAAAACTGCTCCAAATGGACACAAATAAACAACAAAGACACATGATGATGCAAAGGGAATACGAACGGACCACCCAGAGATGGAAAATGACCAAAAAAGAGACACGTGACCAGAAAAAACAGAAGACAAATGACGTCTTAGCATGTTCTTTCAGTTAAAACAGCAACCTTTGACCTACTGCAGTATCTTGCAGCTTTAACTCAGCATGAATACTTGTATTTTTGTGTAATTTTGTTCTTTTTACTGAAGGAAATTCACACACTGAAGTGCAGCACATGGTCAGACTGAATCTGTCAGATAAGTGCAACAATTCATACTCACTTTTCTGGGGACTAGTGAATATAAATATGTTGCCTGTTGCAATAAATCAGCATGTCACAAATATATAAATGCTTGTCAAAATATTTATCAACGTGTCCAATCTTGAGTACTGACAGGATGTTTTACGTCCTGTCAAACACTCACGGTGAGTTAAAACTCATCTCACACTTAAAGCCTTGCAATAAAACTTGATCTGCACTTGTGATCAATAGAAATATGATAAATATTTGTGTTTTCATACATGATTAATCGTTTTTCGAATGAGATTCTCACCGTTGTGTCCATTTTCTGCCCGTTGCACCAAACATCCATGGTGTCCTTCTCTGTTGGAACAAAGAGGAAAAGCTTTGAATCCAACAGCAGGACATGGCTGAAGCAGAAGCTGAAACTCAAAAGGTAAAAGAACTGCAAACACTAAAGTACTAAAAGAGTACCCCCCCCCCCCCCCCCCCACGTGTAATCCAAAATGTAAAAAGTACTGCAAAAATGTAAGGGAAAAGTAGCAGTACTGCAGTAGGAAAGTGCCAGTACAGATCTAATTCAAAAACCAGATTTCAGACTGTGGAAAATCATCAACACTAATTGTATTTCTTCTATTCACTGCTAGTTAGTGGCAATAAAAGCCTATGAAGTGAACTCTAGAGAAATGGAACTTTTTTAAAACCATCATTTCACGTTTGTGCTGTAAAACTCCAAAATAATTCAAAGCATTCTGTGCAGTGACAGCTGCTTGATCCATAATAATACATCGCTGTTTATTGCTGTCAGACAAATGAAGTGCAACAAAAAGTACAACTTAACTGAGCCCACAGTTCATTGTTGGTATATCAAACGACTTGTCTGAGTTTTATATGATGACTACAGTAACACGTGTTTCCTAATATACCTGCACTGATCTCAGACTGAGCAGATTATACTGCAAACACAGGATCACACTGTACTGCAGTTACATAATCACACACTCTAGATCTGTGTTTGTACTTTACTGGAGTATTTCCATTGTTATTTTACATGTAGCTGACAGCTTCAGTTACTTTGCAGATGCAGAGTCTAAAACATAATCATGTATTATTATGGATTAACCACCTGTGGACCTTACTGCAGATGAACCCTGAGGGGAGGAACTGTGCAGTACCCAGTACGACCCTGAAGTCCTCCCCGTCCACTTTGAGCAGCCAGGTCTTGGTGGTCTTGGCTCGGTTGTCGATGAACTTCTGCAGATTCTTCCCGTCGATCTCCAGAGTGTATTCGTAGGCGAACCCGCCGACGGCCTCGATGTTTATGGTGGCTTTAGTGTTGGCACCTCCGACTGTGAAGGTTTCCTTCCCAACCAGCTTGAACATCCAGTCTTTCCTGATGACTTCCTGTTGAGGAAACCAAATCAGGACAAACATCCTTTCACAACAAGAAGAAAAACACCTGCTGCCACACACATACTCATACTTTCACCTGTGATTGTACTGAGGAGGTACAAATGCTGGTGGATCGGATTATGAAACACTAAATGTAATCAGACTTTAAATGAAGTAAAAGTTGTGCATACGCTTATCACTGTCCCAGGGCTGAGGCCAGAGGGTCGACCAAGGGTGTCACAGGCCCCGGTGCCCCCTGCCAGACTCAGAAGGCGGCATGAATATGAATCAGTAGAACCCTCAGCGTGGGGCCAGTTGATTGTATATATAAATTATTACAAATAATTTATAGTAATTTTTTATTTATCATTTAATTTAATTGAATTTAAAGATTTTGTTTTAATCCCACTATTACCGTTCAGAATGACAAATGTTTTATTTATCATCATGTAATCAGAAATAATTATAACTAGTTGTACAATTACACATTTATAATGAATAATTTACAGTTTACCTTCTAAAATCAGGGTATTAAATTTGATACTTATAAATGAATGTACCTGCCATCAGTATTTTAATCTTGTCAAGCTTTTTACTGTTAGTTAATTTAATCTAGAAGTTTATATTTTTAAACATTAAAAGTTCAATATTTTCCTGTGAAATGTCCAGCGGTTGGTGCAGAAGTAGAATGAAATGCTCAGTGCAAATACTTGATTTTATGAAAATGTATTTCTCAGACTGCAATATACATATTAAATATAACATATATTCAGTGCTACTGTTTCCTTATATTTCTGCTTCTAGCCCCCCAAATGATGTCATCATGTTTTCTTCTTTTAACACTCAGGAAGTTGTAGTTCCTCAGACTCATCGTGGCATCACAAACCATGTACACTCATTAAATCCTTTGTACTTTTCAGCACTAGAAACATCCTGCAGAGCTGACATGTGAACCACATGGAAATAAACTCCCACAGGCTCTCACCTGTCTATTAACGTACACGATACGTTTCCCGGTGGTGGTGCCATGAGCGAACTCAATCCGGTACAGGCCGTCGCTCAGCGCCACCTCCCACATGGCAACCACATCTCCACACAGCATCTCCGACCCACCTCAGGACCCTGACGCCAACTCAGACAGTCAGTGAAAGTATCATGTTTGGGAGCTCAGCGCGAGGCGTGTTGGACTCCACTCTGCTTAGAAGACGTGTCGTCTCAGCAGCAGGTGCCTTACAGTAAGAGGCTTAGAGCTCAGTCCACACTGAATACTGAAAAGTAGGACAGGCTTTGTTTTGTATCCTGGGTTTCATGGAGACAATAATACCCCCCCCCCCCCAAACTAACACTCACACACACAAACACACACACTGGTTCACCAGTACAATCAAATCCAATACTAGTATTTAGCTTTGTTAGTAGTAGCATGTCTTAGTATAGTAGCAGTACTTGTACAGACAAATGTCCAGCATTAATAGTAAACAGTTATAACAGCCTTTTGTATTTACTCAATACATTCGGTGTAGTGCTACTATTATATTTAGATAAATAATAAATAAATTGCAGTCAGCCACAATAACAATAGTATTCTTAGTACCAGTAGTACTAGTACTCGAACAAATAGTTCGAAGTAAAGGCAGTAGTTGCTTCACTTATAACAGCAGCAAGAGTTATATCAATAGCATGTCCAAAAATTATGAGTAAATTATGAGTAGTTCTACTACTAACGCCAGCAATGCTCATTTTAGCAGCAGCAGTAAATAACACTGACCCCTCCACCATCACCCTGCCGTCCTCAAATGCAACGAAATGCGTCTAGTTTCTACTTAAAGTACAGCACCCGAGTAAATGCACTTAGTTACTTTGCACTGCTGCTAATCTGTCCACCTTTACCTGAAGGACTGTGATGTGAGAGTGAGCTGTAAGTAACAGCAGCAGTTCACAGTCAGAGATGAGCACAAACCACAGGCTCCAGCAGAAGCTCAGACAAAGCCGCTATTGTGTTGTCTAACGTGTTTAACTGAGCTGCTGCCAAATCACTAAAAGTCGTGACATCACCACGGCGAAAAGGAAGCTATTAACAGAAATATCTGTCAGTCATAACACACTTTTATTGGATTCATGGCCAACTTCTTGTAGAGCTTGTTTTGCTCAGTGATTCCGTTCTGACTGTCTAAGGATTAAACAAAGAGACGTTTTTTTTTCTATTTAAGTAATAGTATATTTATGTACTTTAATGTATAGATTTTGTTAATTCAATTTTAACATTCGTTCAAAAAGAATGATCTTTGCTCAACTTATGTAAATATTGGAATATTACGGAGCCCGGGAAGGGACAAAAAAAAAACTGATGGAAAATAAAGAGAATTGTAAATATACTTCCGCGTCCGTCGGTCACCGTGGAAAAGACAACAGAGCAGCCTTCATAAAACTTGTCCTCATATACAAAGCCATCAAGTCAGTGCTTGGGACTGAACATAGTTTGGACATCAGTGAGGGACACACGAAGACACTGTCCCCCCACGCGGACATGGTGGACTCTGTTAGTAGCTGACTGCAGGATGAGCTGCCAAATGAGGAGAACATGGATTACTCGCAGTATCATGTATTACTCGCAGTATCATGGATTACTCGCAGTATCATGTATTACTCGCAGTATCATGGAGTACTCGCAGTATCATGGATTACTCTCAGTATTATGCAGTACTCGCAGTAACATGAATTACTCGCAGTATCATGAAGTACTCGCAGTAACATGAATTACTCTCCCATAAAGTTCTGCACGTATAAGCGCTGTCGTTTCCATGGTGACCAACTGACCGGGATTTATAAGAACATCGGTTGCGAAATCTCGGAAAACTTGAGTTTTTCCCACCATCTTTTTCTTTTATTCTCTCTCATGTTCCGATTAACAGAAAATACTCATATTTTCCTGTTTGCACTTTCGGCTTGTCCCGGACGCCGTCGCCACAGCGGAGGGGTTCGGCGCGGTGATTCGGCACGAGGTTCCACGCCGGATGCACTTCTTGCCGCAGCGCTCCCGTTTTTATCCGGACTCGGGACCGGCACAAAGTCCAAAATCCGCTTGCCTGCACAAATCAGACTGGCGAGCCCTTATTTAATGACCACAGGAAACAAATGTTATTAAAACTAGGAGATTTATAATAATATAATATCTGACAAAGCAACTTTCTTCATCTTTTAGTCATTTCTGGCCACGTCCAGACTAAAGAAACTTAAACACACTGTGATGAAAGCGGGGTTTAACAACGTTTCTGTGCGACAGGAAATCAGGAAAGTAAAATAATAAAAATACAAAAAGAGGAAGAGTTGCTGGTCAGATGAGTTATGGAAAATGGATTAATAAGTGATGACAACAGAGCGGAGGTCAGAGTTTAATCTACTAATGACCTCATTACAGGAAGATACAGAAACATCTTAATCATTTTTAGATTTAAGGTATTTTGGATGTAGTTTCCAGGAAAATTATTTTTCATCGAAACAGCTTATTAGTACCTTCATTTCTCAATTATTAAACGTGTAGTTCATTTCTTTATTTGATGGTTTTGTGAATTGGATTCTCTCTTCGGTACTAAGGTCAGACTGCCATCTAGTGGCTACACTGACAAAAACTAGAGAATTTCATTCATTTTTAAAAAGTTATTACATTTTTTCTAGATCGAGGATGTTTTTTTTTTTATTCTTATCGTAAATTTACTAGAAAGAAGTGTGTGATTTAAGATGCTTTTCAGGAAAATATGTGTCTGTAAGAAAAGCTCGGTTCACCAATTACTCTTTTACTTATTTTGTGAATGTTTAATTATAATAAGTTGTAGACACATAAAGGAAGGATTACACAAGTAACTTAGTCAGACCTGTTGAATCATCATAAATCTTTTATTAACATATAGATAAGAAAAGCTGGTTTCAGCCTGAAAAAAAAAAAAAGTCCCTTCAAACCACAGATGTCACAAGTACAACAGATTATGTCATTTGCATAATAATGCAACAGTAAATTCCCTTTTATACCAATTATAAATTATATTTGAAGGTGTACAAACGGAGTGTCTGCAAGTGGAATAATCCTCCAAACATACTGATAGAGAATTAAAAAAATCCGGTCAATACAAAAACAGTTTAGCTTCAATGACACAGAATCACTTGCAGGAAAGTTGGGAAGTCTCACGTTTAAGATGTGGTGCATTTAAAAAGACCAAATACATGCGTCAGGAATAAAACAACAACTATGCGTGAGTCCAGTTTTTATTAGAAAACAACAGGATCTGCTGAAGCTCTTTGGTCTGCAGAAAAAGAATAAGTAACACCGTCGCCATAAATATGTGGACATTGGACAATATATTTAGCGTCATAGATACAAGGTGCAATAAACGAGATCCCAAAGTCGTCTCACGAACGTCGCTTATCGACCATCCTGTCTTTACCAATTATCCTGAGCAGCTGTCACTGGGTGAGAGACTGGGTCTGTCTCAGGCTCCTTTCTACTGATTTACTTCATCATTTTCACACGAGGGAAAGTCTGTGAAACCTTTCCAGGGTCGGAAAATCTTAGTATCACACTCCAACTCTGCTGTGTTTCTGCTCTGAACACCCGGCAAAGGAAACCCCGCGTTTCCCAAAACGCACCTTCACAAAGTCCCCGTTTGCTGTGGAAGCTGACTGACCTACACCAAACCACGATCTCACAATCACTCTTGCGTGTGGATCACTACAGCAGGTCCAGCATCTGGTGGAAAGAGTGAAACCAGAGGAGTGAAGGCTGCTCGGGCAGCATGTTAATGCTATTGCAATCCTACGTTTGACTATCGCGCATGGATGCAAACGTGTCCACATATTTCTGGCCACATTGAGTAGTTTGACTCCACAGAATCTATGCTTAAAGAGGAAGCAGAATCAGGGAAGCACTGAAGTTTCCAGACAACTTCACAACAAATGCTATAAACAATAATGGAAGTGAGATTTGTGGTAATTATGGCAACGTGACGGCAAATCCGGGGGGAAAAAAAAAAATTTGGTTGTAAAAACAAATGCCCAGGAGGGGAATCTGAAATGTCAGGTGTTTCCCCTCCTGTCTGTGTGCAGCACTCAGGCAGTTTGATGGTGTGAGGCCTGTTTGGTTCAGTCTGTCCTGACTGTGTGTTTGGTTCCGACCCGCTGTCCCCTCAGGGTTAAAGTATGCAGCACTTCTTTTTCTTTTTCTTGCCGCTCGGCCCGTTTTTGTCTTTGCTCTCGGACAATTTCTTCTTGCGAACCTCCCGCATGAGGTCGAAGAAGACCTGGGAGACAGGAGAAAGGGAGGTGAAGGACTGGAGCATCCCCGAAGGCGTCACTGCACATTACAGAGCCAACGCAACGCAATGAAAAACCCAAAAGCAGATGCAAACATGTAAGTTCCTGTCAAGCCTGAGAACTGACATGTCTGCACAACCTGAAAATACTTCTGCTTCAGCAGGAACTAGCACGTACCCTCAGGGTTTATGAGTGCACTTTGAGAAAAACTCAAAACTTCTTCTGAGATCAGCCCAAACTGAACACAAAAATTAAATAAAACTTGTTCAATAAAATTTGTGCTACACTCCTTTCTGCAGAATATGGGCCAGCTAACGTGCTCAGACCCAGACAAACATCTGGGCCCAGCTCTTTTGTACATGATCCAGTTTACATCTTATGATGTTTCAATGCTAACACTGCAAAAAAATCAACTGCTGAATTGAATTTTCTGAAAAGCATTTCCAGCTTCTTTTAAATTAAACTGCAGTGTCTGAGCACATTTACCGGCAATACCCAGAGTAACAATGATGAAAACACAGAAAAGCTGTGTAACATAAAACCAAGTGCCAGTAAAAAGCAGCAATGTGCGTAAAATGAGACCTGAGCTGCAGCATCTTGTTACCTTGTCGACGTTGGCTCTCGTCTTGGCTGAGGTCTCTACGTACTGAAACCCCCACTCGCTTGCCTTCGTCATGGCCTCCTCAGTAGAAACTTTCCGTCGATCTTCCAGATCGGACTTGTTCCCCACCAGGAGCAGAGGGATTATCTCCTCCTCCTTCACCCGCAGAATCTGCTCCCTGTCACACACAGTAGCTTTAGCACATCTGGACCTTAGCCAGCTACGGGTGGGATTTGAAATGGTGTAAAACTACAGAGTAAAACGGACCTGAACTCAGATGTGGCTTGGAAGGACTCGTGCTCTGTGATGGAGAAAACCAGCAGGAAGCCCTCTCCACAGCGAAAGTAGTTGTCTCTGATGGCGGCGTAGTCCTCCTGACCTGCCGTGTCCAGGATGTCGATCTGCACGTCCTCGCCGTCTAGGACCACCTTCTTTCTGTAGCTGTCAGCCTTGGTAGGCTCGTAATCCTCTACAAACTGGAACCACAAAGGGGAGGGGGGGATTATGAGACAGGAAAAAGAAACAGCAGGTTTCCTGGGAAATGGGCTCTTTGAATCTTACCTCGTCGTACATGAACTGCAGGGTGAGGGCGGACTTCCCCACCCCGCCGCTGCCCACCATGATCACCTTGTGGAGAGTCAGAGAGGTCTGGCTCTTGTTCTTGCTAGAGGCCATGTTTCTGCTCCTTATCAGTCCAGTGTCCAACAGCTCCACCAGACTAGTGCAGGGCAGCAGGAACCAGGAGAGTCCAGCAGAAACAGCACAAAAAGCAAATCATTTCAACAAACAATGTATAGATTATCATTAATGAACTCAATTCACAAGCTATAATGAGCAGCAGCACAGTTGTTGGCTTTAGAGCTCGCAGCGACAGCGCTTGAACGGTCAAGCTGATAAAGAGCCTGCAGGGCCACACACGTGAGGGCAGGAGTGAAGTCCCACCAACAGAGTCAACTACCAGGGGCCTCAGCTACAACAACAAACGGGAACAGATGAGTAAAATGCTGTGCTGCAGTCAAAGAGGAACTATTATTCATCGTGTCAACACACAGATTCAGCTTCCTCTGTACGTGTGTGTGCGTTAACCAGCTGACAGCTGGAAACCACTTTCTACAACACCCTGAACGGCTACTTCTGCTCTTCCCGGCTCCCGCCTCCAACCTAAAGAACGCCTCTGATTGGCTGAACGCGGCAGTGGAACTGCGCTACGGCGGCTGTTATTGGCCGCGCCGGGTGTCACTCACCAAAACGGATGGCTAGCCCGTGAAACATCGAAAGATAACGCTTTCATTCCCTGAGGGGATTCAGACATTAAAACGCTTCCCAGCGGAGGGAGGAAAAGGTTAATCTGCACCAAAAAACACGGAGAAAGTCAGAGAACTCACCTGCTAACGTGTTTCTCGGTCGCTCGCTGGTAAATTTGCCATACGGCGACACACACTCAACTTTTACAAGTTGACCAGGATACTCTCTGCCCCACCTTGTACTCAGCACAGATCGTCTATGTGCAGGAAGAGGAGTCACTCTGTGGCTGAAAAAGGCTTACGGAGCAGCTAGCAGCCGGCGCTTGCTTAACCGTTGATAAGGCGACGGTGTTGGTTTTTGTCCGAAATAAAGAGAAAATTAGCACGCGGAACGAAAGAACGTTTTCACGCTGTGTTATTTACATTAAACTCATATCACACGTGGGTACATGCACTAAAATACGGTAACCTACAGATTGGCAAAACTGTGGAAAAGAGACGGAGTGGTACGTCTTACTTTTTATCTCCTCTCAGGACGACGCACAACTTTGACAGGATGTGATGTCAAGGAATTCCTGCTTGTAATTACCAAACGTGACAAAATACAGTAAAATTGAAAAATATGAAAAATGAAAAATCATCAACAGTACTTTCATTTCTTCTATTTACTAATTGATCCTTTGGGTAGTAGCAAAAAAAGGCATATTCACACCCGAAAAATTAGACTTTTTAAATTCAGAAAACATTTATTGTGCTGTAACCAGCAAATATACTTTTAATTTTACCCACTTTATGTACTGACAAGTGGTCAATCCATAATTTTACATCATCACTTATTGACTATTAAAATTGAGAATCTGCAATGTGCAAAATAATTAAAGCTGTACCCAAAAAATCACCAAAATGGAAATACTCACGTAAAGTATTTGTATCTCAAAATGAAAGTTAACAGCACTACTACATGTACTTAGTAAACAGTTCTGCGTACACGGTTGTGGTACGTGTGTGTAGTTTCAGTGTTTGGAACAAAGATGGCGCTATTTCATTACTTCACCCGCAGCTGATCAGTGTGGAGCTTTGTGACCCATGTCTGTCTGTACTGATGTAAAAAAATCAATCAAGTTGCAGATAAATCAGCTCTAAGTTCATATAAATTATGTTTTGTCTTGTTCTATTATTTTACACAGTTCAACTACAATTCAGCCTGAAACACTGAGCATGTTCGGTGAACTTCTAAAAATACACATCCGGTGGATTTATTTATCTCTCATGTTCAAATAATTCAAATCAAGAGGGAAATGTGAGTGGAAAAACAGAGCCGACCTGTTTTTATACTTCGTGCTCTTTTGCTGTATGATAATCACCAGCTGAAAGGTCAAAGGTCACCTCAGCTCTGGGGGGTTTTTCTAGCTGCTGCTGGATTTCTCGTGTAGTGAGGAGCTGATTTGGTGTGGTGCTTTTACTAACAAATGTTGCCGTCCGGATGTCCGGCCATGTCCGACGCACTCGTTAGTCAGAGCTTTTGTGGACTGTATTACATTTGCCCTGAAAGGCTCAGGTTATTTGCATAGTTGGATGTTGTTCAGTCTTTTACACCACAGTGATAATCTCCATTTCTTAGTATCTAATAGTAAATCTTTTTTTTTGGTAAATTCTTGACAGTATCTTCTCAGACATAACACACAAGTGCTGTGCTTGATTGTCCATATACTTCTGTCAAAATACACTGTAAGTGAACATTTGCATATTTAACACATCTAAGTGTAGTTTTCTAAACGTATTACTCTCACTGTCACAAAAACACTCTTTACCAAACTTTACCAAACTTAATCATTTTCACAAACATCCCAAAGTAAATCACTTCATGGAACAGTTGTGTTACAATGTAAGAAACCATGTGACGTGCGAGTTTTTCTCACTATGTGTTGAAGAGTTTAAGTGAACAACATAATGAAACAAGTGTTTTCCTTTAAAATGCAGACAAGCTGAAGCTTCACCAACGTCTTTCCTAAGCGGAACCGCTTAGACTGAGCAGCAGCAGGTTGTGCGCAAACAGCCATATCAGAAACACATGTAAGTTAATTTCCTGCACTCAATCAGAAATAGACACTATTCCAAAGGCAAATCGTAACGTCGCGTCTATTTGCTCAAATACTGCAGGACTTTATTGTTTACCCCTGCTGACAAGCATATAGTAATCTGAGTACACTGCAGTTTTTGTACACACGCGCACAGTACTACAGTAGTACTCCGACTCCATGGCGATAAACGCATTGATTAGTTTTTCCTTCCAACTGAAATTTTAGCTGGGATTAATGGGTAATATGAATCCCTTTAGGAATAATTCAGTGATTTCTCCTTGGGGAGTATTAGCAACACCGCCCCTCCCTCTCTCCTCTCTCTCGATTGGCTGCGTCCGCCCACCCCCCTGTATATAAAAAGTTTTCGGTGTGTGGCGGCCCCCGAGTCCCAGACGCCAGAATGGAAACGCTCCTCGGTGCGCTCTCTGGCAAACCTCCCTCTCCTCCTCCTCCTCATCTTCTTGCTCTCCGGCAACACCGCACAGGGAGTCACGACCAGCAGCGCCTGAAACACATCTAGTGAGCGAAAAACAAAGTGAGGATGAGGATGATGATGATGAGCAACCAAATGATGGACTGAATGCTTGTGGAATATGTTGATGGGAGATGCCGATTGATGAAACCATGACACATCTTCTGCTGAAGCTTTTCGAGTAAATTCACCGCCGAACAGACTTTGAAACCCGGGTTAAAGAGGACTTGGCTTCTCGTGTTTGACAGGCTACTGAGCATGACCGAAGACACCCGTGTAACGATGTAAGGACAAGATTTTCCGCACACGCATCCTCCAGTGAATGGACACAAAGTACACAGACCGGTATCCAAGTGCGTCAGACCTGAGCGGGGCGCCGTTACGCGCGGAGACAGCTCGGGTCTGAGGAGGATTCACCCGTTAATAACTCTTTGCGTGATTTGAACTCTGTCAGAAGAGGGAAAAAAGTTCTTCTCCCCCTCCTCCTCAAACAGAAAATGAATAGCTGTCTTTTCCGACTGGCACTCTTCGTGGCTTGCGTCCTCTCCATCCGCTGCACCGCTGCACCCGGGACCGAGGAGGAGGCGCACACGGCGTCCCGGGATACCTGCGCGTCCTGTGGCCTCGCCCGGCCCGAGGACCCCGAGTCGGGCCAGCTGAACGTGGACTTCCTAGAGGCGGTGAAGAGACACATCCTGAGCAGGCTGCAGATGCGGGAGAGGCCCAACATCACGCACCCGCTGCCGAAAGCGGCCATGGTGACGGCGCTGCGGAAGCTCCACGCTGGGAAGCTGCGAGAGGACGGGAGGGTGGAGATCCCCAACCTCGACGGACACCCGATGAGCAACGAGGTGCTGGAGGAGAGCTCGGAGATCATCAGCTTTGCGGAGAAAGGTGCGTGATGGAGACAAGCTGCAGAAACATTCCTCTTAGTTCTTCTGTAGGATTAAGTTCCACCCGATTTCTATGAAATTGTTCATTTATCCCTAATTGTAACCAAAGTTCCATAAGAACATTTTTAATGAAATGTGAAATGTTCACAGAAGTCATCGAGTTGATGTTTTACAGTTCAAAGTGAAATTCTTTGGGTCTTCAATGAGCCAAAGCATCCTGCAGGTAGAGAGGAGCCTAAACTGAGGCAGAGAAGATCACAACACCAACTCTTGGGCACAACAGAAACACTTTATTCTTAACTTAAAACACCCAAAATGTGAAATGGTTTTGGTTTGACTGTACTGAGCCTGCCACACGCAGCTGAAGGTTCACCAGAGTCTGGGGGTTTCTAGAAAGGAGCAGGATGTCCTCAAATTCAATATGTGAAGAGATGTTTGATGCGTGCAGCCGATGAATCTGGTGCTACAGTGAACACCGGCCAACTCTGCTGCTCTGCATGTGTGTGTTGACCAGATGTCAATGCACAGCCACAAAACCCATGACAATGCAGTGTAGCAGCTACCGGCATCCTTATTGTTTTGCTGGTAGCAGTTTCTGCTCCGTCTTCAGCTCCTACATTTGGACTTTGCCCTTCCCTGCATGGTGTCTGTTAACTGTAAGGTAGATGTTCTCAGGGTAAATGCCCCTGTCGGTCCCCTAAGCTCAGGCATATTCCTCCAGTAGGAAGGAATATCTACTGGCTCGTGTTCTGAGGTCGACGTTTCCAGTGTTGGAGCAGTTTATTTTCACAGTAGTGAGATGCATCAAAACTTTGGGAACCAAAATGAAAAGGAGACGGTAACGTTTAGAAAGGTGGAGCCAAAAAGGCAACGTTTTGAGTGTAGTTTGGTGGATGGAGAGCGGATGCATGACCTGTTGAGATTTTGCGGTGCCCTCCTTTATGCCTCAGCTGCGTTGCTGCATTCACGTGCTCGAGGGAAAGTTGGACATCTGGGACTTCTGGCTTCTGCTCCAGTGTTGTGTTCACTTAGCTTCACACAAAGCTAAAGTCGGGCAGCTTCTCTCGGAGCCGGCGGAGGTTTGCTCCCCGCCGAGGGCCTTTTAGTTTGAGATGTTTCTCTCTGTGGCCGCTGTGTTGCAGACCTTCCACCTCTGCGCCGTCCGCTTGCCAGTTGGCTGCACTGCTGGCGGCGGAGCGGCTGCCAGCGGGGACATGGCACGGCGACAAGGCTCAGAGGAACAATTTACTCAGGGGCAGCTGAAAGGAGCAGGGCTGAAAATGATCAACACCACCACCTGCTTTGCCCACGTGTGCACGTCGCCTCCGAAAACGATGCTGATCCTTTGAAACATCTGCTTTGCACATCAAGACATCGCTGCTTTGTGCCTGTGCTCTCAACTGTTCCTGCTACTCTGAAACGCCGTGTGTGTTCATTATGCCATGGTGTCATTTATCCCTGCTTGTGTTATAGTATTTGAGCTTTTGTGATTCTGTCAAGCTTTCATGTGCATCTCTGTGCGCGTTGTTGATGGGGTTTTTAAAGCGTGTCTGCGTTGGCGTCTACACGCATCTCCACATAGGATTTTTAGTGTTTGTGTGTGTGTGTGTGACACGGCAGGGCTGCGTTGAATCAGCCTCCTCAGTATAAGGTCAGAGCTTTTGTATCGGCCGTCGTGAAGCCTGAATGCAGATTGATGGGCTGAACCCTGCGGCCTGGCTCCCCATTAGAATTCAGTGTGTGTTAATGTGTGTGTGTTTGTGTGGCGTTAGATTTGACTACGGGCCCTGATAGTGTGTCCGACATTTACTGCATCATGGGGACAAGCGCTTCTTGTGTCGCCGTCCGACTTTTCGGCTGGCTTTTTCGTGAATTCCGTGCAACTTTTGGGAAATGCATGTGTGTTTGTGAGCTGCTTCAGGCAGAGAACTGATCCTCTGCTCAAAGTCAATGCAGTATCTTACTTCAAGTTCAGTTTAATACTTTATGATCTCATCACATGACCTTCGTCCTCTGCAAGAGTTACCTTCCATTCACTGAGGAACTTCATGCTATATGATCAGAAGCTCTACAGCAGATACTAGATCATGAAGATTGTTTTGTTGGCTGAAGCGAAAGAAGTGAAGAAGTGAAGTGTGTATCTAGTTTAAAAAGTTTATCTTACATATGACAAGACATTATTTCAAGTTTCAAGTTCAAGTGGAGGAGCAGTGGATCACGGGATAATCATAAACTAGGTTTAAAGGATAACTTGGGTCATTTTTCAAATATAAATAATCCTATTGTCCTCAGTGTCCATAGAGACACTAAAACCAACAATGAATCTCCTTTACTTACTCTGCAAGCTGGATTGGCTTCTTGGACTCACCTGTTTCTTCACTCCAAATTAACGTTTAAGCTTTTAGTTCGTGAGCAGGGCCGTAACCAGAAGTTTGAAGTAGCGAGGTCGTGAGTCAGAGTCCCCCTCACACACCCCACGTCAAACACTAAAACAAAAGTCCAGTTATTTGGATTCGTTTCTGTTTTACTGGTGGCCATTTTAGAGACAACCCACATGTAACAAACTGCATGACAGATACTGGACCGAGGTGATTTACTGAGCTGCTCGAAAGCCAAATTTTACACATGTCAAGTCATAAAAACTCAAACTACCAGCATGTGTAGCGTTAGAGTACGTGAACTTTTATATTCTTGGCAAGCATAAATCATTCACAGTGTTTCGAAAAAAGGAAGTGGAGCTAATACAAAACCACTTTGATGTCAATAATACCATGTTCTCAACTTCCCCCAACAGCATTTTGGCCTAAAAACTGGAAGGGAGTCATCACTTTAAAGCCGCAGATTTCCAGTGAAGACAACCAACTTGGTTTGGTCTGTGACGACAGTCAAACACTGAAGTTTTAAGAACTCATGTGGCCAAAATGTGTCGGGGTTTTTTTGAGCTTTTGAGAAGCTGTGGTGGAAGTAATGTCACTGCTGCAACGCTGCGGTTTGCTCGGCACTTTGTAATTCCTCCCTAAACAACTGAGGCCTTCACCATGGAGAAATCAGAGCTAAATATTTGCCTAATGCAACAGCTGCTCTGTTGTCTCCTCTAAGTGGATGATTATTATTTTAATAAAAAATACAGCCTTCCAAAATCAGACAATGCAGCTGTGATGTCTGTGATAAAAGAATTTCCCCCACAAACTGACAATTACCTCCTTGAACTCGGTGTAAAGCAGCCACTTCTCAGCCACCACCAACTCAATGTAGCTGTCGCTAAAATGAGGACGTTTAACCTATTTGACAGAAGCCCTGGTGAAAAGTGAACACGTAGCACCTGTGAAATCGCTGTCAGGACCTAATCAGTAGTGATTTTTATGCTGCCCGGATGACAGCATCGCTCTAATCTGCAAGACCCCCGTCAGGATTTTGCCAAGCTGCTGAGTAATGACTTAGAGAATGTCTGTCCTCATGACGGGTATGTGGACAGCTAAAACGTGCCCTGCTTCTCCTGAAAACGTTTGAATCCGACATTTTCGTGCATATCTGTTTTGGATGCAACCAGTTCATCAAAGATTGAACAGTCTGGTCGGTCTTTTGGCCTTCAACTGTTCAACCATGAAACACCGAGTACAGCTACTGGACTTCACTGTGTCCTCTTCATTTCCCACAAACTGTTAATCTCAGTTTCTCCATCCTTCACATGACAGCTGTGGTTTGCTTCTGCTGCCGCCTGTGGCACTGGTGCTTCAACGGTTTTTGAATGAAGCAACCAATGAAAAGCTGAAAGTGAGGGTGGAGCTACAGGTTTTCCTTTCGAGCAATTCGACCGCAGGTAAAACTCCGGAAGAATCGTAAGACAAAGTGCCCAAAATGTAAAATACATCAGTACTGAACGGAGACCTTTGCTTCTGGCCCCAAGTGTGCCGAGTCCTGTTTCATCACATCATCATCAATTACCCACGAGCACTCGAGATATTTACATGTCTTCACTCGAGATCAAAACTTTATCCTTCCTTAATGGGAACACTGCCCTGCACTCAATGACACCCAGAAGAGCAATAGGGAAAGGAAGAAATTGCAAATACATATGGAGCAGCCCAGATAAAAACAGTTCCAGTATTCATTAGTTGTGGGAAAGCTGCACAGGAAACAGGAGGGGAGCATCTGTATAAACTTCTATGACTTTACTATACAGACTTTGACAGATGCTGAATGAATTTCCAAACGTATACAGTAATGAATGAACGATTTTTGTTCCTAAGGGGGTTAAACCCCTCGGTTAACCTGCTTCAAAACGTTAAAGGATCAGGACTCTGACATAAAAGCCGTTGACCATTTGCAATCTGCTGCAGAATCAGCAGCGGCTCCTGAGAAACAGCTAATGTCATGTAAATGTTACTTCTTGCATCTTCGTTCTTCCAGTTTGTTGCTGCATGTCCTGTGCTGCCCGTTCCTGCGATGTGCTCTCAGGCTTCATTGTGAGGACAGTTAGGCTCCATGAGATCTCATTTTCAGGCCACATTCATCACAAAGCCTTTGAACCTTTGTGCCGGGCTCTCCTAAGCCCCCACCCCCACCTTCTCATATCTGAGCTGACTCGGAGGCCAAGTGGCCCTGAGCCCAACGCCTTCCTGTCACAGTCCGCAGGATCTGTGCCACCCCGAATGAAGGGGAGGCCGGGCCCGTTGTCTCACTTTAAGCTGTTCACCTACCTCCCTCCACTGCTCAGGCCCCTTCGTGGCCGTCTGCTCTTCAAAGTCTTTATTTCATTCTCTGGGGGTTGTTACACTCTTCCAAATTGAAATGTTCTATTAACGTAGTGTACACCCACGTTGTTTCACATGCTTTTCTAGTGTTACAGTACTTCATTGTTGATCAGTTTGTTGTGTTTGTTTGTTTCTCAGATGACATTGTGACATCCAAGTCCAGCCTGTTCTTCCTGATCTCCAGTGAGGGGAACCAGAATCTGCTTGTGACGCAGGCCACCCTCTGGCTCTACTTCAAGCTGCTGCCATCTCCTCTGGAGATGCGTCAGAGGCGAAAGGTGACGGTAAAGGTGTACTACCAGGAGCCTGGCTTTGGAAGCAAGTGGAACCTGGTGGAGAAACGGGTGGAGCTGAAGCGCAGTGGCTGGCACACCTTCATGCTGACTGACGCCGTCCGGTTGGTGTTTGAAAAGGGCGACCGGCGGCAGAACCTGGACGTGCGCTGCGAAGGTTGCGAGGCCAACGGCGTCATGCCTGTGCTGCTCAACCACAATGACGAGTCCCACCGACCCTTCCTGGTGGTGCAGGCGCGGCAGGCGGACAACAAACATCGAATCCGTAAGAGAGGGCTGGAGTGCGACGGCAGCAGCAACCTGTGCTGCCGGCAGCAGTTCTACATAGACTTTCGGCTCATTGGCTGGAACGACTGGATCATCGCGCCGTCAGGCTACTTTGGGAACTACTGTGAGGGGAACTGTCCGGCCTACATGGCGGGCATCCCCAGTTCAGCCTCATCTTTCCACACAGCGGTGGTAAACCAGTACCGCATGCGGGGAATGAGCCCGGGCTCCATGAACTCCTGCTGCATTCCCACCAAGCTTAGCACCATGTCCATGCTCTACTTCGACGACGAGTACAACATTGTCAAGCGGGACGTTCCCAACATGATTGTGGAGGAGTGTGGCTGTGCTTGAGTATGTTTCATTTGTTTATTTAAGGTTGAACCGAAGAACTTTACTGTTACCAGACTCGAAATATTACAAGAAAAATAAATATAAAGCGGAATATTTATGGACAGTGGAATAAAAACATGCACACACAATCTCATCAACAACACATATCTACACACCCTCATGTATGCCTGCACAAAAACCTGTATATATATTTATGGTTGTCAATATAATGTGTTAGATTCTCTGGTGCACGATTGTTCAAATCGACTCAGTCTTCTTCAGAAGGGACGTGAGTTCTGGTTTAGGAGACGTCTCTTCTAAATCTTTAAATATCCAATTTGAAAAACAATCGATATCTAAGGTTCCTTTAATATCTCTATGACAGTGATGTTCTGGTTTGCTCAAGTGTTCAACACTTACATAACCTACTAGCCTTTGCAAAGCAACATGATTGGACGTAGTCAGTCACGTTGTTAGAGTAGGTGCCGCATGTTTAGAGGTGGGTACTTGTTTTGGAAAGAAACTGTTCATGCGTAGAAAATAAACCCAACCTTGAACATGAAAATCTCCAAAGGAGGTGTAGGGAGCCTTACATGAGTCACAAAGAAGGTTGGGGTGATTCAACTATGCCTCTATCAAGAACAGTGTGTGCAAACACTTGGGACAAGCACTGAAACTGTCTTCACACCAGTCAAGCTTCACCAACACACAGCACTTCAGGCCATGAGTCACATTTACACTCAGTCTTAGAGAAACTTTGTTCCATGATAAAACCCACTGCAAGGAAATATGAACATTTGGACACACTCCCGAAGATGTAATCAGTGGAGCCTTCTCAACAAGGTTTGTGTGCACCAAGCCACGAAATAGTTTTCCAAACTGACAACTAGCTGTGTGGAAGTGGGGTGTTTCTGATTGCTGATGAGCATCACTGATTCTTTCAATCTATTATCTCGATCGTTGGAGAAACCACCTTTACCCAAACCCCTGGATTCTGATGAAATTTCTGTACGATGGATTATGTTGGGCAAAAACTCTTTTCTAATTTCAGAACCCTCAAATGACTTGATTCTTGTCCTTGAAACGAGGCCTCCAATCAAATTAGAAAATATATCTTCGGAAATGTCCATAAACATCAAGCTTTAAACCCTTTTGTTTCATTTGATGATGAACATTTAATTATTTAATCTTGGGCCGTGAGGGAGGAACACACTTCAGGTTTTCTTTAGCAAAATCAATCCCATCACATGATAGAAACGAGTGGCAAACTATCTACCAATCTACCCAGTCACCCATCTGTTGTACCATCCAAAAATCTGTGGTCTGTTTCATCGGTTTTGGTTTGGCGTTCAAACTTCTATCCGTTCACCTTGGTCTTTGTATCGTTAAAATTAAAACGAATCCCTCAGTTTCCCGCCAACAACGCCGCCATCTTCCTTCCTTAATGATATGGGTTGAACAAAAGGATTAAGTGTCAGGAACACTTATCAATACTTCCCTGTCAGGTTGTCAATATTTCAAAAGACAAAAGTAAGGTGTCTTTCATTTCAGTCAGTTACAGTGAAAAGTTGCCATATTGCTCCGTTTGGTGATCGTGCAGCTTCGCACTTCGCAACGCACACTTTGATAGCACTTGCAGATTGATATGCCTTTAATGAGCCCTGTCTGGTGCACCACTGCCCACCGTCCTTCTAAAAGAGATAAGTGCCGCATTAGCTATGCAATGTATAGGATTTACCCGTAAACCAGAATAGCCGAACTGAAGCTCTAGTGACAAAACGCCACCAATACTTGAAATGTAAGCGTGGCAAGCAGGGGTGCGTTAAGGCTTCTGCTGGGAGGTTTGGGGATGGAGATGCTAAAAAGGTGAAACGACAGAAGTGTCCGCACAGTGAATGATCGCAAATGTGTTTTTGTCGGCAAGTGGTGAAGGTTTGAAAGTTGAGTGTTTTTACTCCACGAGCGGATTCTTATTCATTTAGGTCTATTCGGATGTGTTGTGCTGTTGAGCTCGCGTCTTCAGAGCTTTAAGTGCATTAGCTACGCGACTGGTTGAAATCTACTTTATTTTGCGTGGGACAAATTCATTTTGTCGTACAGAGCTGTACAGAGTTTGACTTCTATTATATCATTAACTGAAATTGCAGTGGAAAAAGAGGCTAGCTGGGGCCAACGTTGACCCAAATGTGATGCATGAATAGTGATTTTGGAGTCTAAATGAATGTGTCCCGGTGGAGTTCCCATCATGGCCTGTTTGGCACCATAACACACTTTAAGACACAGTTTCGGGTCTCAGTCACTTTGACACTAGTTTGATTTTTTTTGGAGGTTAAACGTTTGAGCGACCTGTTATTTCACCAGTCTGTTACATACTCAAGCTTCACCACTTCCAAAGATACGTTTCAGTGACATACCGGAGGTTTTAAGTACTGCTCATTATCTCAGCTTTCCCGCCTCTTGTCTGAAGCTTGACCCTAACCTTTCCTGCCACTGTAATCTTTCGCTCATACTTCAAAGCGACTGGTTGTTAGATGATTTGCACTGAGGAGTTAGGTGACTAGTTAAAAAAGAAAATGAAATGAATAGTAACAGCCATTGAAAATAATAATACAAAAAAAAAAGAAGTTATTTTTATAGAAGCAAAACTGAGCTGTGTTCAAATGTATTATACCCAATCATGGAACCAAAGAGGCCGAGAGGTTTAGCTATTGAAAGATGGCAATGCCGTCATGTTTTTGTTGTTGGAAATGGGTTTGTGACAGTAAAAAGAGGCCTAAACACTGTATCAGGGTATAATATCAGTCCATAATCAGCTTAATCTCTTTTCTATTTTGTACCTAGACAAGGAATATTTCATATTTTTTCATCAGATTACTTAAATATTCCTAGTTTTTGTTCTTCTTTATGTTAGTTCTTGTTCCAGAATCATTTCGAGTCAAACACACTCCATCTGATCCCTGTACAGTCGATGTACATATGAATATGCCTTTGAAATATTTTGTTCTTTGTAACTGTGGAAAAATAAATTTCTTATTACCAACTGTATGGATCTGTTGTTGTGTCATGAAAATCAAACCGTGATGCCGTGAGTTTATTGCAGTACAGTGGTTCTGGTAACTAAATAATACCTTCCTACCGTTTTTTTTTTGTTTTGTTTTTGTTTTTACAGTAAAGAGTGAGAAATCAGGTTTTGTCCTTGGAACTGTGCATGAATTAAACTGAGCCGTAAGATTCTAGGTTCACGTTATCGACATCCACAAGTTCAACTAAGAAGCCACGTTCTCACACAGTACATTTTACAGCTGCACTTCATTCAGAATTTGAAGTAGTATTTTACTTCTGGGCAGGTACTTACACTTCTACTCGCGCATTCAATCAACATGATGTCTTGTAGCTACAACAAACCGTAGGCGTATGTTTTTGAGGAGATAACGTCAAAGATGGCGACCGTCGAGCCAGCAGTTGTTCTTCAGTTAAAGGGTTATCAGCCTTATCTTCCTAAAAACAACTCATAATTACCTCTCGTGTCAGGCACTGTTGGTTTTTCTGCCATGTTGGTCCCACATGTGTTGATGCATTGCTAAATATTATTACTAGTAGGATGTTTCGAGCACAAAAAAAAAAAAGAAAATCCATATTTGTTATTGTCAGAGAAGCTGATGAGCCATTACACAGGATCATTTTATTACGATAATAAACCCACACAAGCCAACTACAGTATGTTTAGACTTATGTAAAAAAAAACTAAGATTACTGGAAGGACACAAGCTGTCCGCCTTTGTGTGACGTTAAACTTAATCTCATCTGAAAACCACGCAAAACGCTTCCAAAGAACCAAACAACAAACCAAAAACATACCCCATGACCACAGAAGATTAAGAAACGATCACAACTGGATGCAAAATAAAGCGAAGGGGACAAAAATTTAGTGAAATTAAAATGTTGGGGGCCTGGGTTGTGGACGTTTTGTGTCTCTTTCAGTCTGGGGCTTCTACAGGCTGAAAAAGTCTGTGTCCTTAAGCTACATATGTTCCTATGTTTCAAGCACAGAAAAAAACTCCAAGAATTTAAGGAGTATCCTCAATGACACTAGGTAAAAAAAAGTTTGGACTTTACTCAGTCACCAGAACTTTGCTTGCCAAACATGTTTCCTATAAGCCCACTTAGCATGTTCCAGCTACAACAACTTATTTAGCAGGAAATCAGTGTGAAGCTGTTTCCTCTGAGCTGGGAGTAAAAACAGACCCCTCTACAGAGATCTCCATGTGCACACTAAGGTTTTAAACTGGCCTAATTATACCCAAGCAAATCTCAGCAGGGCTTCAAGGGTCAAGTGTTTGACCTCTGGGGTGGAGGGACGCAATTGTCTACAACCGGTGCAGCGTTATTTCTGTATAAGGCCTAAATATGTTCTCATGCGCGACAGCAAAGCAGGAAAACAGAAAGGAGGCTGAAGAAATGTGGGAGCCACGCAGAGATACGTCACACTGCCTCGCTGACATCCATCAGAAGGATGCCCCCTAAAAATAATCCGCTCAGTGTCATCGGAGGCAACCAGACGTTTTGTTGTCAAGTGGAGTGAAATGATGTGTTTCAGGGAGAAAACAGTCGCCCCTTAATCTGACAGGTGACGAAGGAATGAGTCAAATCTGACATTGTCTGCTGCTACTCAGGAATGAGAAGATGAAAAAGAGGCCGAGACAAAAACAAACACGGAGGAAAGGCAGTTAAAGGGAAAAATAAGAACGTATTTCAAGTACTCGTATGGATTTTAGAGGGAATTGGTCACAGCTCACTGACAGAACAAACCAGTCAAGCAGTTCAATAAAAACTCGATACAGCACTTTTTGTACGATTAGTGATTTACAGATGACTGAAAAGTTGAGTGAAGCAAATAGAATAAAAATAGTCCAAATAGTGATAATGCAAACAAAACAAGGGCATAAAGACAAAGGTATGAAGAAGAAATTTGGTTCCTCTCATTTTAACTGGGTCGATTCTTAATTAGTGAAAATGTTCATTTAGCTTTTTGCCTTCTTTACTGAGCATCTGGGCAGCAGAGACTGCAAACGAAACCCGATGTCAGGGTTTAGTGTATGAGGGTCCACCCAAGTAAGAGACAGAGAGGACTGTGCTAAATAAAGGTTTAAGGACCACCAAGTATTTAAAACCGCTTACTAAGAATCACTGCAGACGGGAGGACAAAACTATTCCAAACACTAACAAGAAACTAACCGAGTTAACAAATAACCCGGCTAACCTGCGTAAACCAGGGAGTCTAATAACAAGCAGGGAAATGTCGATAGGGGAAATATTAAGCGGATACGTGAGCAGGAAGAGCAACAAACTGACTAGAGAAGTTAAACTTGCTGGTACTGGAGGAAAACGAGGAACAAAAAGCCGACAACAGAGCCGTAGAAAGCACAATGAAACAAACCTTAGACCAAACACAAACAGACAACAGAGTCCAAATAGTGAGGGTCTGGTAGAACCAGAGGGCTGGGAGTTCACTCAGGGAATAAACGGCGACAACCTGGCAGGGAGTGAAGCTCGCCGGGGGCAGTAGTGAGAGCAATTAGAACTAAATGAGGTGTGTGTCGTTGCCGTAAAGCACGGCGGGACGAGTAAGTGGGGTGAGAGTGGCCACAAAAGTAAAAGTCCGACAAAGGAAGTAAAGACGAGCAGATGAAGTCCAGGGCCAGGATCCCGACACCTGAATAGTTAATTTAGTTACTCAGTAGTTAGCAGCCAGCGTGCTGCTCGAGCTGAAACCAACTAAATGGTCTAAATAGAACAACTCTTAAAAAAACGTCACAGAAGCGGCCGAATTCAGGTGTCAGAAAACACCTGGAAACTGCCAGTTTGTGTGGAATGTGACACACGAAACACAAAATGAGAAATTTCCCCTGGTGGAATGGACACGTAAAGTTCCTCTCGGGTTTAAACGGGCTTCGTGGGCTGAGGTTGACTGGGTGTGTTGCTCATTGCTTAAAAAAAAGATTTTGTTTCCTCTTGGTGGATGTAACAAAGTGTTTGAGAATGAAGGTTTGGTTTAATAACAGATCCTCACTAGTTTTAAGAAAATGGCCTTCGAACAGCTGTTTTTCATGATTGATCAAACACAACAAATGTTGAATCTCATCTTCTTCTTGCTATCGTCGGTCTTCGTGTTTTCTAATGGAATGTGTCCATCTATTCAATAAATTAGTCATTTAGCCCAGTGGTGATTTGACCCAAAGCAAATTACAACTTGGGGTCACTGTGTTGCCCAAGGACTTGGAGTCAGACTGCTGATGCTGACCGTGGTTTCAGGATCTTGCCCAAGATGGTGTTTAAGAGTTTTATGTGTTAAAAATGCAGCAGACACCACACGGTCCAACATGGTCCATGCATTAAAGTATGGACGACATGTCACCCAACAAGCTGCTGGACGGGCTTCAGTAAATTGCCGTCTGTCCATAAGTTTGTGAGTCACGGTCTGGAGGGGAACAGCACAGCTCTGAGGCACCACACACTCAGCTGCGGTGGCTGTTTTGTAAGAAGAACAAAAAGACGTCTCTTCAAAACAAAAGGAGCCACAGAGTCCAGAGCTGCCCCCGGACAAATCCAGCAGGGGAAGGCCACACTTTGTGTCGGGAGCTTCAGCGGAGCGGGCGTGTGGAGGTATTACGCAGAGATTTAGGCAATTACAGAGCGGACTTTGTGGCGATGTCAGGTGACACACGAGAGCTGTTTCATCATGTTGCTCAGCATTAGCAGGTCCACCACAAAGCGCAGGAATGTGTGTGAACAGAGCCCCGGGGCGGCTCTTAAAGCGAGCACGTCGCCGTGAAGTTTGGCAGGCTGGGACAGTGTGGTGTGACAGAAGGTGCTTTACTGAGATTTACAGTGTGCGACGGGGTCCGCTGCCCGTCACCTCCTTTCTCTAGACTGTAATTGCTCCTCTTCAAGTTCCACACTCAAAAAAACTGCAACACAAAGGAATAATTATGCACTTCCCCCCCGACAACACGAATTATTACACGTTGTTCGGTCACACAAGCCTTCGGTACGAGAGTCGCTCATTTGATGAATTGCTCACAGACGTTCCTGTAAATGAGTTTAAAAGCTTTTAAGGTGGAGTTAAACTCAAAACAGATGCATGTGGGTTCTTGGCTCTGATGGGAGCTCACTGCAGAGGCTGAGCAAGCTACGCTCCTCACTTCAGAACAAACGTCCTGCATGTATTAGTGAAGCTGAGCCTTTTTTTTTTTTTTTGCACCACACATGAAAACGCTAATGAAACAAAGAACTTCTGATTGAATCCAAAACTAAAGGACACAATTAAAATGAATTTGAAAACGTTTCTTGTGACTGAAGGCAACAGTTTTTGGGAGCGTTACTTATGGAAAACCTTTTGCTGGGACACACCGACGCAGTCACATTACTGTCAATTTGAGAGATGCCAGCACTGCGCATGTTGAATAGATGAGGCCTCCACATCCACGTCGGGTTGATGTCCACACTGGGAATAGCAATGGGACTTTCCATCGGAGGAAAAATCAGGGCTTTGCGATGCGCTCTCAGAGGAAAACGCTGGAATTTCGAGGCCACTCACAGGTGGATGATATCAAAAAGTCATGATCATGTGTTAGAGGACAATTCAAGATGTGGAAAAGAAACAGAGGTCTCACTTCATTTCCTAAATACTTTGGCGGGAAAAAGCCACAAAACCCCGAGTAAAATAGGAGTCTCTCTGCTAAAGATGCCATTAGCAGGCTAACGGAGGATGTGGTCTCTTAGCAGACCTCATTACTGCTGTCTGATGTTATGCGAGGTGGGGAACAACTTTTCATCACCGGTGTTTTTTCTGCACATAATGACTCATAGTTGTCTCCTTAATAAGGTCTCACAATGACATTTGACTAATTAACTGGACCTGCTCCTTAATCTGAAGTGTTTTGATGAAATGTGGACGTGTTGGAAATCTTGAGCTTCAGTAGCTTTGCATTAATCTAAAGGAGTTTTTAAAGTAGTGGCTGATGGAGAAGCACAAACACGTCTAAGAGCATTCAGCGTTTCAGACAAGTGGAAACTCTTTAACACGAGCCACATTATGTGGACGTGAGCCTTCAGAGAGCAGCAGACGTGAGGGGCGAGAGGTGAAGAAGAGGGACGGTGTTTAGAGGGGCGTCGGCGCTCATCGCTGCTCGTTCTGCTGGAGTTTATGCTGGAGAATGACTGGAATGTTCCAGGGCACTTATCAAAATATGCACGTTACGTCTCCAGGTTTTCTTTAACCCGAGGCATCAACAGCCGCAGTGCTCGCCTTATCACGCTGAAGCTGAAGTGAGGGTCCGAGGCCACGTGATCTTCACCTCGCTGCTGATTGGCTTCAAGAGGACTTTGCTAAACACTGATTTATCACATTTGTCACAACAATTCAGTGACAGCTCAAAACTACTCAAAGAGATAGTCAGGACCTCATAGAGTTAATGCATCAGGTTAATAGGTTAATATCTTGTGATTTTCACTTGACAAATATTTTTTTAATTTGTGTTCTGCATAACTACTCATATTTTGTATGTGACACAAGCAGCAACACTTTGCACAACCGTGCAAGACGCATTCTCGTCCCCACAAACAAGCAAAAGTTTTCAAGTGCAGTGAGAACACACAGCCACAACAAAACAAATGTAATCAAATTTGGAAGAACAGGATGTTTCAGTCTGCTCCCAAAAACTTCTAGAGCGCATCTAGAATATTTCATCAGTGAGGAATGAAAGCAGGAACGAAACGAGTACAATAAATAAATGTGAAATGAAGAAGAGCATTTAAAAACAAAGATCACACATTGGCTCATCCCAAAGTCAGCAGGACACTTGTCAGCCTTTTGTGCAAGGATTCAGGTGTTGATCCACAGATGCTTGGCTTCCTTCCAGAGGCGGCGGGTCTGTCTTGCGGTTTTCTTCCCGGCTTGTTGTTGTTCAGACGGCTCGTGACTCACGCTCCAGGCATTCCACTTCACCCACAGTGTCTCAGGTCTGTGGTGACGTCAGGCGTCCACACGGGCCAAAACACTTAACGGGTATTAGGAGTGTGATACTTTAGGAACGAGGCCCGGGCGCGATAAGCGCGGGATGAGTCACAATCCCAACGCCTTCACCTCTGAAAATAGCAGAAGAAGCTGAGGTCTTTGAATCACGACCACAGACCCTCCCTAATTAGCCCGAGCTGCACGTGAGACTCCTCAGAAGGGTTGTAGCAGCAGTTTCCCCTAAATCCCGTTTTACACTTACAGGTAACCGTGATGTTTTTTTTTTTTAAAGTCATTATTTTATTTTTATTAAATGTTGTGTTCCACCTCGTTCACCTACTGTAAGCTTAAACATAAACTGCCACAGGAAGTAGTAATGGTGGAGAACACGTTCTTTTTAGAACTTATTTCACCTGAGAAACGCAGAAGATTATCTTCAGTTTGTAAATCACTAAGAAAAGTCAGTCTCACAGTGTAAAGGAGCATTTTTGAGAAATTCTCATTATTGTTTCATGTTGCGACTGATGACTGATGTAAAAACTTTTTCATTGGCTGCTCAAACCTCTTTGAGCCTGAAGGTTCATGGCTCAAAAAACGTTCTCTGCCTGGATCGTTTGGATTAAGCGGCACAGATGGAAAGTGGAGGGGAGCAGCACAAGATTATCAAATAAAAGAAAATGATAATATCGATAACAATATGATATCGCAGAGATCAAGAAGCTTCTACCGACCGACCATTTTAAACATCCAAGGACAGAAACTCCATCAACCTCTGCTTAAGTACTTGTGGTACCTGTGGTTATACAGGGCCCAGATCTCGTTCTTAGCATTTCCCCTGCTTCTGTGAAAACAGTGAAGGTCTGAATTTAACTGACGTCTCTTTGCCTGAATTAATAAAACACACCGTCTAAACAGACACCGAACGAAATGCTTAGGTAGAGACTGATCAGTTGCAGGAGGTGCAAAGCTGATCAGGCTTCTATTGAACACAGATTTGCTACAGTGGACAAACTAAGCGGTTCAGTCTTTTCAGCAGTTTAAAAATGGTGGTCAGAAATGATGTAATGCATCTTTTTTTTTTTCGGGGGGGGGGGGGGGGGGGCTATGGGGGGTGTGTGGCACATTGTGCTCCCTAAACGCTCCAGATGGTTGGCTAAGCCGGAGCTGCTGCTGGATCATTGCGTCCAACTGACCCACAAGGTGCGGCGCTGTTGACGAGCGTCCTCCCGTCATGAATATACATGAGCGGAAGAAGAACTCGCTGTGGTGAGAGCACCGGCCTGGCCTCATTAGAATATTCATACCGCCGAGGCTTCGGGAGAATGACGTGCCGGCCTTATGACTATTCATGAGGTGGTCTAATCTAATGGTGAAGAAGGAGCCGTGGCCCCCTCCCACGATCAGCACCTCTAATGATGAGAGCCTCATTCATAAGTGTACAGTGAGCAAGCTGCCATTTCTGTTGCCTGATTAAGCCTGATGCTTATCCCTGTTTCTAGGTCAGGGAGAGACATACCAAAAGCATTAGAGCATCAGGAATCAAGCTGATGACTTGCTTGAGAAAACATACTGTACACAGGGACATGACTTCACCGTGACCACCAACTTTGACACCGCACTTCCTGCAAATAAGCAGGGACTTTAAGGATTTCGGACCAATTGGCTTTGGAAAGCACCACACATGGCAGCCTTTTCTTTCTTTCTCTCTTTCATTTTCATTGTTGCGCCCAGTGCCCGGGAAAAGTAGGACAGAGCAAGTTGCAAAAGGCACAATGGGGGACAGTTTGCTTTTCTTGGTAACTCCCAATTAGGCATTGTTCTCACTTGAAATGTTTCCTTTGAATAATTGACAGTAATTTAAAGGAAACTAAAAAAAAAAAAAAAAAAGTACATCCATTATCTAAATCAGGCCACGTGTCTCTCCAGGCTTACATCAATATTATTTAAGAGCTCTCATTTGAGGGAGGCACCTACACTTTTTCCTTTTGGAACATTCACAATGTGCCCTTGGCAGATGCTGCTGTTTTTGCCTCCCCCAGGATTCAGAAGCTGTGTTCAGGCAGGTTTGCTTTTATTTTGAGGCTAAACAAGCTGAAGAAAGGGTTAAAGCTTCGTTACATGTGCACGTTTGCTCTCTCTAAGGGTGCTCGGTCCCTGGGCTGCTGCTCAGTCTCTCTAGGGCACATACTTGTGGGGCACATATATTCTCGCTCATTAGTTCTGCAGATTTGGGGCCCTCAGGGTACTTCTGTGCACATGTGTTGGGAGTGTGGTTCCCACTGTGTGCGCCGCTCTGATTGACTCTCTGATTGCCTTGACATTAAGGGGGCTGCAATTCTTGTGTCATGCCTGGCCTGATGAATTGGCAGAGCAGGAAGGGGAGGCGGGGGTCGGAGCAAACTGAGCTGTTGTTTGTCGCCGTGAGGTTCGCGGCTCCCTGACCGACGCTCGGGGCTAGATAACTGATGGAATTTCACTTCAGCACCTTATGGGTAAAGGCAACTGGGTCTTGATTACTGTTAATTAGCTCAGGGTACTGGGTGGGACTTACGAGCGTTGGTAAACTACCTGCAAGGTAACTTGTTATTTATTCTAACGTGGAACTGTTGACAGCTAAACCAGAGCTGATGCACTAAGGGACTGAGAGAGCTGAGGAAAATGAGGACAGAGAAAAAAGAGCAGGGTTCCCGACAAAATGCATTTGTTTTTAACACGGTCAACACTGAATCACACACACATCGAAATGCACACTGCTAGAACTAGGAACAGTCATTATAATAGGCCGCAGGTTTGAATCCCCCCCCCCCCCCCACCAGGTGTGGCCCTGCTCAGCCACTTTTAAGAAGGGAGAGAACAAAGGCAGATGTCCACATAAGATGCATCTACAACAAACACGATCAGAAACACTCTTCCTTGGTCAGGTGTGAATTTCCTCACGTCTGCAGAAGACATTGAGAACAGCAACACAGAGGCTACGCTGCAAGATGCAATAGAAACGTTGGCCAGGTTATAGTTTGCCAAGAAATGTTTAAAAGAGGAGAAAAAAAGGGGGAAGAAAAAGGTTGTGTGGGTGGATGAGACCCAGATATCAGAGGGAAGAGGATATGAACTGTCCACAATACAACGCATGCCAACGCATCTGTGAAACACTAGTGAGTGTGTTCTGGTGGAGATGACTGTGGCTGCTCCAGGAGCTGCTGACCATGGTGGGATAACCATTTCTGAGACAGTACTGAAACGTCACACCTGCTCAGGTTCAGGCAATCGCCTCAGAATCCATTGGCCAGCGGCAAAGGGCACTTCAGGCAGTAAAAGGCGAAATCCAAGAGCGGGAGCGAGAATCGCAGGAGACAGGGAGAGACAGGACAGAGACATGAACGGTGACATATGGCCTCGTTAACATCCATTAACTGCCACTGAAGGGTGTGATAACATTCAGAGTGGGTGAAGACAGTTGCTATCTCAGCAAACAGAGGTCACCAGAGTTCAAGGTGAATTCTTTTGGCCACCGCTGCTTCCTTGACTGCACTGAACTTTTCACTGAGCCTTCCAGAGTCGAATTACTTCATGTTTCTCATCAGTCCTCCTTCATGTGCACCTGTCAAACTGGGGAACATAACTCTGCCGCTGCTCCATGCACACTGAATTTTTAATTGTCGGTGTGGTTTCATGGAACCGGGGCGCCGCTCGCCTCATTAACGCGGCGGGACGTAGCTCTCAGAGCGCGGACCGTGTTTTGTTTTCCTATCTGAAACCTGGCTTGGATCGGGGTGTGTTGGTTTTCCTTCGGCTGCAGCCCACATGCAAGTGAATCCCTCTCAGCCCACCTCACTTACCACACAACATGGATGAGCAATGAGCCACCCCGCTACTTTTGAGGTCAAGGCCTCCCAGTCAGCTAATCTCCTGGCATGACTGGCTGCATCAGTTAAGAAGGCCCTCGCCAAAACCTTTTACAACTCATATAATTAAGAGGCTTAGATATTTGTGCAGGAGCACAAAACGCCATTATTGTCTTAGCGTGGATTTGGCGTTGAACAATTTTCCTTACAATCACACACTTATGAGATTATTCTGCTGGTGAGACGGCGTGGTGGATGTTTGAGCATGCCCCAACGCTCGGAACCCAAAGAACAAGAGCTGGAGGATTAATGAGCATAGTTTTCTGTTCAGTCAGATGCACCACGGGCTGGCTGCTCTGCTTGCAGCTGAAAAACCACTGGTAATTAAGAATCATCCTCTGTGTTGTAACGTTACAATAGTTTGGCAACAGGTGCAGGCGTTTCCTGCAGATTCAGATTTTAATTGTTTTGCCGATCAGTCAGTGATTTTACTGACTATTTTTTATTACTTTAGCTTTAAACCGGTCTAATAAAAAAGAAAAACAGCATAATTGTTGCCTATTGCCGTAAAAAGCAAACATATATGTTGTTAAGTTTTGGAAATGGAAAATACACATATGCACAACATACAGTTACATTTTATGAACAACCGTCACAGTATGTTGACTATATTCAGTATATGAATAATGGTGTAGAGTCAGAAATATTTTATAGTTTTGTTCGTAATCTTGGAGCCATGCAGTAAACACAAATCCCAGTTTAAATGAGCATCATTAGCGGACGCCTCAGATAAACACAGTGGGGTAAAAAAAGTTTCTCCTAGCACGTCCACATTTTTGAAAGGGGGGCTGATGAAGCGCTTTGCAGACTGGACAAATAAAGACACGACAGCTTTACAGCTTTATGATTACTAGTAAATTCTAGCAGCAGCCTGCTTCACCAGGCTAAATATGACGAATGATGATTTGGAATAGAAAGAGCCAATCTCCGTCCGTGCACTGTATTTGCATAACGAGTCATGGCCAAAGCCAAGCCGAGCCAGCATCCAGTGAACTAATTTAACCTCTCTTGTTTCAGGGCATTTTTGATTACTGACTGACCTGGTAATAGCACGTGCTAACATGAAACTAAAGAAAGCCTCCACACACACACACACATACACACACACAGACTTCCAGTATTCTCCAGGAGAGATGGCAACGATTCAAGAAGGCGGCTATTAAGGGAGCTTACTCTATTCTGTTTCAACTCATTGCTGAATGTGAAACTGCTGAATGAATGACATCACTCGCAGCTTGGGTTCATACAAGCCCGAGATCTCATTTGAGGCAACTTGAACAAATATTGGCAGGGATGACAGCTCTTTAACTCAGAGCATGACTGTTCTTTTCCTCCGTCTCCGCACACATAAACACACAGCCAGCGTTTTGATGGATAAACCATTTAGCTTCAATCACCATCATGGCCTAATACGCAGCGATAATTTATGGTAATATATGGTCGGGTGTATATTTTCTTTAAAGGCGGCCTGATAAGGATCATGTGGCATGTCTCTGGTGAGCGTTGCAGAATACAATTGGGAGATTTGTTGCAGGGCTCTGGAGGCCCCCGTGGCCCCCCGTGGGGCCTGAACAGAGCAGTTGTGGTCTGAACACACTGAGGCAGTGTCTCCGCCTCAGGCTCTGTCCATCACTCACAGGCTGTCCATCAGAGCCCCGCGTCCCCTGGGTGGATGAATGAGAGACTGCCGGAGCAGGCGAGGGAGGAGGATTCATTCCCAAACATCTCTGGTTGTTTAGCAGCTCGGCATAAGGTCATCGCTGCTGAGTATTTAAGCCTGTGTGTAGTTCAGGGTTTGATTCAAGGTGGGCTGGATGAGGACCAGACCACCCATAAAAAAGATATGTGACCTTGGAGGAACACTGTGCCATTTATATAACGATACCCTGTCCATGTAAATGATGTTTGAATGTTTGTGAACCCCTTTAGTACTGTCTCCATTTCTGCATGAATATGAACTAAACTTTCATGCAAACCCTAAAACCAGATTAAGTAAATCCAATCAGACAAAGGAGACAAACAGGAAGAGAATTCTAGGTCTTCATCATCAAAGCCTGATCTTCACAACACAGAGTTGTACAAGTGAATCACGGCTCACTTCACTTTAGACTCGACCGCTTGACAAATGGAGAACATTTAACGCCAACCAACAAAAAACCCACCCAGAGCAAGATGTGGAAGAGTCCAGGAGGACTCTCTGTCTGACAAGGAACCCCTCTCTTACAGTGGACAATATCGCTGTTCATGTTGAACATTGCGCAAAAATGGTGAACATGGCAGAGCTGCAAGGAAGAAAAGCCACTGTTCTCCAAAATGAATATTGTTGCCCACTTACAAGGGGGTGGAAATTTATTCTGTAGATGGAGGAGACCAAAGTGGACCTTTATGTCTTGGATGAGAAACAAAACTCCATTCCAGCGTTAAAACCTTCTGTATCTGTGAAGCACACTGTAGTGGTGGCAGTATCAGGATCTGGCCAATTCTCTATGAAGGTATCACGGTTTCCATCCGTGGACTAAAGCTCAGGACAGAGTGGATCATGCAGCAGGACAATAACAATTGGTTCTACCAAAGAACGGTTTAAGTGGAAGAAAATAATGCATGGGAACGGCCGAGTCCAAGTCCGGACTTTAATCCTATAGAAATGCTGTGCAGGACGTTCACGCAAGAACGAACCTAAAAGGGTTCAAGTTCAAGTGCAGAGAAGAAAGTACGAAAATGCAGCAGCAAAGAATCACTTTTTTTTTTCTATAAGTATGTGGACACATCCTGATGTTTTGACCCAGTTTTCATCGATGTTCTTTTCTTTTCTCACAAAAAAGTTGTTGACGTGTGGAGACCTGCATACAACAATCTGCAGGAGACAAGACTGAGTCTACAAGACTGACTGAGGGCTTCATGACACAGAGAAACTTGTCATGTCTGGGCATCTTCCTCTAGACTGCACATTCTCCTGTAATATGCATGATGTTGTTTTAGCAGCCAATGTCTGAAGTACTTTGTGAAAGACATATAGCTATAAGGTCACGTCTGACAAGAAGTTAAGTCAAATTTAAAAGTTTAAGATAATGATCAATCAACAGCAACGTTCTCTGGCAGTATTTTCAAGCTCAAGGTCAAGCAGTTTTCTTTCAGGCCCGAAGCTCAAACCCTCCTGAACGAGCTGCGAACATACACCACAGAGACTGTCTTCCCTTATGAAAAGGGTCGAGGGCTTTTAGACTTCAAGAACAAACACTTTGGGCAAGATGTCACGTCAGGGAAATAAATCACCATCAGAGGTGACTCTCCTGATCATATTGTAGGAGCGGCCCCTCCTCTGCAGCCTTCTAATCAAGCCCCAGAGTGGGGACAGAAACCAGCTGCGCTGCTGATATGAAAGGGAGCGTTTCATGAAAGAGCAGGTGAGAGGCCTCTCTGCTGTCTTTGATGATTGTGTGCAACCAAACAAAAATACAAATCCCCTCCCTCAGTGACATATGCAGGAAATATGAGCAAGTTTGCAGAAGCATCAGCAGCAGCAGGGTTACATGTACCTCCATGCGAGCGCTGTTCGTGTGGATCCGGCTCACGTGTGCTGTACAGTAGTTGAGACGTTTCAGGATGCTGGAACGTTCCCATATCTCAGAATAGCTAGAACAAGATGTCCTCTGGGGCGGTCGCCAGTAAAAAGGCAAAGGTTTGGATGAAGGCTGGGGCTGGCGGTGAGGGCACGGCGCAAGATTGAGATGGAAAGGCAAGGGAGAGAATTGGAATGGCACTGGGCCGGGTTCCTAATGCACACAGCGAAGGCCAAAGTTTAGAGCCGCTCTGTGCCGGGAATACCAAGCGCCTGGCTCCCTGTTCGCTAGACAATGGGCCGATGGGCGTGCAACGGCAACTTAATTTTCAAAGAGCAAGAGGCAAGCACTGCCCATCTCTTTCAGCGCTGAGCAACAGCCCCAAGCGGCATAAAGACACATTGTGAACGTGGCAGAAACTGAGCCATCCGTGTTTCCACAGAACTCGCCCTGGGATGTACATTCAGGGAATCTCGGGTTAAAACTCTGGAGAGCTCGCGGTAACTCCCGAACCCCTCCGAAAAAAGAAAGAATATCTCTTTTGCCAGCAGTGAAATGTTGTGATATGAATTGCCATGAAGCAAACACACTGAGAGTTACTCACAATCGGGCAGATGCCGATGCACCGTGACTCTTTATCTGTAAGCAGCAAAGGCTGAGGAATCTTTGGAATCTGATTCAGGCATCAGATCCTTTAAACGACTTCATGCTGTTTATTCGTTCCTTAATCGAACACATTTTTTCAAATATGAATGTAAAATTTCGACTTTGTGGCTCATGAAACAGCGACTCATGTACTGAAATGAGAAGCTCCACTCTGCAGATGGGGACTCTTCTAACTTCTAGCCTGATGCTCATATCTGTTTCCTGGAAGGGATTTTGAGATGACTGATGAGTTGCTGCACTGCATCACACTGGACGGCCACGAATCTTATGACCTTGTCTTTTTTGCTGCAGATTCACCCAGCTGAACGTTACAAACTGCTAGCGAGAGGCAGCAGGCAAGTTTCCGTCCTGACACGGATGCCGCTGACGGCGGCTCCGCTCCACGTGTCCCATGATTAATCTGCTGATCATTAGGCTCCGCGCAGCGTCGCTGAAACTCAATCCTTTTCACTGTTCACTTTTTTGTTTCTCAGCCCCAGCTCTGAATTAGCAGAGAGAATACATTAGCATACTAAATACCAGTGGCAGGGTCTGGTGAGAGAGGAGCTGGGACCTTTTCTCAGCGGCAAACCTCCTTTCTCAGGAAGTCAAGTTTACATGACGTAACATCAGACAATTCAAAAATGAGGCAAGAGTGTTGGTTGCAAGGGTGAGTTGTCTTGAATTGTTTAAGGATCATTTTCTTAGTATTTGTTTGTTCATTTCTTTTGTCCTAAACGTGTCCTCGAAAATGAAGGAGCCAAAATTGATGGCGTGAGCTCACAAATAAGAGTCTAAACTGTCTGAAATAGCTTTTGTATGAGAAAAGATGAATTACACAAACCGGAGCACAGGGCTATTTTCAGGTCAGCGCTAAAGGACGTGAAGGACAACAATGCAAAATTAAAAAAAGAATCCATGATTTGTATGGCACTGCCCATAAAGGCAGGCAGGGGGGTTCATTACCATAACAAGTGCAGCGCAACCAAAAGCCATTTTGCCTCCTTTGTTTCAGCTAAGCAGCTGTCATTTGCAGAACATTATGCATTTTAGATTCTTCTATGCTAATTTTTGGGGGACAATTTTTCCAACAATAAGCACTCGGGCATCTAACAGAAAGCCTTTCATGGCACAGGCCCCGGGGTGCCCCGCGCCGTGCCAAGTCAAACAATGGCTTATTGCTCTGAGCAAGCACATCTCAGCCCCTCAATAAAGCATTAAGTTCCCAGCACACTGCAGCTCAAATCCCCCCAAACCGCTCGTACACGCGTACCACATACAAACACACAGACTAAACCTGGTCCCCGGGGCCGCCGGGCCATTAATCAAGATATGAATCAATACGGACTGGGACACGCATGGAAATCAGTTGTCAAAAACAGTGTGAACATGATGAAACGCACACATCTCAACATCTGCACCAGTGCAATTAATTACAGCGCACGGAGCCATTGAAGCTTTATGTTGATATTAAACAGAAGTTTTACAACCGCAGACGTTTGAACCACACGGAACTTTGTGATATTTGTACTAACTGCAAATGTTCAAATTGTCCATTTTCGCACGTCTAGGATATAATGAGATAGAAAAGTCGGCAATTATATCACTTTCTTATAAACACATGCACACAAAACTGAGACGTCCAATAACATCCGAGTGAACTGATAAAGTAATATGAGAAAATATCCTGTTTTTTGCCAAATATTTCCATCAGCACTCAAGTTTTCCTGCAGTCTGCAGCTTTTCTGATGTTATCAATCTCGTTCCTGTAAAGACTCATCAACTAAAAGAGCCGTTCAGGACTCCTTCAGGAACATTTTGGCCTTTTATCGAGACAGTCCAAGAAATCAATCAATGCAAAGGAAAAGCTGTATTTCTACACGTGATGAGGGACAAACCTCAATAACAGTAAATCAGGTTCTGCCGATCCTGAACGTCTCACCAGAGCCGTTTAAGTATGAACTGAATTATGAGTGTGTTCGTGCGTGTTCGTGTGTGGGTTATCTTTGACTTCACTGCATTTCTTGAATTGTAACAGTGTGTAGCCCCGGGCCACGGCTCTCCCTGAACGGGCAAAGTCAACTCAAATTGGGTTATCAGAGACCTCGGGCTGAGCAGCCGGGCCACCAGGAATCCAAAATAAAGCAGCAGCCCCTTCTCCCCCCCAAAAATAGACCACCATCAGCAGCCAGAAACCAGGTTAATGCTGAGGAAAAAATTGCCAAGGATTTTCAGTGAACTCGTATCCTCCACATCTCCGCCTGACCTCCAGCATGAGTTCAGCCCACAGAGCAGCAGATTAACGGGCGAGCTTGTAACGTGACTTTCACCTTTGTGGACCCAACAAAAGAGGCCAGTTTGGAGGTCATCCCCTGACCCTCGGGGGCAAAATCAATGGTATTATTATATTTGAGAACAACAGGACTACATTCAATCAGAAAAGATTTGAGAGCACGTCGAGGTGAAAGTGCCCGATGATGAGTCGGCCTTTTTACTCAGTTTCATCTCAAGCTGACACTTGCACAATATAGTTGTCAGTAGAAAAGTCACAATGCTTTTTGGACAGTGAACCTTGTAGAAATGAAGCCTGAGGGAAGGTCAAGATGGACTAAAGGGGAAAGGGCTGATGGTGCTTCTGTGTACCCTCCATCTTTTTGCAATTTCAATCTTTTAAAGACATAAGAACTAAAGAATAATAAGTCCTGTCATTTTCTCCATTACATTCTACATTTTCAGTCATAATTATACAATTCCCATGCAAACCAACAATGAATATTCTTTACTCACCATTACCCCTTCTCCCCTGGATGTTCTAATCTGGTGCCAGTGCCCACAACTCGTGAACCATCACATCACTGTATACATCTGTTTTCCCATTGATGCTAATGTGAGCACAGCAACGTCTCTACAAATGGTGACCAGGATGTGGGGCAGTTATGCTGTATGTGACTTTACTGTAGCTCGATAACAAGCATCAGAGATGCTGGTTTGAATCACACTGTAGTCAAACAAATCTGATAAATGACTCATTTTTGTCTTTGCAATAAAGTCCCAATAGTCCTACCAACAGCCATTGATGTAAGTGGTTTTTGGTTGTAGACCAGCAAATACTCGGTGCCACTGGAACCAGTTTTCCGTTCTTTAGCTGGGCAAACATGAAGAAATGGTTCAAAATCATCATATTCTTCTGAGACTCTTGTATTATTATAATATAAAAGGTTTTATAATTTAAAGGCCCTTTAAAAGCGTAACGTTGCTGACAGTGCAGAGACAAACTGACACAATAATTGCTGATGAAGTAAAGTTATATTCAAAGCTTATTTTCTACGTTTTCATGCATATTCAATTTGTGTTGGTAAATTTTCTCCCTTACGTTTTGAAAATGCAGCTGACATATTTAAAGCTCATGGAGCGATCGCGGACATGGATTCATTCACTCTTTCACATCCACCATAATAATCAGGCATGTGTCTGCCATGTGGTGTGGATCATATCACGTTTGGCAGTGGGGGTGGCTGAATGTGTGTGTGTGTGTGGTGGGGGGTTGCTTTACGTAAAACAGGGGCTTCTAAGCACAGGCTTGTCCAAACATCTTGTCCAGCTCTATTCTGACAGAAGGATTAGAAGCACCTGCCATCGGGACAAAGGCAAGCCTCAAGCCAGATGAATGAAGTGCCACTAACCGCGAGCTCCACCCCCCATACTTGCTGCTACGAGTCCTCGCTGATCCTCGTCTCAGGACCGAGGGCCTCGACTCAGGGCAGATGTAATGAGTCAATTCAGCTCTGAGGGCTGACGGTGAGATGCCGAAACAAGGTCAAATGTAAAGGCCCGACACAGAGTTTGATGATGGGAGGTGGGAGCAGGACTCAAATATTTTTGTTACATCAAAGAAAGAGGAGCAACAGTCACTGTGAAAAAGGGCAGAGGACACAAATTCAGTCTGTTACTCTTTTGATTGGAATGATTTGGTTTTGAACACATACGGTCTGTTAAAAACTCTCTAAAGACATCACACCGTAACAATAATTGGAATTTTTATCATAGAAATGTTCATCGCCAACAATTCTGTTGAAATATTATAAGGGTTCAACCTAATTGAAGCTTTTAGAAAACAGAACAATTCATTTTGGCTCCACCACACAATTAGGTTAATCTAAGCTAATTTTCAGCATTCACCACTCTCCATGCACAAAAACCATTAATTGAATTTACTTTATTGCCTTTTTTTAAGAACTTTGTTTGCTCTTATTTTTTTACTTTTTTTTTTTTTTTTTAATTTTATTTGTATTTTATTTTATTTCTATTTTTTGTAAATTCTCATCTTCTTTACTGTGTGACATTCAGAGTGGAGGGCAAAGTAAGAATTTCATTGTACAGGGAAACATGCGTTCTATCTGTGCATATGACAATAAACACTTTGAATCTTTGAATCTTGAATCTTTATTTATATAAATCCAAATCACAACAAAGTCATCTCAAGGCATATTACGATCTACAATATATCAGAGAATTATAGAGCAGCACTAGCCGACATTGCAGAGGAAACACTTCCTCCAACAGACCCAGTCTCAGGATGGGTGGCCATCTTCCTTGACTGGTGTGGTCTATGGTTAGTCTTTATTGGCCCCGTAGAGCAACACACATCAGCCAGACAAACCGCTTCAGTGGGCGACACGTTTCTTCTTTCCAAAACCTTTGGTCAAGGTAATTTGAAAAGCATTGCCCCAAATCAAAGTTTCTACAACGAGTCAACTGAGCAAAAGATGCAACACTGAGAAACTGCCATTTATTGTACATTTAACACCACTGACCATAGCGTCAACTTTTGAATTTATGTCATCTGCAGTCATCAGTATATGATACAACTTTTTGGTGGAAACCGGTTCCAAAGAAAACAACAAACTGGTCTTTTTTTGCAATGCCACCTCCATGAGCCACACAGCAGGTTGATTGTCCTGCATGTGTGAAATTACGTGTTCAAAAAGAGATTTTCATAAATTACAGCGAAAGATACAAAATTATGTCTCAGTGGAGGATAATGTCTTCAGCTCGGGAAATCCCGAGACTCCCAGAGCATGCGGGGTGTTCAGTGGTGGAGGATTAAGCGGGGTGAGGTGGGGGAGCCGTGCAGGGTGACAGCACCCTCGGGGATCTTTCTCCTCGACGCAGCGTGGTGCTTGTCCCCCACTCTGTCCCCTCATTGAGAGAGCGACCGGGGGGTTGGCAGGCCGGTGGAGTTCGCCACAGGCCCTGACCACGTCAAGTCAATCTGCATCAGACTCAGTGGCTGAGAAACAGGAAGAAAACTGTATGGAGGTGGGCTGGGGGCCAACAGGTGCAATGTGACATGGATACAAACTAAGTGTGAAGACATTCAAAACTAAATCCATCGGTCTTAGAGGTTAGAATTGGATCGGACAGTGTCTATAAATGACTTAATATTTCCCTCCAGTATCTCTGAGATACTGCATTGAAGCCACAGTAACTTTTTCAACTTTGACCACCGATATGTAATCAGTTTATCCTTGAGTCCAAGGGGACGCTTGTGCCAGCTTTGGTGAAAATTACGTCAAGCTGTTCCAGAGATATTGTCTTTATGTAGGTCGGACGAATGGACACTCAAAGAAACCAGGGTTCATATGCGAAGGGAGGATGTGGACTCGTCATTGATCTCTCAAATCAGCTACATTCATTTCATAATAACAATTTAAGTCCTTCCTCCTTTAACCTCGAATAAACAAAAGACAAAGCTACATTTTCATATTCTGCTTTCTTCTTCTGACATCTACGCTCTGTTTCTTTAAGCAAAGTTATCAATATCCTAGATGTTTACTACTATCTAGAATGAGAGATTATGGAAAAGAATTATTGCTCAAGCTGTTGTCCTGAAAGCTGAAACACTTGTTGTTGTCTAAAGGACTTTTGACAAATGCGACACATCGTGCCAGGACGTATGACTGGTTCCAGTTATAGGTCCTGGATGCCTCAAATTTTCACTGTTGGAGGTAAAGAAGGTCTCCCCTCTGTATCATCCCACTGTCAAACTTGAATACTACCCACCATGATGTATTTGGAACAGTCCCTTTCTTTTCTCCCCCCCCTGCCACCATCCTCCGTCCTCCTCCCCTCCCTGTGTTTTTGCCTTTCTGGTCCAGTTCCCATTTCTAAGCCCTGGGGTGTTGACAGCAGCACACACAATCACTGGGGTTCACATGCATGTCCGGGCTCTTGTTTTCGTCCGTCTCTTTATTTCAGAGAGCTGAAGAAGCTGTGATGCTGCTCTGGGATCTGTTGTCTCCTGTACAGGTGAGTGTCCGTTAAACCGCAGCACGTCCTGCGAGCCTTTGATCCCACCTCTGCCATTGATTTGGTACGAGCAAAGGACAAACAAGGCTTTGAATGGAGCTCCTTTTATCCTGCGCATCAGGGTTGACGGGGTTAATCTCTCTCTAAGTGGGTTAGGTAACCAGTAGCTCGTCCAAAACTCAGAGCTGTTGCCACCACCGATGCAACGTGATATTTACAAATCAAGCAGCTTTCAGTGTCCAACCCCGCATAGGATCTACGATCCGAGTGACGTACTGAGCCCTTAGCAGAACTGGACCATGGAGCAATGGAAAACAGCAGCTTGGCTGAATGAATGCCGTGTTTTGAGGGCTCTCAGGTGCATGTGCTTCATTTACCTGGGCGGGATCGAACCGGGATACGCTGCTGATGTCTCAGTGCCGAACATCAGTGGACACCTTCAGAGGTCACACTCACACACACTACAATGGATTGATCTTCTTGCTCTAAGGTTAATGTTTAGCTTGGTTTACACACTACAACCATTTGGTGGTTTTCCACGGGACACTGCTCTGTTAGTTGAACGCATCCAGTCCTGCACCACCTTTGTTTAATGGCTCCTTCTTATGACAAATTAGTTCTATGTTTGAGTGACATAACAGATCTTTGGCAGAAGAGAAAAACAGGTTCGGGCCATGTGAACCAACAAGTAGTGAAACGTCCAAAGATCCAGTCCAAAGGGAAAATACATGCACTTCTATTCTACACAGTATGTTTAACAGTATCTTCTGTTCTGTTCACCATGAAGAACATGGACTCTGATTTCATTTCATTGTTTTCTTCAAGATATTCAAAATTAAATTATTTCATCAGCCATTAATCATCTTCTAAGATGCATAAACTCTAGTGATGACCAAAGTTCCCAAATGTCTCCAGTACTGAAATCTATGGATAAAATTGCACAAGGCTTCAGGAATATTTCCAATGAGGCAGTCACTGATTTTAATGTTAGAATTTACAAAAATGAAAAAATTTAAAAAGTTTAAAAAATGAATAATAAGTACAGTACTAAACCAAGATGAAATCCTAGAGATTTATGCTGAGCTGCTTCTTGAATTAGTCCTTTTTAGGACTCGCTGTGCTCTGTCTTCAAAAACACCTCTCGACTTGCTTCAGAATTACTCCAACATGCTCCGATAGTCACGAGAGCAGGAGTCCTGATCTATTAGAGTTCTTGTTGTTCCTCTGATATCAGTGTACTGGTATGAACAGGGACATGAAATGCGACCCCTGCGCGACGAATGGACTGTCGGGGTTAGTTGCGGTGGTCTCGGTGTAAATGAGGCTCCCGGCTAAAAATGACGCCGCAGAGAAAACAAAAGTGTGAAACGAAAGCCTTTTCCAACCGATGCCTGGCCGGGGATGAAGTCCGATAGTTAATCCTTGGCTAATCTCAAGGCTTGGACACCGTTTCTCGTTACTTCCTACAGCTGAAGATTTGGGCTTCAGAGCTCAAAGGTTATTTTTTTCCCCCCCAGCCTTTAATATTTTACCATTTGACATTGTTGAACTCCGATGAAAATGAATGTCCAGATGTTATTTTTGAAAATCGCGATCAGGAAAATCCTCAATATGTAACACATGAAGCACAGATGCTCGTCTACAGTGTTTTATGCAGTTGGAAGAAAAGTGCGTATAACGATGTTTGAGTTTCCACCATAGCACCTTTTCACTTTGTTCTACATAACAGTATATGATTTTTTTCTTAACTCATATCCTGCATTCAGCCATCAGATAAATACAGTACAATGCCAAATCTTCAGGGAATCTTGATTTTCTGTGAGCACGCGGCGTCTGTTCCGAGCATAATTACAAGTGGGGGAAACGAATTACAACATCCTTCTGGACATACTATAATTTGAGGTAAATGCTTGGCTGTCCAAACATTTACAAATCCTCGTTGGCTCTTAAGTTTAGAAGCGATCATTTCCTGAAAGATCGGAATCCAGATGCCTTTGTTCATTGCATAGCATCAAAACTGAGAAAACAGTGTTGTCTGCTCTACGGCTAATCACAGGAAGTAATAACGAATGGCTCCTTCCAGAGACTATTGATGCACCAACGTTATTAACCCGGTGTCCGTTCTGACAGGCTTCTGCTGCGGCTCTGAACAATGGGCCCGATCCATCCGGGCTCACTTAGCTTGGGAACGGCTCTGCTTGCACATACAGTAATCATCAATCATAGTCCGAATCCATTGTCACAGAGCTGTGACCCGACACTGCTCACTGCTGCTGCTATTAAAGGCTCTGATCTGGGAATGTGCTGCTAGAATAACAGCAGCTAAATGACTCAAATGTTAATGAACGAAAAGGTCAAATTAAACAGGGAGCCAGAGTCATCTGGGATCCTTCCTGCAGCTGGATACAGGCCGGAGAGACACGTACGACATGTTTGTTTTGGTCCTCAGAAGGAATTCAGGCTTCCAAAATGTCAAAAACTTCAGGAGTGAAAACAGAAGTTTCTGTTGATTCTTTTTTAACATACACTACATTTGGGAACTTCCTCCACTAAATAGATTTAACATGAGAGAAAACACGGCTGATTATACAGTGTGTGACTGCCCTGACTTTAGTGCACCGACCAACATTTCTGATGAAACCGGTTTTTCATGACCACCTCTCGAAATGGACTTAGTTTACTGACGTGCGTTCGTCTTTTTGATTCAAGTGGATGCAGTTCTTCTGCATCCACTGTCCCAGCTGTCACATATTACCTGCGACTTTACTTTTGTCTGACAGATACATGCTGTGTATGTATACAGATCAAGTACATGTCTTATAAAGTAGCGTATCAGGAGTAGATGGTCTCTGTGGCAGAAATTTCCGAGCCCAATTCTTCTGTTTGGTTTGGTTGTTGGAAAAAAAGGTCAAGCAGCAGTGGAGGACGGATTTAGCCATGGTCTTAGAGGTCAGTCGACGGGGGGAACGGGTGGAGCGACAGGTAACTCAGTCATGCTGGTAATGAAATGAAACTCGCCTCTGGGCTGGAAGGGACGGAGAGTGCTGCCAACCCCGTCCCCACCCACTGCTTTACATCAGACCAGGGTCAGTGCAGCAAAGGGATGAAGACAATTAAGATGCAAGACATGTTACGGCAGCTCTGTATATTCTGGTAATGTTTTCATTTCAAAAGTTGTAGAATTAAGAACTGAACCTCTTTCAGTTTGCTGGTTTTCTGCACGGGATGATTTCAAGCAGTTCCTTGGCTTGTAATTGTGAATTTTTTTTTTTTTTTAAATGAAAGAAACAGTGACTCACGCATGGAGGGAGCAGGGCACTGACATGACCTTTGGATACCTGAGAAAACCTCCCTTTTGTTTAGAATTCCACTGCTCTCAGCGACGACACCCGTAGCCTCTACAAAAATGAAAACACGGGTCTCCTGACGCCTCCTAGGTGTCAGCGATGACCTAACTCCAACAATATTTAGAGTGACGAATCAAATGACACTGTGGTAAATCGAAGCAAAGCCGGTGATTTGGTTTAGTTCCCACCGATGCCTCTCATATTCAACAACGTGTCGGATGTCTCTCGTGCACCGGAGCAGCTTTTACCCGCAGCCGTAACCTCATGTGCTCCCACATCTGAACCGAACACGCCTGTCTTTGATGCACAGAGAAGCTTTCTCTTTGCTCAACTCAAGGGCACCTGCAAAAACTCAAAAGGCAGAGAGGGACGAGTGGCGAGAGCCTTTGCACATCAAACTGCGGTATTATCCTAAGTCAGAATGTGCAGCACTTTGCCCCTATTTCTCTGAGCACTTTTTTCTTCCTGTTGTTGTTGTTGAGAGAGAGGAGGATTATTGATGTATTTGCTTTGAAATATCAAAGCGTTTGATCCCCTCTAAAAATAAAGTGATGCCTCCGTTCTTTTATGCCATCACTCATTAGGGAACTTGCGCTCAAAAGGCAGCTTTGTGCAGGGAGTCGTTTTAAGTCGGAGATGGCTTTACAATAGATTACCGTGAGCGCAGTGAGATTTCAGGTCGAGAAAGTCAATGAAAGGCTATGCAAATTGCAGTGTGTACATCTCCGGATGAAAGAAAAGCATCAAGACTTTCTGAACTTCAATACCCCACCCCCCCCACCCCACCCCCTCCTTTTCTCCCCATCTCCTCTTGCGTTACGTTCCCTGTTTTTACAATCCAAATTCTCTTACAGCTTGCTCTGCTTTGTGACAGGTGAAATATTTATCCAGGGAGAGACGGGGAAGGAGTCAAAGGCGGCCTATCTTGTTTGAGTCCCCGCATAGACAAAAGCTATTGAAGAGCTGACAAGCTTGTGCATGGAAGGGCCCAGCATGGTTTGGGAAAGTAGTTGTAAGCGATTGAAAGTGAGACAAACGGGGAAGAAAAGAAGGGTGTATCTCTGGACGACTGTAGGCTAGATGACGCTGTAATCTGGGGTCTTTTTAAAAGCCATCTCTGCCCGTCAGGATGCGGGGTCCCTTTCACGCTGAGGCCGAGAGCGCGGAGACGGAGCCTTTCAAAACTGCTTGACTTCTGCCACGGTGGCTGGCCCCCACTATCTGATAGCCTTTCTCCTTTTACACGGTGGCCTTTATCGGCCAGCTGAATGGAGACAAAGTGCCCTTACCTGACCTGACCTGGAGCAGCCTTCATCGCCCCACCAAGTCAGCAAGTCCCTGAAATACAGAAACACACCTTTTTAGAAAAACAGGAAAGTTCTGAAACATTTTTAAATGAAATTAATGATAGTAATAAAAAAGTAAAGTAGCTCCTCCCAAAATGACTTGAGTGGGACATTTTCTAGCTGTGAACTGACTTTTCTTCCTTCATCTGCACAAATTCAAAATACCATGCAGAAATAATGAATCAGAAAACTAGATTTAACAGGAAATTCTGCTTTTCATATAATGTTTTTGTCCAGCTAGCGTCTCTAAAATCAAGAATTACTTTTTTGGTTTTTTTTTTAGGCCAAGAAAACGAATTAGCAAATAAAAGAGATGTTTTAGTATTTTCCTGCTAGAACGTGTCAAAGTGCACTGAGGGAGCTGACGTGTCCGGTTGTCTTCGCCCTGTCGTCTCCAGCTCCCAGGTTTAACCGAACAATAAAAGCCTTTTAGGGGCCAAAGCAGCGGCCGTGTTCTGGCTCCTCATTCAAGGCAGCCAGGCACAGACGCTGCAGGACACAGCGTAGATGATTATCAGGTCACATTTGTTTGACCTTGAATTAGCCTTGACATTTATGCTTGACCACTTCACCTCTGGCTCAAGAGGAAGCGCAGCTGCCGGAGAGGTCTTACAGAGGAAAACCTTTACTACCTACAGTTCTCTGCCGTGTTGCACCTAACAGACACGATGAAGGATTCACCACATTAAGTGTGTGCAGACAAACGGCCTGTTTCCCCTCAGCAGTTATCCCAGGACAGGAGAGATTTGTGAAACCTAACCATGAACTTTTGGTTGCTCCAAGGGTTCATCTCCTGCTGTATGTGTTCTTTAAGTGATAAGAGAACATAAGAAAAAGGCACAGAAATATTGTCAGGACGATTTCACAAATGGCTAAGAAGCAACCAAAACAGACGAAACCACGAAAAGCCGCAGTAGAATGGCTAAAACTCTGACAGCGGGTTTAACGTCTGGCTGTGGATCGGTGGCAATAAACACTTGTCTGGATTCAGTTTTCTTCTCACGGGAAAATTACCATTACAACCATTTGAGGCAAACATCTCCAAGTTTACCAGCCTCACTCGGTTTCTCTCTATTGTTTCGGAGTTCCGATGGAATTCGTGGCGGTTTGTGAGAAACTGTCTTGTTAGTGAGTTTGGGAAGTGGGAAACCTTTGTGGCCTGGTTTACGGAGTGATCTCAACGACCAAACATGTAGACACACCCAAAAAACTGTTCCCATTGCTGCAACTCCTCCAAAACTGTGCAAATGGAAAATTGACTTTGTACAGAAGCCCATCTAATCTTCACAGCACAGAAATATAAGTGACGTCTGTTATGTCACCTGCAACAGACATAAGTTATATTATTCTTTAAAGCAGAGATAATCTGTGACAGCACAACATTGTCCTGGCAACTTTTTACTATTGTTAATCTTTACCCACCCATCACAGACGGCAGCTAATACACAGCTGAAAACTGATATCTTCATAGTACACAGGCAGTCAAATAGTGCAATAATCATCATGTTAGGCCTCTTCCCATGAAGCAAGTTATCACACTGCTGCACCAAAATGGTCACTTGCAGATTTTACGCTTGGTGGGGAAGTTGCTGCATGTTATTTGACTAATCATGATGCTCAGAGAGAGTCCAGGGCATCACAAGGGTCCTCAAAGTGGAAGAAATCAGTTTGTCGTGTTTTAGCCGTATAACTTTTAGTAAAAGTTGACTTGCTTAAGATTAGTGATTCTACACAGCAAGAAGTTTTCATTGGAAGCATTAAACATTCTGAATTGGTTTTTAACAACTTTGGCCAAACAAATTCCCCGCATGCCTTAATTTTCCCCCTTAAATTACTCGCGTTGGTGCGCGCAGATGTTACTGCACCCTGCTTATAGGTGCAGATGTTCACCGCAGAATAGTGCAAAGCAACTTATCTCATTAGCGGTGGTTGTTACAGGAACAGGCCCCACTGACACAAGTTCAAATGGATCCAGGAAGCAATGGTCTGGAACGAGAACAACAACCTCTTAAGTGTCCTGAAACTATAATGAATTGTCACATGGTGCCGATTGCCAGGCTTTAATGTGGGCAAACAAGACATGAAAGAGCGCCATAAAGAATCCACTGAATAGATAATCTATCTCTCTTATGGGGCGCTTGACAAACAAGGGGTTTAGAAGTTTACTGCACCCAAAACGCCCCCCACTTTTATCGGAGGTCTTTATCCTGAAAGCTTCGGCGGAACACATTTGACGCAAAAGAAAATATGCCTCAGTGTTAAAAATAAGATGGAGCTTTCACGCTGCCCTGTTTTGGCCTTCTCATAGCTTCTATAGTGGTGGAGGACAGAGGGCTAATCAGTGCTAACCCACACTAATTGGCAGAGACGGCTTTTCCCATGACCCCTGTTTGCCCGCGTTAGCCGTATTGTTCTGAAAAGCAGAATTATCATACAGGCTGCACAAACATTACAATTAACACAATTTGACAAAAATAAAATGGCACAGCAGGTGATTCAACCTGCGGCTGAACTCTGACTTTCTGCTGAGAAATGAACAAATACCACTGATTGACTTGAGGAGTTTTTTTTTCTGAAACGACACCAACTTGACTTTTTTTTAAGTAGTTGTGGCTAAAAAATAGGATTTTGAATTGGAATGAACAAAGATACATGTTGCATTAACCAGCGATGAAGTTAGTTCCACAAATGGGAGAAACAAGTGTGTTGAATTAAGGATGAAGGTTAATCCACACCTGGCATCCAGTTAGCAACAATCCAAGGTGCTGAGACTTTGGAAGGATCTGTGTTCACGTGGATTTGTGGACTAGAATAACTGCCTCAAAAATCCAGTCAAATTGCAGTTTACATGCAGATCTGTCCAGAATCACATTCTAATCAGTTCATCTTTGATTTCAAGGGAAAAAAATCCCCTCGAGGTCTTTGTGAGATATTGCATTCAAGACAATGGGAATTTAGTTCATCTGGATCCTAGACTGGCTTCTGGAAAAATGTATATTATCATGTATCTACAAAGATAAACCAGCCCCTGGTTTATTACGTTGTCATAATATTAGCAACTTTACTTAGTTCGAAAACGGTTAAAACAATATCAGTTCAAATATAAGATGTTTTCTTGCTTTACTTTTTGGATGGTTTGATGCCAGTATTACCCATATAGCAGGTACATTTTACCTGTAATAAAGTTCAATTATACGTCACTGAAACATGTGATAAGTTATAAAAAAATTGATAAAACGGGATAAAACATTTTGTGAACACCGCACTTCTTGAGTAGTTCTTGCACATGATCAAATTAAAGGGGAACTGGTGCTTTCAGAGCATCTGCCACTGTACCTGGAATGTAAATTAACATACCTCTGCAAAATTGGATACATGCAAAGGTGATGAATGAGTGTGAACAATATCTTGTATGTAAAGGCAGCCAGCCAGTACTATGACGCAGTACGAGCTTGCAAGGTCAACAAAATCCCAAAAAAATAGACTAAATCAAGTTCAGTCAAACCAGACAGTCAATCAAACAATCGGGGTCGGTCTGCTGACAACTTGTCCTCACGTCGTGGTTACAGACACGGTCTGGCTTCAGCTATTAGTAGGAACCCAGTCATGGCTTTTGTCTGGCCCACAGGCTCGGTGAGAGGACTTAATTGCCCTGGACGTCTTTGGCATCATACCCCCGATCCACTATCTATTTTTTTTAAGGATGCATAAGGCCCCAGTGTAAAAGCTGACATGCATAATATGAAATGTGTTCCCAGGCCAGGCCAGTTAAAATTCATTTTAAACTGTTTACCCGGGCAAAACAATGGGCAGCGGTCACGGGTGTTATGTGCAGATTTATTAGAGAAACCGAGAAGGACAGAATTGGCAGGCAGTTTGGTAAGAGGGCAAAAGGAGGTGGGTGGAGGGGGCAGAAGAGATGCACTTAAAAATCACTTCTTTCACAGTTACTCTCTTGGCCCTCGACGGTCGGACAAAAGGATGAAAAAGTCTTGGCACTGGGCGCCTCTTTCACTCAACACAGCTCATCATTGTGTTCGGAAAATGAGCCAATTTCCATAAGCGATCGGGAGGACAATGCATTAAACAAGCGTGCATGCAGAGGGACAATGGGAAGAAAAAACCCAAAGACGGTCGGGGATTGTCTCCTGTGGGCTGCGTTATGATACAGTGGAGGGGCTTTTGATCTCCTATGGAAAGATAAGAAAGAAGCAAAGCAGAAAAAGAGGGGGAAATGTTCACGAACTGAACATTCTGTTACCATTAAGGCTGCTTTGACTCAGGTCTTCACCTCCAACGCCTTGTGCAGTCCGTCCTTCGTAGGCTTTTCCGTGTCTTCAATAGAAAGACTCTCCACGAGATAAGGATGCGTGAGAGAAAAATATTCTTCTGATAGAGAACATTTACATGTAAATACTGCCAGTAAAGTTGGATTGCTGTAGCTCAGATGGTAAAGGCAGTCGTCCACGGACCACAGGGTCAGTGGTTTGATCCCCGGTCACGGCTATATGTCAAAGTGGGCAAGACACTGAACCCCTAACAGCCCCTTCCCCTCCCCAGCTGTGAGAGGGAGGGTTGCGTCAGGAAGGGCGTCCAGCGTAAAAACTGTGCCAAATCAACATGTGGACTAATCTCCGCTGTGGCGACGCTGAACTCACGGGAGAAGCTCACTGGGCACAATATAAACTAATTACAAGAATAATAATAATCACTGTAATATGTTCACTTTTACTGGATCTTACTGCTACTGTTGTGTGGTGGCCCCCCTTGCACTGCGGGGGGGTTAGAGAACTGTGCAAGAATTCCTCTGCACATCTGTGCAAATACACAACTCGACTTGAATCCTAGTTGCTGGAACATAAATCCCAGTTCGAGATATTTGCTTTGCTTTTGCCCACACAGTCGTCTACAGTGGTGCGAACACGGCCGCCCTTTCCCTTTCGTTAGGAAAACCACTGGGGCTAAGGAGACACTGGCCAGGCCCTGCAGCAGCTGCTAACCTGCTGCTGCTGACTCGCGGCTGCACAGGGAGACAGCGAGCCACCGCACACGACAGGGCTGCATCCCAGACTCACAGCGGAGCAGTGTGTCTCAGAGTGTTGGCAGATGCTAAAGGAGCCTCCGCTGCTGTTGCTGCTGCCAGGTCTCCCACATCCTTCTCAAGGCTGTGATATGAAGGACAGCACGAGGAAGAGGAGGAGGAGGAGGAGGAGGACAGTGAGGCTATCTAAGGACACTAACGAGTTCGGTTCAGTTCGTGCTTTCAGGGGATGACGAGTGGGCAACAATGAGGATCAACACGGGAACCAGAGTGCATTTGGTCTTCATGTGTTCACACACACCACACACTCTTAGCTGACACACTAGTAGTCCCTCCCTGTCCTGGGCACACACACACACACACACACACACACACACACACACACACAGAAAATAGGGAGCAGGAGCATTGTGGGGAGGATGTCACAGACCCCCCGCTGTGCTTTACACTGCAATCCAGTGATGCTCTGAGATGGGACATCGCATGACTGGGAGTACAATAATGTGTGTGTGCATGCAAGTATCTGTGTATGGCCGCATGTGTTTGTGTGTGTGTGTGTGTGTGCGTGCGCGCGCAGGAGTACATTAAAGGAAACACACACGCACAGCATCGGAGTGGCCCCCTGCTGTGTTCCTATCAGCGTCAGCAGTGAATCGGCGCACTCAAGCAGCAGTAAAGCCCACAAAATCTCACTCCACTGACCCTGTACGGACAATAAACTGAATCTAATTACTGGCGCATGCACTCCCAGCACTCCCAGCGCTCCCAGCGCGGCAATCCCTGGCACTGGCCATAGATATTCCCAAACAGCAACTGGAGAGCAGGCCCCACTTCTCGTTTCTTGACAGCTCGAGCCTTTTTAGGTGCTGCGGCCTCTCGAGTCACGAGGTCAGGTGATGCGGTTTGTGTGTGTGGAAGACTCGCCAAGTAAGCAACACGTTGGCCCATGTTTAGCAGACTTCAGAGGAAAAATCACGTGTCTTTGTTGGGGTCTCTGCTTCCACAGAAACTTTTCTCCATCGTTTCTATGAGTAGTAATAGAAATAATAACTCCACATTGAGCAGGCAGACAAGCGGGTCAACCACCTGTTTCTAAATGCAAGAGAAGCCCTAGAACATCATGGGCATGTTATTCCTTTGTTTGGAAGCTTCACTGAGCTGGTGCAGCCTCACAAAAAGCTCCTGTTTTGTTTCGTGCGTCACTATCTGCACCTTCTTCCTCGGAATCCTGTGCCTTTGGTTCTTTCCCCCACATTTGTACTTCATTTCGCTTGAACTGGTGATTGTTCCTAGAACAGCTGAAGTTCCTCCTTCCTGGGTCCTCACTGCTCGTTTATAGCACTCAGCAGGCCCTTTGCAGGAAATAACCAATCAAGCTTGTTCCATTTTGCTGCTTTCCTTCATGTCATGCTTTACAATGTGCACCACAGTCCCTGACGATTCCTTTAATCTTCCTTCCTGCCTCAAAACGAAGCGATGGAGGGGACTGAGGGCCCCGAGCCAACTGACAGCAAGCTTTTATTAATGACAGGTCCCCCACCCTGCTTTGAATAGGTGACAAACAATAGCTGTCGTTGGGACGTTGGAGGGGCCGCGCAGGTTTTTTGAAAGGGCCTCGGCCCGCTGACAGGTGCGACTGAAAGGACGAGCAGGGTGTCGGTGGCTCGGTTCCCCCGCAGGTGTGGAGACGTCAGGGATGACAGAACACCTCCGACGACCTTCCCTTCACGCTGATTATTTCACCGTATCGCTTTTCATACGCGGCCATGATAAAAGATACAGGAGGACGAGGCAGTGACCGTGTTACGCTGACAGCGCCGCCACGCTCCACCTGTCCACTTCATAACACCAAAATCCCTCTGAACCTGCAGTGTAAACCATGACATGTTAGTATATGTGACTTTGCATTCTGTAAGTGACTGAAAGCAGCTGCAGCTTTGCTAAAACTGTCTGAAGCCTGAATGATCGAATTCCATAACACTTCAGTGACGCTGGAAGTTTCATGTTAATGACATTACTTTAATGTGATGCGATACTTCTACATGTGTTTAGTCACAGTAATACACTGCAGTGACCAGAAGTTGGCAGCTGCAGTAACATATCATCTTTACACATGTTAACTTTCTTTTGTATTTTACTGTTAAATGACCTTTTTGTAGATTAAACACTTCACAGAAACATTACTGTACTATTTTGTAATTGCATGTATGCACATTCGCACAATACATATTGGTTTATTGTTCCCTCACACGTGAGCACACACAGGCTGAAATGAGGGTCGTGGGCTCAGTGGAACGCTCCGCATCTGGGCCCGGAGATGTGCTCCAATAAGTAGCAGCAGGCTCTGTGCTGCTAATGAAATAATTGGCTGCATAAGGTCAGAGGGATGCAGAGGAGGGGGCTCATCAGCGCACACTCAGGACAATTAGTCTATCAAACCAGTGATAACGAGCAAATAATTAAGTGCCTTTGTTTCAGTGAAGCTTTTTAGCAAATGTGTATGAAGTGACCTGGAAAATGCACAATAGCAACTTTTGCTTCTTAAATCAGCAGTAGGAATAATGATGGTATTCACCGATGGACATGTTGTCACTGGGCTGAGTTATTGTGGGCAACCTGCTGCGTTTTGTCCCTCACCGCTGCTCATTAGGCACACACACACACACACACACACACCATTCAGCCAGGTTCCCAGGCTGCATAATGAATGCACAATGAATGATGATAAGGAAGCTTAAAGTTTGAATTCAATTTAATCAGTAGAAAATGGAAATGCATGCCTGCAGCGTCTGAGGGGCTTAATGAACACGATTATTCAACCTTTAAAAAACGATATTTTCCAGTGGTAAATGTCTTCAAACGATTGGCAAAACAAGATCCAACTACGGCAAATTTGCCAAGGCAAAAAAGTTCATGTAATAACAACTAGGCAGAAATGCATCGGTCGAGTTACAGAGTTTTTCTGAGGGTCTGGGACTCAACATGTCCTCACTGAGAGACACATAGTACAAATGAAAAACAAAGCTGAAGCAGTGGTGAACCTTCCCAGCAGTCACACACCTTCCAAAATGAGTCCAAGAGCACAGATACGACTTATCCAGGAAATCACAGAAGATCCAAGAAAAACACCCAAGGAACTGCAGCCTGTCTCACCTCAATCAAGGCCAATTTAATGGCTCCACCATCTGACGGACCCAAGATAGAGGCTGAAAACAACTGCTAACCCCGAGGAACAAGTTCCCACAACACACCTAGATAATCCTCAGTGCTTTTAGAATAATATCATTTAAAAGCTGAAGTCTTTAACAGGGCTGGTGATACATGTAAAAGTTAGAGTTTACTCGGTGGTGGTGCTTCACAAAAACACACATTTTACAGCTGTGGACATGTTGATCATAATAAAATCTGTGAAACACCTTCATTGCTTCAATCGGGCACCGCAACAAACGGGTGTAAACACACAAAATGTAAAGTAGTACATGTAGAAATACATTTATTTGGAAGTTTCTGTGGCCCATTAGCTTAAAGAATATCCAACATGGACGGAAACACGGCGCTTATGTGCAGAACAATGGCGACAAACGCTACAATGAGCTGCATGTTGGCCCATGCAGACAAAGTCAAATTCCACCGAGCCCCGGGAGTTCAAATTATCATAACTGGAGGCCACGGCGGTGGGGGGGGGGGGGCCTCTGGCAGCCAGTTCAAAATGTGATACCACGACCCTGGAGTGCACAAACAATAGACGTTGTATGATGTATGATTATGCATAACTGTCCTGTGGGTTGACAGATGAGCCAGAAGGAGAAGAGTCTCAATCTGGCATCAGTTTCCTTTTTCTTTGTCATCAACTTTATTTTTGAAGTGATGAGAAAAGAGGAGCGGGCTTCGCAACTTCTCCCCCACCCCCACTTTAACATCAATCTCGGCGACTATGATACCACAGCATTTCATCTGGCCTCAAAGGTTACGGTGGATGTTTTGAAGAATGATTTCAAATTTGTCATTAACATACATTTCTTACAGTGCCCCCCTTTTTATTCCCCACACGAAAAATGTCCAGCATCGATTGTCTGACCGCAGACTGGAAGGGAAGACACTATGTTGGGATGTGAGCGACCACAACACGTCTCCTTTACTCGTGGGGTTTTCCTGTGTTGTTGTTGTTTTTAGGGCAGGATCACACCAGCACATGTTAAAGCTGGGAGGAAACAGGGGATTTGAGGAACCATCTGTTAACCAAAGCTTTTGGGGAAGCACACTAAGATGATCTTAGGATATTGTTCTCCCCAGGTGGGAAGGGCAGGGGCTCCGCAGGGCCCCTCGGGTCTGAGCGGTAAAGGGAGGGAAATGGGGAGCTTATGGAGCAGCAGCTCACTGATGCCATAATCTTATTTTCATTCATAATGCTCGGGCATTTCAGGTTAGTGAAACAAGGAAAAACAGCTAAAATAGAGTTGGACTTCATCTCCAGAACAGGTCACAGGGTTTGAGGTTTCACGTCTTTGAAATTAACTCCACAAGCAGAAAAAAGGGGATTATCTACATTTTTAAGCATTGCACACAAAGCACATCACTCACAGGTCAGTAAAGGGAACAGAGGAGGACGCAGAATCGAATCCTGTGGTTGAGCAGGACGAATTAATAAACGTCTACCGACTTCATCACCTGCGGGGTGGTGTGGTTCTGATGGAGGCCTCTGAGAGCTTAAGCACCCTTAATTCTTTACAGGGACTTTAATGCAGTCCCGCTCCAGTGTGAGACGAAGTGTGAGCAGCTTGGCGGCCGACACCTCGCTCCGCAGAGGAGCTCATTTACCAGGTTAAGAGTTCGTTTACCGAGTGTGACGGTCAACCTGAGGGGTCACACCTGAGCAGGAGCTGAGAGTCTGCACTTTTAAAACTGTTATTGGCGAAATGTTGTTTGCATTTTGATCATTTGGTTGTTTGGACAGGCAACGGAATTAATGAGATTTCATGTTTTCCCCTCGGACCTCGACAGCAAAGAAGCAGAAGGAAAAGAGACAGTTTGGACATTGAACTAGAGTCCAAATATTCCCAGTTGGATGTTACAATTTTTTTGGAAAGTTTTCTTCCAGCATGCTGATAACCTCTGGAGGGACAGCGTGCAGCAAGTGTGCTGAGCCACACTGTGGATGGATCAGCTGTTTCTCCACAAAAAGTGTTCCGAATGTTACTATTGCATCCGGTTCTATAGTTACAATGTATTTTATCTAATGAGCAATTAGCAGAAAGAAAGATGCCAGGAAGTATTGTGACTAAAGTGTTTTAGGTTTATAGCAGATCAAGATCACATGATCCACGGAGGCCGTGGTTCTCTCCTGGAAGACGGTGGATTGCCCCCTTCGGATTGGGAATGAGCCAGTGCCCCAGCTGAAGGAGTTTAAGTATCTTGGGGTCTTGTGTAAAATGGATCGTGAGATCGACAGGCAAATTGCTTCGGCATCAGCAGAAATGTGGACACTGAGGAAGCTAAGCCGCAAGGCGAAGTTCGCAAATTACCAGTCGATCTATGTTCCAGCCCTCACCTGTGGTCATGAGCTTTGGGTTATGATGGAAAGAATACGATCCCGTGTACAAGTGGCCGGAATGAGTTTCCTGTAAAGGGTGGGTGGGCTCAGCTGTTGAGGCAGGGTCTGTGGTTCTGACATACGAAGGGAGCTCGGAGTAGCTTTGATAGGAGGTTCGGGCAGCTCCTGGGCGCCTTCTGCTGGAGGTCTTCCAGGCACGACCAACTGGTAGGAGACCCCGGGGTAGACCCAGAACACATTGGAGGGATTATGTATCCCATCTGGCCTGGAAATGCCTCGGAATCCTGCCAGAGGTGCTGGAAAACGTTGCTGGGGAGAAGAATGTCTGGAAAGCCGTTTTCCAAACCCACTTCCACCGCGACCCGACTCAGGATAAGGGCAAGATAACGAAGGAAAGAATCAAGATGTTTCGGACGCCCCACACTGCAAATGATTATCAAGTTGAAGCGGTAAATGTCACCAATAATCGGCGCGCGGACATTTGAATTCAAGCATTTTGCCAATGTAAGACGGCCTCGTTGGGAATCTAACCCACGACCACCCGATTGAACTGGGTTTCTGTGCGTCGGTTAAAGATCATTATGGATTAGTTACAGTCTACAGGCTGCAATAATTACCACAACAAACAGGAGGCCTGTAAGCTGGGCACTTTTCTGCTGCCTTTCCAGACTTTTCCAACCTGTAATTAGGATTTTACTCATCTCCTCCTCCCTGCTTCACCTCTCCCCTCCTCCTCGTCCTCCTCCTCCTTTCACCTCCTCACCTCCTCCCTCTAACGAGTGGAGGAAAGACAGATCTTGGCGAGGCGAACAGATTGTTGGATGCTTGTTGACCTGTCAAAGCGAACAGAATTGTGGCACAGGATTGAAACTCTAAATCTGCATTAGAGGCTTTTGTTGGGCCTGAGGCGACTCGCTCTGCACGAAGGGGTTTTTATCTCAGTGTGTAGAGGAGGGGGGGGGGGCGACACTCCCACACACTGACTACTACACACCCCCTCCCTACGTTTAAAGCCTACACAAAGTCAGTGCAATGTCAATGTCAGCAGCAGCTCCTTTACACCAGCTGGACTTTCTTGTGGCTCGAGATGGATTTTCCACCTTCCACACGGCAACTCATCAAATCAACAGTTCACGTTGGTAAAACACTCAAGTTGCAGACGAAGCGATTCCCTAACATGCATGTGTTTGGACCGTGGGGACAACATGCAAACTCCACGCAGAAAGGCCACAGCCGACTGGGGGATTCCCAGCGGTCACCTTCTGTCCGTCAGGCAGCAGCGCTAACAACTCCGTGACCTTCATCTGAAAATAGATTATTAATCCTATGATTAATCCCCCAATTTTAGATCTCACCAAGTTTTATTAATCACGCACGGAATTATTACGATTATTCAACATGAGGAAAAACTTAACGTTTTTTTAACACTTTCTTCATGTTATGACTTTAAACAAATTGAATGGATTTTATCTATCGATTTAAGCTCCAACGTTCAATTTAAAATCAAATAACTGTGACCTACATTTTTGCTGCCTGTGAACAAATATATGTGGTCGTTCTCGTTCCCCTTCATTGGTGACAATCGTTGCAGCTGAACTGGAGCCACCGTAGCGTTTGTAATCTGTAACAAGTAACATCCCATCTCTGAGAGCTGGGTTAGCGTCTTGGACTGTCGGAGGGCCGACGTTTAAGCCCCTGCACATTAAATACAGATGGTGGAGTTAATCGCGTCTGCGTGCATTGTGTTTGTTTGTTTGCTGCTCGTGCCTCTTGTTGTCGTATGTGAAAGCATAAGGACTGTGGAATACGGATAATCCCTTCTGTGGTTAATACACTGGCCCAGATTGCTGCTCCTCATATTAAAGGCTTCATCACTAGTTCTACTAGTATCATGACTACAATTTCTACTACAATTACAACTACTTGTCTCGCCACTTTTGCCCCTGCTACTATTACTATTACCACGATCACTGCTACTAATACTTCTAGTTTCATAAGTATTACTGCATGATCAAATAACTACTTCTGTTGTTACTACTTGTGCAATTAGAAGTACTGCTCTTTATATCACCACAACTACTACTGCTTATCATGTGACTACTACTACTGCTACAGTAGCATCCATACAACTACTAGTACGATACAACTACACCTGCACACTGCCACTTTCAGAACCATAACTGATTCAGAAGGGCCACTATTATTACTGCTGACACCACTACCAGGAAGAGCTATTGCTACTACTAGCTTCTACTTCCACTACTAGTTCTACTACTATGATAACAACAACAACTACTAGCACTACTACTATTTAGACCAACAGTCCTACCACAATAATAGTACTACCTGTAAAACTATTACCAATTACTACGAAAATCACAACTCCTGCTAAAAACAAATAACTGGTAATTGAGCATTGATACTTTATTACTTTACTATTTTACTACTTTCATGTTTTTATTAACAAACAAATGAACTACTAGTAAACAAAGTAAACAGATGGCTACACAGGATCATTTTCTTTAACTACAGAGTATTTAAAGTATAAGGCGTGTCTGTTTTGGCCCTTTGGGGGGGGACAGTGACATGGACGAGGACGTCCTCGGATGCTGCAGTCACATGGCTGCAGGACAACAACCGGGGGGGGATTAATTAAACTGATTCGTCCCAGAGGCGGACCTGCTGGTAAAATCAGCACAAAGACACTTCTTAACAGATTAATAGCTGCAACATTAAGCCATTAAAATCTTATCACGCAGTAATCATCTATCACAGAGTCTTCAAGGAATTCATTCATTCATGGCTCCTCAAGATCCGTTAAGTCCTGATTAGCATTAGCAGGCTCTTCATCCAGCAGGACAACAGACTGAGACATAAAAGACATAAAAACAATGAAATATTATAAGATTTTTGAGGTTTGTTTGAGTTCATCCCAATTTACACTTCGCAGTATTTTCTTTTCTTTACAGTATTTCAAAAGTCAAAATCTAAAACCTCTCTGAATATAAGTGTCCTTCATTTCCTAATAGTTGTAGTAGGACATTCCGGGGATTATGCAGATATGGACATTTGTTTTTGTTCATTTTCACAGCGTACTGTAGCTTCATGTTGGCCTGTAATCAAAACTCAGGGTAAGGGGTTTGATGCGGGACCTTTTCGCTGTTGCCCGAATGTGAAGTGGCAGTGACAGTGGAATAGAAACCGTGACGTTTGCAGCAGGTAAACTCTCGGCCTTTGGCTGCAGTGCTTTGTAAAGGGGACAGTTGCATCTTTAAAAAGTCAATTCTGCAAACATATACGCAACAAATTAGCTGCATGCATTTACTATATAGAACATGGTCCGGTATCCAAGTGGAGTATGAGTAAGATGCATGTTGGTGGTGTGAGTCCACACAAATTAGCATGAAGTGGCCTCACTTGCTTCTTTTGCGAGGATTTACAGAGATTGAACCTGTGACATTTTTAGAAGTTTCACCTTTGCGCTCATATATACTAAGAATGTTGCAGGAAACTCTGTAACTGATGGGGAAAAAAAACTACTGGCCTTCGCTGGTTGCAAGCAAACTTTTTGAGTATCGTACTTTTCTAGTTATTCTCATTGCTTTACTCTTGTTATTGGGCTTGTTGTTATGTTACTTTCGTAATAAACAACAACAACAACAACAACAACAAAAAGGCACCATGCATCAAAGGAGCAGAAACAACTTTCTAGTTCTTTTTTCTTCCTGCTTCAGGCTAGTTCCAAATCACTGGTTAGTGAGGGGATGTGGGTGGTGGCTGTGGGGAGGAGGGGGTGTGTGTGGGGGGCTGCCAGGGCCACAAAACACACTTTACAGTCACCTTTTGTGCAGGCTTGGTCTGAGATTACTTTCATAATCCTGAAGAATGCTCCGCGAAAATATCTCAGCGTACATCTCTGCAGGTCCCTTCCGTTCTCTTCTTAAGCTACAGTTTAACTGTAGCAGCCATTGTCCACCCTGAAAACCGACGTGGAACACAATTGAAAACTTGGCAACAGCACGACAGATACATAGTAACTCAATCTGGACTGGCTGCTTTAAACTCTATCTTAGGCAAGGTGGCTTTTGTAAATCGCCAAACAATGGGGAGCTCTGTTGGAGGCACAGAGGTTGATTTTCACCTTTTAAGTGAGGACACCAGATACTCGCCTTTTCACCGTGTTTAGTTTGAGGACAAACTTTCTTTCTCAAGGCCTTTTTTTGAACATGAGCTGTGGACGAAACATGACACAGGGTCAGTGAGCGTGCTCCAGTCATAGCTCCGAAATATTTGCATCGCTCTAGAATTTGCCAGACAATATTCCTTCTGTCTGTGGGCTTTTCAAAAAGTGGATTAGGACTTTGTGTATGTTGCCGCCGAACATCGCAGCAAACACGTCCATCGCCGTCTGCGGGATGGCTCAGATGTGGTTGAGGTGCAACCTGTGTTGACCACTCGCTCCTCCAAAAAATGTCAGTCTGCAAGAACTAAATCTTTCGTTCAGTCTTTGTTTTTCACTCGAGATCCAATTGCTCCTTTCAACTCGCTGCATTTCTTTTGTAAACTCCTAAGATGCGCCGCTGCTTCCTTGCCAAAAGGGGAACTGAGATCCAGAAATGTTAAAGTGAGCCAAACAAGACCTCAAACCACAGGGGGATGTTAAAAAATGAGAATTATCCCGGTTGACGGCCAAATTCATCCTTCACTCACTTCTCACCCCCTCATGGACCAAAATCTAAAATATGCTTACAATAAATTATCCCCAGTTCTTAAAGAAACTATTAAGTGATGGTTAAAAGCTGGACATGTTTCCAGTGTGACCTTGTGTCTCCTGATCCATCCGCTGCACGGACTCTCCCAGGAGACATAACTGATGTGTCCATAAACGTCTGCATCTTCAAAGGGCTGCTTCCCTTTTCACCCAGTCATCCCTCTTCTCCTAAATCCCTTACAATAACACACACACAGGACGCTGCACATCACTCGAACTGGGATTTTCTATGACAAGTCACTTGATAGCGGAGGCAGACAAAAGCAGCTTACTAAGAAAAAAAAAAGCACGTGTTTATTTTCACAGGTTAAACTGTGGCGCAGAAGGACGTCGGAGGCTCTCTGCTACAAACACGTCCAGTGAACGTACCTGCTGACCTCCACACTGAAGGTGTCGGCCATCTGCAGAAATGGGAAGGAGTCGGACGAGAGGAGAGTCCAGACATTTTTCCAGACAGCGAGGAGACACACGCGTGGGGAATTATTTGAACATTTTCAAAACCAGCGAAATTTCCTGAAACATAAGAGCAAGTGTTTCCACCTGTTTCTGAGGTGACTTTTGACGCATGTGTTTTCATTTCACTTTAGCTCCTGAAGCTTTTCAAGAATGTGCCTTGTTAAAAATGTCTAGAATTTGGGTTTGACTGCTAATTAGTCTCTGCTCAAAAGATTCAATTCCATAAAAAAAATAGTGATATAAGAGATGATTCACTAGTTAACTGTATATATATAAACTTTGTAGCATTCAGCTAAGATGCAGCTCACAAATGAGTTACTTTTGGCACATTCTTTGGGCACTAAACTGTATCCTAAAAATGATCCCATAACAGAGAGAGACAGAGAAATGTCACATTTAGAAAGAGGGGAAATTGGTTCCCCAGAAAGAGCAGAAAAACCGACCGGGGTCATGTGACTGTGGCTGATCTCAAGGTCAAGACTAAACTTCAAATCGGAGATCTTGAAGCCACGAAGCTCAACCTGCAAGTGCAACTTTCACTGTCGTAATTTAGAGTTTCAAGCAAATCAAGGTTTAGCACAACTCAACTGCCCTCCACTGTAAGACAACAAGGACACGACCTCTGACCTCCTGCAGCTCTGAGGAGATGTTCTGAACTTTCCCACCTTCCACCGGGAAAACATTGATCTGTATTTAAATCCAGTTACTGTAAGTGGCCGCGTGTTTATCAACCTTTTCCCCAAAACCCCAGCACCTTAATTTAGGGAGGTATGGGAGGGCTTAGCTCATTATGGGCGGACGTTGTATGTGGTGAGCAGCGGACCCCACCGATGGTTTTAGATAGAAAAAGCTGCTTTAGAAGAACAGACAGCCACTCGTACTAATAAGCTAATATTTTCTGTAAATGCTCACACACACACACACACACACACACACACACACAGCGGTGTCTGTGACAGGTTAGGGGGACTAGCGACGTGGTGCTAATCAGCTTCATTAGTGCCACTAAAACCAATCTGTGGGGATCAGACGTGCCAGCTGTCTGCACTACAGGACGATTATTGCAGGGTTTCATATCACACAGCTCGGCGTATGACTCCATTGCTGAATCGTCTGAAATCAGCATTGCAGTGATATCTGGTCCAGGTTGTGTGACTCAGCCATTGACCAGAAACACTGCTGCAAACGCCCCACGTGCGAGCTCGATCAGTCGGAGTAGAGCTGGGCTCTGATGAGACGATGGCAGTGGCTGCTGCCGCCTGCCTCCGCGACTCTTGTAATCTGTTGGTGGATTAAACGATTCATTAGCTGATTAGCATAAATCGATTTACCGGCACAAATGAAAACAAAAGGGGGAGGAAACTGAACAGGGAAAAAGACGCCTTGGGTGCAGGCTTAACCTCCGATTCTGCTTTGTCAAGGTTTGATTCCGACGATAAAGGCTCTCACTCCTTCAACTGGAGTCAACAGTAACATAATGGCCTAAAGCTGTAGTTAAAAATGATTAAAGGACACATCCAGATTCTAAACTATGTTTTTTTTTATAGTTTTTAATCATTATTTCTATTAGTTATGATGGCTATGAAGAGGGCTCTACATTAGATTCACAATAGGAAACTTAAAATCCATTTTGTAAAGTTAACAAACCTCATAAATCTCGACAATAAAAAAAAAAAAAAAAGTCAGTTGGTTGGAAAATTGGGTGGAACACATCCAGTAACCGTTAAACCGAACTTCATTAGCAAGATATTTCCATTATTGTGAATATTGTCAAAGAATTTGAAAAACACTGATATAACTTTTGCACCATCATTCAGTGTTTTGGCTTAATACTGTGCTTCAACCTGTTGCTGAGCGATTCGAGTTTAAAAAAACAGCAGGTTAAAGTAAAAATCTGTTGTTTTTTGTGATCACATTTAGTTCGTTTTGCTATATTCTTTATGCGTTTTAGGTTAAACATGATCATTTAAAAAAAAGGGGAATTTGAATGACGGTGTAAACATGTTGTTGACAGCACCGACCGACTGGGCGTAAACAAAGACACCAACAGCAACCACAGCTCCCTCAGGAAGCTCAGTCATGTCTGTCAGATGAGGAAGGATAGTGGTTAAAAAAAAAAAAAAAACCCACAATGTAGAAACGTGAAATTATCCTTTAAATCAATGACATGAAGAGTCGTTTGATTTCAAACTGGTCGCCTGCAGCTGTTGCTACCACATCCGCAGGCTGCAGCCATCATCCAGGAAACAATGGGAAAACAAAGTCAGGACCCCTCAGACGTCTTTGATGTAGCCGAAACCCCGATGTTCTCTCAGTGTTCAGACATCGTTTCATTCGACACCGCAGCATATAACTGCAGGCCAGCGACGTAAACACCCTCTCGCCGTCTCTCTGAACATTCACTAATGACTCCCATGCAGTGCCACAGTGCTGAGCTGGGGGGTTCAGGCAGAGTTCAAGCCACACGTTAGCCACATGTTTGAAGCACCATCGCCTCCTGCACCATCAAACTCGTCACTCCCTGATCAAAAGTCTGCTTTGAGAGCTCAGGAATGGTGTGGCGGTACGAGCTCTTGAAGCCGGGACCACATGTGTCCTGGACGGCCTCGAACCGGATCCTGCAAACTCAGCCTGCGTGAAGCACAGAATACAGCAACAAATACTGACATTCCCACTTTCCCTTTGTGCTTTTTTGGCATTTAAATGTAAAAACCTTGTAACATTTTCACTAAAATAGTTGCACATTCACAACACAAACACGCTGACTCCCATAATCAGGCTTAAAAGCAACAAACCATTAATATCTTAAGTTTGAGGATGTCTGAGCGCGAGTACAGGGGACCAACGGCGAGAAGAGTTTCTTAATTCAAAGTTTGTCATCTGCAAGCTGTCACTTAAGGGACATTTTATTGGACAGAGACAGAACAAAACGCCCCAGAACTTTGTAAAACGTGTTATTAGATTTTGCATGACGACACTTTTTCATGGCTGTGTTTAAACTCTGGCAGGACTTGGTTGATACATTGCTTCCCAACAAATCATCCACAGATTTCTTCCCCACAAAAGTGTTTCAGGGTTTTGTAGAGTGATTTTAAGATTATGTAAAAAAAAAAAAAAAAAAAAGCTGACTTCTCAGTTCTCCCAGATCACACAGTTTGCCCTGGAGCAGCAGTGTGTCAGTGGCACAAACTTCTATTTTCTAATCAAGCATTTCTTTTGGCTAAATACACTGTGTTAGTTTTGCCAAAAAAATCCAACAAAGTCAGCACGATACCCACGAGTAGAAATGAAATGTTGTGTGTTTCTGTTTTCTGTCTTTATGCACTTGAGTGAACCCCAGTGACCTTTCACAGTTGGAAATAACTGATTATATATTATTTTCATGTTTATGAATTTATTGTGTGTGTATTTGTGTTTGCAACTTGCCTGCCACAGATTGCAATAAGGGCTGTTTCTGTATCTTTTTGTTCCAAAGCTTCACTGAGGCTGCAGAATGTTTCTAGTGTGTGAATTATCCAAATCCAAGCTGCCATTGTTTAATAAATAACAATTACTTTAAACGTGCATTTTGTAGATTTTACAGATTCAGAACAAAAAAAGATCTCGATAAAACTTCTCTTATAGTGAGACAATAACTCACCACTCAACATAAAAACAGTGATCGTTGACTTGAAATCAAAACGGTGTAGAACTTTACAACCCTTCAAACGTTACGGTCGCCCGCGACGCCAGAGCGAATGAGTGAGCTGAAGAAGGTCAGATGATGACAGACTGAGGGGAGGTGATGTATGGGATCAAGAAGATCCAATTTGTCTTTAACACTGAGGGACTGTGTGAGCAACACAGCTGGACTCTGTTAGTGTCCACTGCCTGATACAGCGCTGTGGTTTTTCCTCGAGGACAAAAAAAAAAAAAAAAGGCAGCACTCAAAAAAGGATCATCTGCAGTCTGACAGACACACAATCATGGTTTTTTTTGTGCCTCTGTACTGTCGCTGCTCCGATGTGTTTGACACGCGTGTTGAGCCGTTTCATGTGACTTGACAGACTTGAGATTCCAAACATTGTATTCACCTGAGCCTCATCCTGCGACTCGGGAGCAGGACACGGCAGGTTGCTGTGGAGGAGGTTCGGATTCTACTTTGTTGAACTCACTCATCTATTCATGACTATTAGATCTTTATCTTGTAGATATCAAATCAAAGACGGACGTGTTGATAGTCTGTTCTGCACCAGCCTAAAACCGAAACCCGATCCCACCCTATAGCTGTATCTTCAAGGCTTCAATGCCTGATTTTGCGACAGCTTTACTAAACAATTTTGACGCCTGTTGCCGCTTGTTTTTATGAGGATTTAATTGACAAGGTCATGCAAAATTCACAGGGGGATTTGTTGAACCACTGTAGCAGAAACTGACATTTGAACCCGGCCTAAAACTAGAAAACCTGTCATACCTGGATTGGTTTAATTTGGGTTCGGGCGCTTCAGTCTACGACATGGAAGAATTGCAAACTAGCTTTGTTGTGCAAACTGTGGCGTAAACCCATCAGTGCAAGTTGAAGCAAAGTTCTTGAGGAGTCAACTCCCAAAGCTGCGTGACTTCAATTTCTCAATGTAAATGAATGAGATGACAGAAGAGGAAAACACAGAGACACAGTGAGAGAAAATATGGAAAGAAATCTGGTAAAGCTACATTAGCTGTTATGCAAGCACATGCATATAATTCTGTAGCTGTCACTGTGGAAAGTGATGCAAATATTATTAGCATTGATTATGTAATCTTAAACACTCCAGATCTGTTTGCTGACTGATTTATTATGTGTGCAACATTTGAAACTGTGCACAAATGTCCCTGTGAATCAGCTCATTATTTGCCACAAACGCGGTTTGGTTAAAGCAGCAAGGAAAAAAAGTGCACAATCAAGTTACGACACAGCTGTGACGCTCTGTAAATACCCAGTGATTGAGCAACACAACTGACGAGACACGTTTACTGTCAGAAGGGAAAAAAGGGCTTCACTTCGCCGCAGTGACACTTTAACTTTAACCACAGTGTTTGTTTTCACATCCTTTTTTATCTTTGACGGATACAGTGTGTAGAGATAGAATATACTGGATATAACACTATGTGCAAGAAATTCCAGGGAAAACAAGAATGAAATGGTCCACGTTTACACATTATTCAATGTCTTTGGAAAAGCAGCAACACGTTCTAAACCTGGTGTATCTGGAAGTCGGTTAGTACAATATATAGGACCTGGCTTTGCACGGTAAACGTCTTCCCTCCGTGGACTTTGTTGCTTTTTAAAAGTGAACACTCAGTCCGCAGGTTATTGTAAATAAGCAGCAGATTCTTGTGGTGGCGATGACAATGAGGAAAGTAATGTGATGTCTGCACTGCTTATGCCACAGAATGTCTTTGACGACAGGTGGTGATGTTGGGAGTAGAGTAACTCAGGATTGTTCGACAAACCGAGACCTGATGCAGGTTTTACTCTAGATATCGTGGACCTGAGCCTATGTGGTAACTGTAACTTCCTGTCTCTCCCTCCTTCCTTTCTCTCCTTCAACATTTCCTCCTCCCTTTATTTATTCCCACCCCATTTCCTCACCTTTCCATCACTCACTTTATTCTCCTTCCTCCTCCGTCTCTTGCACCCCACACACACACCCCCTCCCCTTTCTGCCAGATGGACACTCCCCAACCTCCCCCCCTCTCTCTATATCTGCAACGTCTCACTGGACTCTTTGGAGAGATAAACCTCGCGGATTTCTGCGCACGCCAACCTCGTGAACCTAACCCCTGGACCACTTCATCAAAGGGAAACCCTGGTCGACCCCCCCCCCCCCCCCCCCTCTTCTCCCCCACTTTCCCCTCACGATCACCCAATTTCCTCCATTCCTCCTTCTGCTTCTTTTGTTGTCCTCTTATTTACCCCAAATTTAATTGATCACATTGCAGTTTATTTACATGTTTGTCACCTTTGTTGTCATATTTAATTCAATTTTCGACAACCCCAATTCCAGAAAAGTTGGGACGACGTGTAAAATGTAAATAAAGGACACGGCGTCCGTGGTTTCCGAAAAGAATGTCAAATTTTGGTCGATCTGACCACAGAGCAGTTTTCCATTTTGCCTCAGACCATTTTAAATGAGCTTTGGCCCAGAGAACATGATGGTGTTTCTGGATCATGTTCACATGTGGCTTCTTTTTTGCATGATGCAGCTTTAACTGACATTTGTGGTTTGCTCAGCAAACTGTGCTGGAAGTGTTTGAGCCCATGCAGTGATGTCCAGTAGAGAATCAGGCCTGTTTTTAATGCCGTGCTGCCTGAGGGCCCAGAGATCACATGCATCCAGTTTGGACCTTTGGCCTTGTCCCTTTTACACAGAGATTCCTCCTGATTATTATGGTATTATAAACTGTACATGGTGGGAGCAAACTTTTTCCGAAAATGTTTTTTAGATGCAGTTTGTCACAGATTGGTCAACCTCTGTCCATCTTTACATTCGAGAGGCTCTGTCTCTCTGAAATGCTCCTTTTATACTCAGTCATTTTACTGACCTGTTGCCAATTAACCTAATTAGTTGTCAAATGTTCCTCCATTTGTTTTTCATTTGTGGCAATTAGCTTTCCAGCCTTTTCGTCGATGAGATTTCCAAATCATTGCTTTCTCTTTTTATTCACGTTTTACACATCGTCCCAGCTTTTTTGAATTGGGGTTGTAATACGAACCATCGTGAAAGGCAAATAAAACCTACATAAAAATGAAAAGGTGGAAGTAATGAAGAGGAGGGGAAAGGGGGTAAGATATCCAAAGAGGAGCAAGTTCGAGTGGGGACGACACTGTCAACAATTTCTGCTTAGCAGTGGTGTCAGTTAAAGCCACTAGGCCCTGAACTCTGCCTTGCAGGCTTAGTAAATAGAAATCTGAAGAAGGCTTGGAGATATCTAGACTGACAGTAAAGCTCAGACCTATAACTGGGGTTTTATTACCCTGTACTTGGTCCATCTCTGCACAGCATAAAAACTGATCAGCTTCCTCAGTCCGGTGGAAATGTTAGAGTTTAGTGAGACGGTAAGTGCTGCTGAGCTTTGCGATCCAACTCTATGTGGAGCGATGTGGCAAACCTGCTGGCCGTGATGTTCGAAAGATAACAGCTGCGGGTTATCTGGCACAACAAACTGACAGAAAAAAGCATTTCCAAGAAAACTTCAACTCAGAGAAAGATCACTGGTTGTGTTATCTTCAAACCACAGGTAGAAGAAGTGATCCCAAAGTCAGCAAACACTGCTGTAACTAGGATCATTCGTGTGAAGACCACATTTATTCCTAGAAATGATGTTATGGTTTCATCATGATGTCAGAACTATATCACTTGGTCGGTTAAATATTTCCATTTTGATGATGGGTTGGTTCAAAAAAATGAAGAAAAGCAGAAGACAATCGTTTGGTAATAAGTTAAAGCCTAATGACATTGTGTTTGGATGACAGAGCATTTTACAGCAGGAGAAAACCACTTTTACTTCAACTCTTTAAAACTCACTTTTGATTGAAAATAGTGCAAAGACAACATGGCAAATGTTAAAACTTAGTAATTTCAGAAAATTTGGGACAACGAGTCGAAAAGGTTTCTCAGTTTCTTTGTGATGTTTGCAAGTAAATAATTAGCATTTAGAGAGTGACCCAACTTTTCCGAGACTAACTTGTAGCTCATTTACCAAATACGTGACAATGGAAAATAAAGAGTTTAGCTTTCTTCTTGGACTCAACATACATTTTATCAGCAATTAGCGATGAGCGAAGCTGAGATTACTTCCCTGAAAAAGGCCTTATGGCGTCATCTCTGTGCTGGGAGACGCACGACAGAGGCCTCAGCGCTGATTCACATAACGCAGAGGAAGTTGCTCAAAAACGCAGGATTTATTGAAATGTCATAACTGTGGAAGGAACATCCACCTTTTCCTCCCCATTTCTCAGATAATCCTCAACGTCATATCTGATGCTAACAAAATGAAGCAACCACATGACACAGATCCTGGCCGGCTAACTGCACAGAGCCTAAACCCTTGTCAGCAGCCGTGTTAAAAGTGATCTATGGGGTGACTTGTGGTAAAAACAGGTCCCTTCCCATGCTGAGCCGGGCCCTGGCGTGCTGCTCGCAATCAACCCGTCCGGTTTCAAGAGGTGCTTGATGACGGGCTGTAACAGGAGGAATGCCTGCTGCAGCTGCCCACCAGTCAAGAGGGAACCAGGTCCTCTTGAGTCCCCCCTTAACCCCCTACAAGGCTCCCAGCCCTTCATTTAATCCCCTCTCTTAGGCCCTGACGGCCCAAACCTCAAAGTTGAACCCGATGTCCTCGTGGATCCTACCTTTCCCCTCCCCCTCTCTAAACTGTGGCATTAACCGCTAAACAGCAAACTCCTCAGCTGATGTTGATTTGATTGAGTGCAGTCGTGTGAGACAAGTGGCCTCCGTTGGGGTCTTTTCAAACTCACCACAAAATAAAAAATGATGCTTTTATAAAGCAAATGTTGGACAAATTCATATGATTTTTCTAATGTTTTTCAATCCGATTCCCGGTGTTTTATTCAACAGTTCTGTCTTATCTTGCAAATTCTGCCCATGTTTGACTCCTTAGTCATTTGTCCAATGATGAGATCGTTTACTCCTCCATTTTCTCCATTTTCTTATTCTTGGTTTTGCGATGCTACACTCTTATAACTACTACAGTTACAGTTGTGCAGCAAAGATCAAACAGATTCTGATTGAATTCACTAACATCAACTTAAACTGACAACTGACAATTTTAAAAATTACTGCTTATAAAGACAAAATCCAAATATTGGCTATAATTTTCTATAAAACTCTTGAACCAGTTGACTTTTCTCTCACTGCGCTGGCAGATTTTACTTATTCAAATGAGAGGAGACGGTTAAAGCTCAATAACAGGTAAAGACAATTTGGTAAGACGAAGTGTTTTTATTGTAACCAACCGCAAACATCCTGTTTAGTTTGGTCTGATAATATCGTCTCACTACAAACAGTTTTAGAGACATTTCATTAGAATTCTTTGCAAAAATCCATGTTTACACTGTCAAAATGAATCCACTGAATAATAATATTTACCGATTTTTGTCCCTTCTATCCAGAAAATAAGAATAAACTTAATTCCAGTACATTTTTTGCTGTGGTTTTGACCCCAAACTCCGCTCAAGATTAAAAAAGAAAAATCGAATGGTTTTCTAATGGGACCACGTAAAAACGCCATTAACATTTAATCTTTTCTTAAGAGTTCTCGGTCACTCTCCATCCATCCTCACAGCTTTAATCTCACTCCGGACCACCTCGATAGCGGCATCAGCTAATTGCTCATAAAGCAGAAACGTCAGCCACTTCCAGGCTTTAAAAAACTGGAGCTCCTGGGCATCCACACGACGCACTGTAACCCGCTGTGTTTACACTGTTAGATTTACAACATCCAGGGCCAGAAAATACTCAACATTCTTATTTCGGCCGTTTGTATCATGATCTGAAGGGAGCTGAGTGCATCTGCATGTCCACGCCACCTCATCACTTCTGCTTGGGCCCAAACACGTTTCCCTTTTAAAGTCACTTCAGAGCGAAACATTTGTACGTTTAGCATCAACATTTTGACAGGCCGCTCCGTGACTCCTTGCCAGCCTTCCTGGGAGGCGCGGTGGAAGGGCCTGCATCTCCCCGCCGGACGACTCCGGCTGGCTGAAAAGAGGTCGCAGAAGGTTGTGGGTAAAATAAGCACACGGAGATGGATCTGTGTTCCTGTAAAAAAGGATCATAAAGAGTCCAGCGTAAACAGAGGGGAATGAGGGAGGCAGGTCCAGGATCGGGGAAGGACTTGGGTGACGAGTGGAGACAGAATCTCTGGAATTTCTTCCCTTTCATGTGCCGCCTCAGCCCTTAACCTTAAAGAGACTGAGGTCGCGTTTGCTATTTGTCTTTTTACCCACTTTAAAGGCACCTTTTGATATCACGCTTGTCTTCAAACAAGTATTAAAGTAAGCAGTTTGATCCATAGCAGACCAAATGAAACTCTTATGTTGCCTCGGTGTCATCTAATAACAAAGCATTGTAATATATCAAGGTTTATTAAAGCTGCACGTCTCCTGACCTTGAGGCTTTGAGGAAGAAATGTGTCCACTGATTATGAGATGATCAATGGCCTCTAGACTTGGAAATGTCAGTCACAGTTCAGCATTTACTGTAGATCCAGACGACTTCAAATATTAACAGACTTGTTAACATTGAGTTTTGTATGGACGCGCTGATGATTCCCGGTCATTCCTGTGGCGCCTCTTCTGTGAAATATTTCAGCGCATGCTCCAAAATTCCTAAGAATTCCTTCCAAATAGCCATGACTCCCAGAATATGAATTTAAGTGTCCCAGCAGTTACTGAATGGCCTGTCGTCACAAATTATTCAAATAGATATTCATTTCCTGATATTTATAGTTTATGAGCAAATGCTACTGGGAAAAACTAAAGGCGACTTGATTTCTACTTGTCATTTTCAAAAGTTAGTGTGTCAACATGCCAAGCAAAGACGGTGAACACGGCAAATGTTACACCTGCTTGACATGAGTACGTTCCTGTAAGCATGTAGCTCAAAGCTTAGTCTTGTTGCTTTGTGTTATACTTTACTAGTGGATTTCTGAAATTCTGACATCTTTTAGCGTTTTCGTTTTGATTTCTAAATGAATAACCTTTTCAAACTGACATTTACCAAACAGGTTCTTACACCGAGGCAGACAAAACAAAATAACTAGTTATTAGATCTAAAATATGCTGTTTCATTGAATACAAATATTAAGCACCAGTTGCCTAAAAGATGTTTCTGCTGCTTTTCATGACAGTGGATCCTCTCTGCACATCCTGCCTCCTTAGTGCTTGCGAACACACCATCTTTACAAACGGCTCGTGATGCTTCACACCCTTCCTGTTGCATGGAGCTGGCAGGTGCCGAGTCTGAGTCCACGAAAGATGTTCGAGGACATTCAGTTTGTCCAAAACACCGTTAAGTGGACAAAATGCATTTTTTCCAAGGTCTGACTTGCCCAGTTCCTGACAGTTGCCCAGTTCCTGACCACAGTTGCAGTATCAGTGCACAGAATACTGCCTCTCACAAGAATCTGCTACTTTTTACAACTCTGTATTTAGCAGTTCAAAACCTGGACAGTGTCAATCTGTCACACACTCCATAAAACAAACATCTGCATCCACACACAGGACGCCGTCCTCCACCTTTTTAATCCCACACAGACGCACACATACACAAATCATGCACACTGCTCACGCTGGACATCTACGCAGACACACACACACACACACTCAACCTAGATGGCTTTATCTAACGTACACACACACACACACACCCTGGATGCCCTTATCTGATGTTCACACACACGCTCACACACCTCGTCTGGGCTTCTAAAAGCGCTCAACAAACAAACCCACGGGAAAAAAAGGCACTTCGGCACATGAAGCGAGCGGCAGTGAGGTTATGAGGTTAAGAGAGGTGGAGTGGGCTGGAAAAGGTCCAGAGATCAGGAACGATACGGGCTGATCTCCCCCTTCGATACGGCCCGTCGCCCAGGTCAGCGCTCTCAGGTTACTCGCTCAGGTTTGTTTGGACACATTCACCTCCCCCATCCTCCACATAGCCTTGGACATGGACTTGAGTGCTGTCCAGAAGTGGGGGAAAGAGCAGAAGCAGAAGAAGCTGCTGGTTTTGAAATCAGATACTCTAATGACTGTACGGTATTTTATAGTATTTGGAAGATAAACTTTTAAAGTCACATCACTGTATTGTTTTCTTCAGAGTTTAGTGAATATTCTTCCTCTTTTGACGACTCCTCCCCCACTGACCTTATGAACTTCACTGTTCTTTAGAAAACCATATTCCAGTGAAAAACCACAACAACACTCCTGGTTTCCATCACTGATTATATAAGGCCAACGCTTTACTGGCTGCAGTGTACAACAATGTCGTGAATGTGACATTCTGTAACACTTTGCTGCAATACACAACACTTGCAAGTCGAGTGGTTTTCTACTTCTGCAAAATAGGTTTCCTCCTGCAACCTCTTTCCCAAGATGCCCCGCTCCGCATGGGTGTGTAGGAACAATTGAGGAAAGTCTTACTGATTAAGCAGCACAAAGCAAAACCAAGTCTTTCATGAATCATGACACTTTTTGTAGCTACAAATAGGACTGTTACCGACAAGCACCCCCAGTTTCAACCAGAAGCCCCGTGGTGTGGTGTGGTCTGGATTTTGGAATGGTTACAACTTCTACACATGCGATTACAATTTGCGACAAAGACCTTTGTCGTCATGGTTGCTGCTGCTAGACGCCGCCAAAGTCTGACACGTTACAGTTTACATTAACCCAACAGGTAATTCACTGATGTTTATAACCATAATATATAAAAAGCCCCGATTTCTTATTCTGCTGTTGTTGAGTTCGGTGGTTTCCAAACTTGCCTTCCAGACAACCACGACTACTTCACTGTGTCCACATGACATGGTGACACTCTCCAGTACGCAGTAGGAACCCTGTGCAAAGCCTTCTTTGAAAGTCCCAAAGCAACTATAAACAGATGCAAAGTGACCACAAACAGACTCACAAAAAACCCAAAGATGCCCAAAAGGAAACGAGAGGTCATGTGTAGGAGGGGAAGCTCTGAGGATTTTTGCAGCGTACATAAAGTGGTTATCGCCACAGACACTACAGTTGATAATGTACAGTATAGTGTATGTTGTTGAGGGGACGCTTTTATCCCTGAACCTTTCACATCATACGTCAGTCTAAGCCAGCGCAGCGATAAGGTCAAACAGCAGCTTATCAGCCCTCTAAAGAAATGCTGCTGTGACCTTTATAACCTGCTCACAGAGCCACCAATCAGGAGGCCCCCCGCCTCACTTCTCCCTCCGGTTGTATGAGGCGACAGGGGCGGGCTGCCGGCCAGACGTCGATGACATGTCAGAGCGGCGTGTTGCAGACGTACCGGAGCACCAGTTGTCATCAAATGCATCTATCTGGGAGAGGGGACGAGAGAGGGCCGGTCGCCTGGCGCTGAAGTTCAAAGTGACCCGCCGTGATTGTGATTCATCACCGCCGCGGCGTGGGAACAGAAGAAAAACACGAGGGGAGACGAAAAACAAAGGAAACCTTCTGACCTTTCTACTGCCCCAAAGATCCATTCATAAAACACCTACATCAACCCAGCTAACTATGAAGCTCTGCTTGCATCCCTCACAGGTTGAAAGGGTCATTACACCACGTGCTGCTGTATTCAGAAGAGTTAGCAGTGGAGCCAAAGGTGTCCTGAAGCTCAGGACAGTGCTGGATAAAAGTTCACAGGGTCGTCAAAGTCTTTCGGGTTCATTATACAGCCTCCATTACTTGGATGAGGCCTTGTCATGGTCTGCAAACATTTCCTTCTTAACATGTGATTTAAATACAATGCAAATGTTTCTTGGTTCTTGTGCAGTGCTCTGCTTCTTTGCTTTCCACATACCCCCACATCCGTTTGGACTGTTTTGATATCGTTTTTGATCATTCAGCATTTAGTAGCTATTTATTAAGCAATAAATCTAACTTTTCCTCTTGTCAGTGGAGAAATCGTGTACAGAAAGCGCCGCTGATTCCCACACAGGAAGCAAGTGCGCAGCAGATCATCTGATTAAAGGCACATGACCTCAGCAGCGTTTCTTTAGTTTACAGTAGCTTTAAAAGTAGCTCGAGTCAGGGCAACATTTCAGATCAGCTGCTGGGTTCATATTCTTCCAGTGTCGAGGTTTAAGAACGACACTAAGGTGCTCAGTTCTTTTGGTTCTTCCTAGAACGTTTGTTCTCCGTTTTTTATTAATTACCGTTTTAATATCTGTCTAAAAAAATCTGCTTTCCTCTGTGTTGGAGATGTGCTATATGAAGAAATCTGCCTTGTCTGTAAATAACTCACTGAAACCGCTTTTTTGACATTTGCTATACATCTCATTTGGCCTTGGAAGCCCTCAGGTCACCGGGCAGAGCTGGAAAATGTTGCTGGGGAGAGGGATGTCTGGAATACCTTGCTGAACATGCTGCTGGCTTCAGATAAGCTTATTGCTAGTGTACTGTCAATTCTAGACAGCATTCGTTTGATCACTTGACCAAAATCCACACGGATCCACATGGATGCCAGTTTCTGCCAGTTTCTTTTGTGACACTTTAACGCAGACGAAATGTTTAGGTTGACTGGATGATTGCATCCTTAATATGACAAGGAGACAAGAGGGCAGGAAAAAGCACGGCTCATTTATTTTCTATATTTGTCTGTGTTTGAGCAATCTCCCATTATCTCCCAGCCGTCCAATGTGTCCAATCTCCCACCGCTTAATTTCCCCATCTCCAGATGGAGGGGAATTTCAGCCTCTGCAGACGTGCACACACGTCAAAGCACAAACGCTGCCATCTAGCACGGAGCTCCTGCTCCAACGGCCGTCCGAGCTTTTTGGCTGTGTCATTTAATGAAAGCTGGGATAGATGTTAGAGGGGGTTCAGAGGAAATGCCTTGATCTGCTAGGCCTGTGCTGATTTACAGGCTGGGTTTGGACACATCTGGAGACACGTTTCCTCTGTCTGAGACTACGCGCAGCCAACTTCTGCAGACATCCAGGTGGAAGGATGATGGGCGATGTCGGTTTCTCTCTCCTTACACAAACATGTGCTCTTCATTTTATTGGACGGCCTCTTTTTTCAGAGACGGATTCCTCTCGCAGACTGGAATGCAGAGGAAGCCGATTGCCTGCTTCTATAAAAGCGAGAGACAGCGAGCTGCTAATGGGACAGCTGCGGGGTCAAGTGTCCCAGATAAAGTGCACTCAGGCAAATAAAACTGGGAAAACTTGTGATGACGTTCCAGGCTTCGCGGCAAATTGTGTACATATAAAATGTCTTTATTTACAGAAGGTGAATACATGATTCAGCATTGAAGTTCCTTCACTGGAAACGCTACAGAAAGTTTCCCACATGAGTCCTTTGGGGTTTTTTTTTTTTTACTTTGTTGGAAACCCTGGTGTATTTCATGTGCAGTCATGTGCTGTCCATGCTTCCATTTTCTGTTAGTGAACATTAAAGGAAACCTCCTCACAGGGATGTTATCACTGATCACGTACAGAAGCCTTCAAACACAAAATCTTTGTGCGGCGTGAAAAGCTCAGTTTGTCTGTGGCCAGTTAGTCCTAATTATTCCCATATTAATGTTTTCCACACTCTCTCATCCAAGCTGCAATAAATCTTTCCCCAACTCATCAGACTTCTCTTGTTCCTCATGTCTGTTTAAGGGTCGTATGTCATCTGTTGTCAAAGCGCTACGACCTTTGACCTTCAAAAGCTTTACTACAAATTGCTCTTAACAATGACGGTTTGAGGGTTAAAGCTGTTTTGTTGTAACACTGATGATGACTACAGCAGATATTTACACTCACCAAACCATAACCTCGAACCCTCGCTGGTGAAAAGCTCAAACCTTTCTCTGCAAGATGCCAAAGTAAACCAACTTGTTTTAGTCCTTTCCACTTTTCGTTTCATGGTTTGATTCAAGCGCACCGACCTGCTCTTTTATCTTATTATTTTAAGCAGCAATCACAGTTCTAGAGATTTGTTGAAGCTAACTGATGAATTCAAATGGCAGCTTTTTTTTAGTTTCTTTAAAAACACTGTTGACTGGGACTTATCTACAGATAGGAAGCTACAGCTAAATACTCACAGGAATCCACTATTTTACAATTATGTTTGACTAAGCCCTGGTAGTAATTTACTCAATGAAAACTATTATAATATAATTATCACTGACAACCAATTTTTCATGACAAGGCAAAACTAAAACTAATTAAATAGTCATTAGAACGTCCTTTAGATGTTCACTAAAGAAGTCTTTCATGAGTTGGACTTTATTGCTCACCAGTTATTTCCAATTTAATTTTAGCAGAGGAGAACAACATATATGACAATGGAAACTCCCTCTTATGAAAACACTGAATATGGAAAAACACGGACATGAAAAAATAAATCTACACGTTTCTTTTGAATAACTTGAAACCATAATAAAATAAAACATCTCAACAGAATATTTTATATCACACAACAAAATAAAATGGCCTGGCTACAGTATAAATGTCGCATCCCATTTTGGGCTAATGTTTAATTTGTAGAAATTGTTAGCAAACCTCGATTTTGGTTCTCCAGCAGAACCTGACGTTAACATGTGCTCTGTATCTGCTGAATGCTTCCAAAAATACACAATCTGATGCAACATTCGTAATGACAACACAGTCCTAATCAGCTAAAGGGAAACATTGCTGGGTGGAAGTGGAGCAGGCCCCAGTGACAGCGCCATGGCCCAACCTGATGGATTTGAAAACCTAGCACAGCGGTGAGATGCTCATTTCCATGATTTAGTCCGTCAGTCAACACTTAATCATTTGCAGACGGGTTGGGATTCGTGTCCAGTGAAAGATCAGAAGGGAGACGAAATAGTTTCACACGGAATCATTTTGACAAAGTGTGGCTTTATAACATACTGTTTGGGGAAACAATGATCTACAAAATCACAGCCTCCACTCACTATTGTATTGTTAAGGTTCGCGAAAGATACAGAAGATTACTAGTAATAAACGAATAATTGCTTTTCCTTTAGAGAAGAAAAATGGCACAATCTACAGGAAGAGCATGTACAATCCCACTTGATTAATATTATTTGCACTTTTTAGTAGCTGTCACTTGAATGTGAGCTATGGGGCAAAGATTTTGCATTTTTACCTTCACGTGGTCCAGACATTAACCAATAAACCGATAAACCAACAGAAACCATCTAATAAAACCTACTTGTGCCCACATAAGTTGAGAAAGTAACTATTTTAATCCAGACTGTGCTGATGGCTCAATGCTCCAACGGTTTTTGGCGGATGGAGGTTTGTGGAGGTCTGTGTTTTCGGGCTCCACAGTGGTTATTATTTTCAATAAATCCATCCACTACTTCTTACAGTGTTTGAATGTCAGGCAGGGTAAAAGTAAACTCACCATCTCTCCCCCCACCTCACGGGGCTAATTGTTAGCAATATGTAGCATTAATATTTAAAGGTATCTAAAATTTGACGAGCCCCGTCCGATTAAAAATTTATCCTGTGGCTTTGTGGCAAATTGTGAAGCAGCAGTTGTGTTGGGCAAATGCCCAAATTAAACCTGAACTTAAGGTGGTAAGAGAGCGAAAGATTATTGTTTCTTCTTCAGAAGCTTATCCACTTTCTAACCTTCCTCCCATTAATCACACATTTCTCCTGTTGCTCTTGTCATGAAGTATAAAACAAATCCCTGTACCTCCGCCCATCTCTTCAGCTTTTCTTTCTTCACTTTTGTGCATCATACTTGACCATTGCAGGGTCACAGGGATATTTTGTTACATCTGTTGACTCTTGACCTTTCTGCTATTAGTTGCTTGTAATGGCTGTTTATTTTTCAGCTGTTTTGGATAAAAGCATGAGCTAACAGCGTGAAATTAAAAGAAAATGTTGACTTTTTTCTTGGCCGCTGTTTTTTTTTTTTTTTTTTTTAAAAAAGCTGCTTCTGAATATTTTATGTGAGTGATGTCCAGAAAGAAACCACACACACACACACACACACACACACACACACTCCATTTGTCCTGCCCAGTGATGGATGAGACAGACGGCCATGTGATACACTCCCACGACATGGGACAGTGGCCTGGGGTGAAGCCTGCCACATTCCCCTCACCACCTTGAAGCCAACACTAGCCGGAGGTAAAATATTCCTCTTCACCGTAGTTTGTCAGATTTTACAATATTAAAATGCTTGAAAATGTACTAAGCCCAGGAAGTAGCCACGTACAACTGCTTTATTTATTGCTGCTTACTAAGCAGTTAACTAATATAAAATAGAAGAAGTTAAATAAATGTTTTTAAATTTGTAAATAACTGAACCTGAACATTGTAGATTTCTGCAGAAACCTTATTTGTGAGGCACATGTGGAACAAATCTGGGCAGAATTTAGACATTCGTGTTATCGACGGCATCAAGTTTAATAGTTTTTTCAAATAATTTAAGTAGCTTTTAGAGCACAAACCCATATCGGTCAGTGCTCAGTTTCCTCATTTCATATCGTGTTGTTGGGAATGTACTGTATTCTCACAGTGGAATGTCCAGATGAGATGATGATGACAATGATAAGACTCCTCAACGTGCAGCCACTTGACTTTTTCCTCTCACTGATGGTGATGGCCACCGATTCAACAGGCTGAAAAGACAGAGGTCTGACTGCTAACGGACCCACAATATGGGACAGGCAGCAAAAGTGAGGCCTACCTGCCACTGACTGACAGTGACCGTGCTTGAGTGCTGCGTTTGCGTACTGCTGCACCTTTAGATGTGGATAAGCCATAAATATCTGCTCTTGATTAAGGACAAAACCGAAGTAATGAGGGAAAAACATCCTCACGTTCTTAAAGTAGAGATTAAGTTATGGTGAGCCTATTAAACAAATACCTTAACAAAAGCTTTGTTGCTCAAAATGACAATTATTATTAAATATAAGAGGCCAGACCTGAATAACTGGCCAATATCTCTACAGGCCTCAATGGCCTTGGTGGACCTCTCAGGTCATCCGGCTTTCTGCTTGTACCACGGCTCGAGCCAAAATCCCTTTTCCCTTGTGTAAATAATGCCCTCTATCAATAGAGCTCTGCTTTCATTGACCAAATATACAAATCCTGCATTTATATATACACGATTCAACGGGCTGATCGTTATTTAACACCAGATCTGGATTTTTCCCAACAGATATTTTCATTGTTGAGGTTTCAGTTCTTCTTTCATACAAAAGTTTTCGAGAGATGGTGCCATTCTGTCTGCACACAGGACTGTTATTCGTTAAGCTGGTGCTGTTTGGAGAGGACGTTAAATTAAAGACGATGATAGAGGGGAAGAAAAGGAAAATGTACGAATAAAAAGCGGAAAAGACGTGAAGATGAGAGGCAGTAAAGGAAGAAAGCGGGTGACAGGTACAAAAGGGGAAGATAGATGTGACGAGCCCTCACACATGGAGGAAGATGTCAAAGGTCAAGTTAGGTGTGTAATCATCGCTGTGTGTGTTTCACGTAATTTATACACCTGCCATACTTACGCACGGTCTGGGCTTCACACTGCATTTTGGGTTGTGGTCTCTTAAACTACATCTACCACACACAGACACTTTTCATTGTGCCACAGGAGATGCGAGTCAGGATATGCAACGGGAGGAACTGCCGTTCTAAAAGGTCAAAAGGTCATCAATTAGTCCACGTTATTTAAATGGAGATTTGTAAAGATTCAGCGCAGCTTCTAACCTAAAGTAAAAATCTAAACAGTACTGATGATAGTGATTGTGGCCAAACATACAGTGCTTATTAAAACTAGGGGTCAAAGGTTACGGTTGCTAAAGTTGGAGCTGATTTTAACCATAACGATACATAAGCAATTATTAGGTTATAATATTTCCATAAAAATCAAATTTCTACACTAAACCACTACGCTCACCAGGTATAAGTAATGTTGTGGGCAGTTAGTGTTTATTAGGTCACGTATCAAATGTTCACATCTTAAGAAATTCCCTAATTGTTGCTGCAAATGATTTTCTTTCTTTAATAATGGAGCCTGATTGGTATTTCGGAGGAGAAATGCAAGTCCAGATCCCTCAGAAGCTATTGCGATTTCAGCCTCAAAGTCTCCCTTAGTACAAAATGAGGTGAGACTCTTGTTTTTAGGCCAACAGCTGATTACTGACCTCTAGTGGCTGAGCCTGAATGTGCCATTTTTCTTATCCAAGCTGACCTCACACCCTGGTGCAATTGCAGTCGTCCTCAGGTGCCATTGCTGAATAATGCGTTTAACAAAGGCTCGGACATCTTTACAACAGTGTCCACAGAAAGCTCCTCTAGGATTATCAACCTGAGAAAGCCAATCAGAGTTTATTTGAGGTGTTTGCTCATATTTTGCTTTATTGTTCTTGTATAATCCTGCTTCATACTGTAGTGCTAGAGAGCCTCGACTAGTTTTTTGGTGTACGACAGACCCCTTAAGCTCAGGGACCCATCACTCAAACTGGACCTTCTGCACCATCTCTCAGATTTTAGGAGCCCACCGGTGTCTTCGATCCCTCCGTAAATCACAGCCAGGAAAAAGAAACATCACATAAATCTCATGGGGGGCCCATGACACTGAAGTGAGGCAGGGGGCACCCAGTGTTTATAAATCCACAGGCGGGTTTAGTTGTGGGGGCCTTGAGCCTCCCTACAGGCCCCCCTCATCAAGTCACAATGGATGAACGGAAGCTGCCCTGCTGCTGCAGACTGAATGTTTTCCAACTCCAGAGGACAATGCAGCCAAACCTGCCTTCATCCCCTGGGCAATAATCTCCTTTCTTTCCCTCCTTCCATCCATCTCCCTCCCTCTCTTTGTCATTCACAGCCTCAGTCCGCACGAATGACGGCCCACCATGCGGTACTTTGGCACAATAGTGCTAATAACATGGCAGAGTGTCCCCACTTCTCCTGTCAAACAGTTCTGGTTCGTGTCCTGATAATATGGCCGCTGATTGAGGGCTTTATGAGAAAAGGCGCCGTTTGAATGAAAGGTCTGTGCACAGATCTAATTAAAACACAATGCAGCAATTACTCCTGGTTTGTTTGTAACAAATGACCAGAGTTAAGCTCCACAGGGAAGGAAAATACACACAGGTACGTACCCGCCAATCTAAACAACGGAAGGGTTTCTGGTATTTTTTCAAGCCCGATGAGGATATTTGCAAAGCTGAATTTAGTGCTGCGGCCCTGGTGAGCTCTGGGAAACCTGCAGGGATCCTCTTCTACCAAGTCGGGGGTTCCTGACTGATACATTACAAGATCACACAAGTCAATTTTCCCTCCTAAATAACTCAAGAAAAATGTCCATCTTGACCCACATCCCACCATCGATGTTCAAATGTCAACAACCCAAAACCCATTTTGAACATTAGACATTTGTCATAATTACCAAAATCCTTACAGTAGTCTGGTAAAAATCTAATTTATTTTAAAATGTAATCTTTTTTATACAAACAAAAATATCTTTTGTAAACGTGCAGAGGTTCAGATAGATAATACATTTCAATTGGTTCAAATTTTGCGTTGCTTTAAAGTGAAACTCTGTAGTGTAAATGTGTGAATTTGCCTTTTCCACAACACAAAAAGCTGCTCTTTGTGTTACGACTTAACAACTTACTGCAAGCATAAAACTAACATCAAGGGGCCCTAAAGGCCTCTGGAAGGATGTCAGACCAAGCCCACTGAGTTACCACTGCAGCACAGGCTTCATATCTCATGTAACTCGCACAAAAGCTGCCACAAAGAGCAGTGTGAAGCAAACCCCAGTGAGAACAGGCCAATGAGACTGGTCAGATGTGACGGCTCCTCTACGAGGGGACCCCACTCTACAATTGACATTCATCTCCTCTCAGATCACTTGAGTGTGACTTTCCCTCGGCTTTGCCCAGCGTGGAACCCGCAAGTCCTCGATGACAACGCTGACATGCATTATTGGCATGTCACCGGGTTTTGGAGAGGCCCACGTGCGTCCATTCGCCTGAGACAAGTGCTCCCATACATGATGGGAGACATGAGAACGAACTGTCTCCAGAGCAAAACACGCTCCCATCTGCAGGGCCTGATGGGCACAAAGAGCCTTATCTGAGAATGGGCTCAGGGTCCGTTAGTGCCGGCTGCTTTGGCCGCTTTGTGCAGCGAGTGACGTCTTCGTGATCTCCGAAAGCCGACGGGAATTTACTTTGTTCGCGTTCTACGTGGCTGACGCTCTTACACAGAACAATTTGTGCAGACTGAGTGCTTGAGAGCTGTGCTCAAGGACACTTGAGCAAGAAAAATACTCAATTGCCGAATCCCCTGTGAACCCTGAATGCAAGATAATCTCTCTCAAACCGGTGGGCCATGCTGCCCGACAGTTAAAACGTGTGTCTTTACGGAAATCAAACAAGGATGAACACATGTAAATGCTGATTCCACCGCTCACCTTCAGAAATGCTGTTAATACATAGTTTGGGAACCTTGGACCGTCTGGCTGTGCAGTGGCAGAATGAATTTAGAAACTTCTGGTACTGCTTTTTTTTCTGTCATTGACCTTCATTCAATCATGGTAGTTTTGCATTCATGCCACTTTTGAGTCAACAACATCGGCTAGATAAGAGAGCGGGACAGTTTTGGTTCTGGACATGGGTCAGGAACGCACTGGTACCCTCAACCCTTAAGGGCAGAACTCAAAAGCTCAGGTTTAAGGTAACGGGGACAGGAAGTTCTGAATGTGCTCATGAAAACCGGTACAATTCAAAGCACTGGAAAAAACAGTAAGTGGACGTAGATCTCAGACAGTTTCCAGCGTTGACGAGGATCGTTCAAGCTCACACTGCTGATATTTGGACTTCAGATGGCATCACTGTCACCAAGTAATGAACGCCGAGAGTGATAAACAGCCTCAGACCTGCTGGGTGTGAATGAATCTGTGTCACCAGTTAGACAGTGAGACAGGCGGAGACGGCAGGGGAGTCTGCGTCGACTTCATTGTCCTGTCGGGAAGACGCCGATGGATCTCTGAAAGACTGACAGAGTCCACTTGGCCCAAAGCCAGCAGACAAACACATACACATTTCCATACGAGCAGCACCCAACACAGCATGGGAACCTTTGGGGCTGCTGGTTTTGATGAATGGATGACGGAGGCGCAGGCCAGATTGTCACAACTATTAGTGTCAAGCAGAATCTTGTCCCCCGCGAGTTAGTGGAGAAACAAAGGGAATTCATTAATCTTTAATTGAATAAGAGTGAAGTGTTGTTGAGCTGATGCTTTGAAGTGTTTATACATGAGCCTACATAAAGAAGACATGTGACAAATTTAGCTTTTCACAGTGACTAATGTGAAATGTTGCCGTGCAGAGATGGCTAACAGTGATGAGGAGATGCCTTTTGTTCTCATGCTTTCATGAATAATTGCATCCACTGGCAGAATGTCTTGGCGTTCAGACTCAGGCAGCCTTTTGTGCGTTCACATCTCACACCTCACATTAATCCATAATTACAGGCATCATTGCAGGGAACATTAAAAAAATAAAACTTTTAAAACATGTTGTGAACACGCGCGAAACACATCACATGCCGGTGCACACACAGTGCACCAAACACACAACAATACGTCAGATACATCAGAAAGAACGGTCCACAAGCGCGACACTTACTTCTGCATTAATCATAATTTACTTTGCAGCAGAAGTAAATCCTAAGATTAGAACTTTTCAAAAATGTTCTTAAATTGTGCCACATAAACAGATGTAAAGGTACATGCAAAGAGGCTGTGCTGTAAGTCTTATGGTAATACGATAATACATATCAGTTAAAGGTTGTGGTCTGCACGGTGTACGTACAGTCTCTTCGAGTCCAGTCTTTGTTGCCCAGGGAAACAAGGCGGCATTTTTCGGACCCTTTTGAAGCAGCTTTCAAAAGGAAACGGCCTTAGTCAACGCCAGGACGAAATACATAATGTCAATTTGACATCACGTCCTGTTGAATTTCTGCTTTCGTCCACCATGTCGTGAGGACCCTCCTGCCTTTCTGCTCATGAGTTGTAGGCTGTGTTTGGACACAGCAGGTCTGTGGAGGAGTGCTGCCATATCTGTGGCCCTTAATAATCATGTCTGAATCATTTAAACAACTTATTATCCAAACAAAACTAAAGGTGGGCAGGTTAGTCGCATGCTTCAGAAGATCATGCTGTGATCCGACTTCACATCTCTATTGACCGTCAAATGCGTCCTTCGAAGGACGCCGCCCCTGAACTGAGACAAAGGCCAAACAGAACAGAACAGAACTCGGGTTGGTGCTGATCTACAGTCACAACACAGTAGACCTGGTCATCAACCCTGACTCGCTACACTTGGTGGTAATGAAGACCAACCTGGGGTCTCTGAACCTGCCTTTGAACCGAATTCAAAGAATGTAGCTGCTGAGCCTCATTTCTGTTTTTTTGACACTGACACTCACTCCAGCCATGTGAAACAACACTCTGACCGGCTGACTGGCAGAGGTGGGGACTGTATATTAATATGATCCCATGTATTAGGGTCAATAGAGAAATCATAGCAAACACAGTGGAGACTCGGGTCTAAATGAATTTACTTAAGAAAACCTGAGGTCACAGGAGGTTAAGCAAGAGGCGGCAGGCAGGTGGTGTTATTCCTCCGTTCAGAATATCTGATTTAATACGCATCAGAGCGAGGGAGGAGGGGGAGGAGGTGGGACGTAGCGAATAAACTCAGCGGATATTAAAGGTCAGCGGGTCGTCTAACATGTGTTTTCCGAGAGCGAAGACAAAAGCAGACGAGCCACGGCCGAGGCCAAGGCAGCACAGATGTGGAAGATGTGGACTGAGACCTGTTTGTGTCTTAAAGCACTTATCCAGGTCACAGGAGAACACCGTGAGTGCAGGCCTACAATATTTCTATTCAGTCCTCCAGATCAGGTCCAGATCATGACGCTGATGTTCTAATAGCTGCTCAGGAAAGCTGCAGCGATTTAATGAGGTTTTACTCTGGTATTTTGTTGTTATCATTATTATTATTGTACCAAATACTGTATTTATTTCTAAAAAATTCTGCATGAAAGCCTTGTTGTGTAAGTGCAATGACTACTGATGCCATCTGTAAATGTCCAATGAAAACTGGTCAAACTTTCTGACTTTATTTCATTTAACTAAGTTCTAAGGAACAAAGTTTGACCTTCGTGGGCATCCGATATTTGAAATAAAGGCATAAACACATTCCCTCTGATGTTCAGCATGATACAGACAGAAACCCATAAAAGACACATGTTCTACTTGACTTTCTAGGACCTGTAAGAAGCAACATTTTGCCCCAACACGACTCCTGAAACCTGCACTGGAGATCACTTATTAAACCCAGAGTATATTAGAGGAGGATTCTTTTAGGTTCAGGACAATTCCAAGTCCAGTCTCAGTGCCCCCTGACATTCTTGCGTATAAAACCCTAAAAGGCCAATTTCCCGCTTTGTCCCACACTGGGGACACATATGAACGCAGTGACGTCTGGGGAGCAACCGCAGCTCTGCTGAAGTCATCAGTATCAGATACCGTGATGGGGAAAAGATCCCTCGCCAGAGTTTCAGGAGATATTTTGTATTATTACTGCTCGAAGCTCGGATTATTTCCATATGGCGGTGGTACAAGTGATACCATCATTTCTGAACAGTAATAGTTTAACTTATAACTTTACTTTAATTTTTTTTTGAGTCATTCCGTTGTTATGGTCACATCTGGCTGCACATCAGCCTTTCTTCGCTAAAACTTTCGAGGTGAACTGTTTGACCGAAAAGACGCAAATGATGTTATGAACATTGATATGACAGGAAAACGGAGGATCGCTGTGGCTTTTGTTAGTATTCATCAAAAATGGGCAATTGTGCATGATTCCAAACTACGTTGTCTCACAAGCTTTGCATTGATATTAATAGTAGTCTAGTATCAAAATACACACAGTTCCATGTAATTTAACACGATAATGGCGTTTTTGTTCGATGCCAGCGAGAATAAACTACTACAACTAAACAACTAACAAACTACTACTTAAATCAGTTAGAATGAGTCATTTAGCGGACACGTTTATCCAAAGCCACGTCCAAGCAAGTAGCAGACACCGGGGACCAACGTGAGGGGCCAGGAGGTCGGTTTGGGAAGAACCTCTTCTTCTCATGAACTCCCACTTTGACGTCAATAAGAAACAGACCTAAAACCGGTGAAATGATAACCGTGATGAGGTCCAGCTAGATGGTATTAAATAACACGGCCGAACCCGATCTTGTGCCTGATCGGAGTGACAGGTCCGCTGGGCTGCGGTTGTAGACCCTGCCCACGGGGGGGCGCTGTCTGAAACGACTGCGAACGTCAGGCTCAGTGCAAAGTCTTCAAAAACACCAGGGATCTTTTCCAAAGGTGTTTGAGATGTTTTCCTGCTTCAGGGCGCTGACGTACAGAGGAATTATGGGGCAAAACGTTTAATACTGTGGTAGTTTTCATGGTCTCTTCACTTTTAATGGGAGGACTGACGGGACGCGCACACGCAGTGCACGGAAGCTGCCGACAGATGTCAGGATTTGCTTGGAAATGACCGGACAGGGCGACGTGACTTTACTCTGCAGGACTGAGGATGTGAAACACATCAGACTGCAGCCGCTCGTTTTACGATTTGTAGTTCAAATGCTGCTGCATTTGACATCATCAACAAGAGTCAAAGACACAATAATAACGAAAATAGCTCGTCAGAGCCTGTTTGTGATCCATATTCCTCTAGATACTGAGTTTATTAGAGGAATTAAAGCTTTTATTGGCGACTTGATCGTTATTTCCCGATATTCCCAAATTGGTTTAAACATCCTTTTATTTTAATTCATTGATTAGGTTCTGACGTCTCGTATTCTAATATTCTCACGATAAAATATGTCGACAAAACTATATTTAAACCAAAGTGACGGCACCGGATTATTCGGGTGATTAAAGTTTTAATGGATCAGGTCAAAATGTATTTTCAATTTCAAAAATATATTTGTATTAAGAAATAATCACACACGATTTTTGGAAATAAGCTGCGAATTAAATACAAAAGCAGCTAATGACTAAACTCTTAGAATTAATATGAAGAAGTGAATGTGGATCCCTGTTTTCCCAGAGGTCTTAGCGCAGGATGTTGAATTGCTTTTCCAATCAGTGACCAATATCAGGCTATCGATCCTTATATGATCAGCTACACATCGTCGGACGCAGCGGTGTTGATAATTGGAAGCTTTGTCCGGTCCGTCCCGTGTGAAGCTCAGAGGGGAGGAGGCTGCTGGGGGGGAGTCAGAGAAGGAGAAGAAGTGAAGTGAGGGGAGAGGGGCCGGGCGCATCCAGGCGTCTCCAAAGCTCCGCAGCATCCCGGCGGTGGAAAAGTTGCGTCTCCTCACTTCCCAAAGTCACTTCCCCGGGTTGTGCCGCCTGGTTGTAAACTTTGCCGCAGCTGGATGGATCCGTGATGCGGACACACGCACATTAGAGAACTTTTCCCTGCGCGCGCTGTGTGTCTTTCTCTTTTAGGAATACTTTGTGTTTTGGGGCCCCCAGAAACGCGTCGTCCCGTAGATGGGATTTCACGCTTTCGCGGAGGATTGAGAAAAGTTGGCAGGAGGAAAGAGAAGCTGAGGAGTGGGAGAGGAGGCAGAAGCTGTCCGGACCCTGGGGTGAGTGTGAGTCTGCGTTGGCCATGTGCTCACTGCAAACAGCGTTTGAATGGAGAGTGTGGAAAGTGCCGCCGATGTAGGAACAGAAACTATCCGAAACATTACAGAGTCGTTTATTGTTCGAACTAAGTCACTTCATAATGAAGCCCACGGGATATTTCTGTCCCTTAATTAATTCAAATAGCATGTAATACTGCAACAACATCCCCTTCATTCATTTTCAGTTGTTACCTGGCTTTAAAATCGCACTTAATTTCAAATATTAATAACATATTGACTTGGTTTAAATATTTTTAATTGATGAAATTATACGGGCATTAATCACAGCAGGCCTGATGACAGAAAGCCACTTTCAGGACATATTTAAAATAGAAAATGAGTAAAGGTCTCAGAAATTGTTGTTTGAGGTTTACACTGACACTGGAATTCCAGGAATTTGCAACCTGATATTTAAGGTGCTTCCTTGAAATCCAGCCCAGAACCAGAATAATGACTTTAAAGTCCACAGATAAATAGGTTTGCTTTTACTTCAACTAAATTGTCTATTCTCTAAAATTATCCCAGCAATTGAAAAGCTGGGGGTCGAAGCAGAGCTTGGTTTCTCCCACAGAAACGAGTCTGGTTTTTTCCTTTACTGCAGGAATTTTGAGATTAAAAATTAATTTTGCTGCAGCTGCTCACATCCGGGTGCATCTTGTTTTCTTGTGTTATCTGTTAAATCGCTGCAGAATTAAACAGTACATTTTAATGATTAAACAAGACAAATACTAGTGAGTAAAACTAGCAAAATAACGCCTGCACCAGCCTCTTTTTCATCTCCCCTCCAAGCAGTTTTTTATGCTGAATGGCCGGTTGCATTCATTTGCATCAGAAAAAAAGTTTTAGTGCATTTGCTATTGTGCACAATGAAGAGTTCCAGCAGTCAGGGAGCAGGGGGGAGTGAAAAGATGTGAAGAAATAATGGGCCCCTTCACATTATTCAGGATGACATGGGGGCTTCCCAAACCTGTGACGGGGATGTCACTTTCATCCTGCCCCGAGCGCCTTTGCTCTCTGTCATTTTCACACATTTCCAACCCCCACGTCCCGTTTGCTCGTCATTACTGGTCGCCGCTCTGATTCTCCGGCAAACCTGTGGAGAGTTTAATGACTGGAGGACGCGGGGAAAGGATGGATTCAGTGCAAGAGACAACAACAACAACAAAAAGAGGGAAATAAAGAAGTCTGGCATGCAGGCGGTTGCAGGGCGCGATTAATGTGAATTGGAAGTGAGTAAAACGCCCTGCTGTGAGGACTCAAAAGTCTCTTATCCCACAAAACAACAAGTCCACACCAATTACGCCATGTGGCCCCAGGGCAGTTGTTCCTTGTGGGTTTTGGAGAAAAAGAGGCATCGGTGGCTTTACACAAGCAGGAGACTAAATCCCCTAAAGCCAGAGGGAAAAACCTGCTTAAACAGAAAAAATAAACTTTTAGGAACAAGCAGATGGAAGATAACCGAGGTCGTTTTTCGGTTTATTTTATTTTATTTTTTTAGTCCTGTCTGTTAGGGTTGCAGCTATTAGTTTTCAATCTTTTACAGTGAAAATCTTCCTCAAAGTCTAAACTAACGCCAGAGTTTTTTCCTTTCACTGTCAGAAAGCAGCATCGGGTGAGATTTTGGCCTTTTCCCCCCTAGAAAATGCACCAGAATGTGTTTCTGATTTGCTGTCAAGTCAATAAATACGCAGACATAGAGCTGAAATAATGAGATACCTTTCAGCCTTAAATTACTGCAGCATGTGAGGCATGTTTAAACTCCATCTCTTCTAATTTATCCATCTCACATTTCATCTCGAGATTTAGGCCATCGATTGATTATAGCGGGACAATTTTTTTCAACAAATTCAGCTCCTCAGCTTTTTCTCTCATAAACTGATCGTCTCTGGACTTTAGTCACACAAAACAAGACATTTGACGAGAAGCTCGTAAGATACTTTTCGGTGTCCTAAGACAGAAACCTCGCCTACTTGAAAGCGTGTGTGTGATCGCGCCGTAAAAGTCAGGCTGCCACCCTTCAACCCACACTTCCTCCGGGTCGTTTAGGTAGCAGCTGTTATGGTTTTATGTTTAAGTGGATTACACCGTTTGCTTTTCTCCGGGCTCCTGCTAATCAGGATAAACAGGTTCAAATGTTAGAAGAGGGTCAGATTTTTCTGACAGGCGTGTTTGCAGACAGGACACACAGGAGCAGTGGTTTAGGCTTCAGTTCTTCACTGTCTTTTTAAGCCCTACAAACATTTGTTTAGTATGCTGCTGTGGAGCTCTGGTCACTTTTTGCATCAGATCTAAGATGACATAAAGAAACCTCCTCAGACAGAGAAAAGCAGCTATCGAGCAGAAGCAATTACACGTGATGAAAACAGAGCAACGCACAGTGAAACACGCTCGCACAGAGCAAGAGACACTGGGAAATCAAAGGGCCAGGGGCCACTGGGGGCCTGTAGTTCTTCTTCTTTGGAGGCTCTTCGAGATTGGCTTTGATGCGTCTGTTAATTAACTCCTGAAGGGGCGGTGGATAGTGCCACGATCAGGGCCTGAGATCCTCTGAGACGAGCAGAGGAGTTGGTGTGTGTGTGTGTGTGTGTGTGTGTATGTGAGAATATGAAGGGCGGATGTGGAGGAGGCCGCACGCTGTGAGGAAAGACGCCCGCGATGACATTTTGACACCCCGTGAAAATGAATGCTCCCAGATCTCAGAGAAGTGTTGGGCTTTCTGGGGAGGGGCCGATCATCTCGGATTGGTTATCACAGGCCGGTTAGCGGCCGATCTGATTAGGCGCTGCACTGTTCACTGATCACTCCATGCAGCACTGAAGCCTCTTGATGAAGAGCTCCTTCATCGTATGACAAGCAGTGAAAGCCAAGACGGGCTCGGAAACGTTGCCAAGCCACACAATCATCGACCGGGCAACGGCAACAAGCGTGGACGAGTTGTTTTGGCGTCTTCTCTTTCTCCAAATTGTTTAACATGTGCCGTCCCTGCAGGGCCATGTGGTATTTTTTAGCAATCAGTCCACCCTCATCCTCGACGTTCCTCTGGCTAATCAGGCCTCGGGGTCAGGGGGAATCTGTGGCCCCTGGAGGCCCCCGTTTTTTTCTTTCTGCCCTGCAGTAGACGGGTACAGAGGGTACCTGTCAGGGGCCGGAGACAGGACTCATCCTGGGGGCCCCTTGAGGTTTGTGGCATACTGTTAATGACAGATCCTCAGCAGGTTCTCACTGCTCTGCTGTTCAACTGCTTTAAACTGACTGAGAAAGTGGAAACACCGCAGGAAGGTCGTGCTGCAGTGAAACATTTATTTAAGCAAAAGTACTTGTTTAATAGGAAGTTGCATTATTATTGCTGATGCATTACTATGAAAATATTCAATGTTACTAACAGTGAAACTCCAAATCTGAATTTAGCTGCAAAGCCGCTGCTTCCTAAAGCTGTGTAGTACATTAAAGTAGTGTAAAGAAGTACCTCCAAATCATACTGAAGTACAACACACAGTACAAACAACTTGCTCTGGACATTAAATCCTCCATCTTATCATAATGTTCTCTATTATTTTTTAGTCAAAATGTCTCTGTTTTAATTCTGCACCAATTTCTCCCGTTGTCCTTTTCTTAATGCAGCCATAGTGTCTGATCAGTTTCAGATCAACTGAAATGTGGATAATCAATCTGTTTTTGCTGTCGACAGGACACAGTTCTTTCATTTGGATCTGTTCCATATTATTTTCGCCGACGGTGGAAGGATTTGTAACTTGCCGCAAGAGAATAGCAGAAAAAAAGCAGCAGATTTGACTGATGCCATGAATTTTATGGTGATGACTGCAAGGTGACCGTGTTTACTCAGAGAAGCAGGGAGTTTCCTTGGATGCTGAACAGTGATTACTGCTAAACACATTTTTAAAGCATGAAAATGATTCAAGGTGAAGTCAGTTCAGTACCGTTGGCCTGTGTCAGCACGGACATTTCATGACCGTATTGTGGAAACTTAACTCGAGGCCGCAATAAATGCATCAGGGAACTGGCAGTGACAACACACAAACGAGGAGAAGAACTTAAATTCTTCTAACAAACAGCCTAACAGGTCACTGTAGGCACCGGAAAAAAGACATCGGTTTGATTTTGTGGCTAGTGTTTGCAAAAATCCTACAGTTACCTTAAATTCAACAGGATTCCAATGAGTTTCAGGCACGAAATAAATACAGCTGTCAGAGACATTGCTTCTCTTCTCGCGATTTCTTTTCTTTTTTTAGTTTAGAAAAGACTCGATGTTGCAGTTTAAACAAGAATTATTTTTTTGTATTTCTTTTGCTGTGTATCTCCTAGATAGATCTGTATGAGTGTGAGACAAGGTGTTGATGAAGGACTGAGCCTCAGGTGGAGGTATAAAGTTTCAAAGGTCAGACTTACTGTAGGTGTTGCAAATAAAAGGCTCCATGTGGGCATCACAGAGGAAGTCAGTGGTCCAAACTGGGGCTATAAAACAGCGAGTGGCCGTGCTCAGGCCGGACCATTTGGCCAAGGGTCAGGGATCAAAGCTGTCAGTTGGCCTCCGTGGTCAGTTTGGGCTTCACACTGTGGGCACACAGAGCTGGGGACACACACATGTGGCAGGACTTAAGAAAACTGTAGCGTGTAATCTGTTAGGGAGAAGTGAAAAAGGAGAACAGGGATCAGATTTTAGACACTAGAGTCCTGCTTAAGGGGGATCTGACAGCACTGCAAGGACTCAACCCTGCAACCTTACAGATTTAAAATACAATACGCTGTAAAAAGCAACGCTGCTGTTAGTTGAACAAATAGCTCCAACCAAGATTTAATAAAACCCTAACAGTTTGAAGCCTTTATCAAAAGCAGAACTGAGTCTGGCTCCTGTGAGAAATATTCCACTATTTTCTAACATAAATTTTTAGTCTTCATGGTCAATAAAATCTTATGCTGCTAATTAGATTAATTCGTTTTGTCACTCGCTTTTTAGTGTACAGACACTTTCTATTATCCATAGACGGAAATGCAGGTTTCAAGAGGAGACAAACTCATTCTAACAGCCAAACTCGGTCATTTGGGTTTTATAGGTCTGTGTATTATCAAAACTACCAAGAATTTATATTTTCCTTGTCTGAGACCCAAATATAATCCACTATTCAACATTTGGCAAACTGGAACAAGAGGATGTTTGGCATTTCTATTGGAGGAGTTTAATGTTTTAATAGCGGCTTATCACAGTTGTTGGCAAGTGAATTCCTTCTGATGTGGTGATGTAACTGATAACCGGCCTTTTCCAAAAACATGAAGACATCCAGTTGATATTTTTTCCTGTACCTCTGCAAAAACAAGAAAACATGCTTATGTCCGACATGCTGTTAAAATAATTCTCATTAAGTTTGTAATTCCAAAACCCATGGATGCCCAACCTGCCTCTCAGGAAGCACTAAGACCACGTGAAAACAAAAAAAAATGCAGTCACATTGTGCTGTGGCTCACAGGTGGGAGGCCTTCATTCATGCGGTCCAGTCAAGGAGCAGACCTGAATCCTGCTGCAACGGGGATTATTCTTCTGAAGTCAGCCGCCACATCTGTTTGCTGTTGCTGAGGGCAGGAGGAGATCAGCCACAGGATATTGAACATCCAGGCCAAGGGGTGTCGAGCCGCTAACACCGACAGAGGCTGATTCTCCCGGAGAAAGAGTCAACAGTCGAGGGTCTAATTCGTAAAAGGTGGGAAAGTTAAGGTTGGGTTCTTTGCATCATTTGTGGATTTTTTTTTTTATCATCTCCGTCCTGTCAGTGTCCGTTGTTTATTATCAACTAAAGGACAAATGGTGAGGATAATAAAAAATAAAATAAAATAAAAAAAAGACACAAACAAATGGATTTATCATCACTGGCCTTGGGAGAGTTCCTGTCTCCCTTGTGCTTTCTTTTTAGCTTTCAGTTTGTGGATTTTGGGTCTTGTTAGTTTCTCTTGACGGTAAGAGGAACAAGTCCAGGAAGTCGGTATAAATCAAATGTCACTTTTAGCCTCTATTTGTGCGTTGGCCACAGAAACACAGTAAACAACACCCCCATTTGGTCCAAGCTGAATTCTATTTTAAACTTGCCACCGGCCTGAGCTTCTTTTATGGGATAGCTATTATTCAAAGGAGAGTAGGTACAGGGCCCAACCATAAATTCCAGCAAGTGGCCCCTTCGCAAGAGCTACAGCGCAGAGGAATTGACTGCGTGCTCCGTGATTTCACTTTGGTGTGCTGTGACCTTTTGAGTTGAGGCAGAGTCATTTGTTTGGCTGACAAGAGCTGCTCTAATAATTCAGGGGGACACCGGCTGCTGGTAATAGTCAGTGATGAGCCAAAGTGTGCTCCTGTAAGCTGGCTGCACCTAGAAGGAGGCATTTGTTTTCCTGACACAGGGAAGACCCTCGCGCTGGTGGCTGTTTGATCCCTGCAAATTGTGGCCCCGTGCAGGACTAATAGAGATCGTGTGTGTGAGAGAGAGTCTGCGGGCCCTTGGGTGAGATGCACGGTGGAAAAGAGCTTGTTTCGGAGGGACTCCCTTCGATGTCTTTGGGCGAATGTCAGCCTCCCAGCAGTATCTGCAAAGTCGACGTAAAGCTAATCGTACGTGGAAAAGTCAAGATGTGGAATGTGCATCATTCATTTATTAAGTTAGAAATTCAGTGGTAACAACTATACTGTAACTCACATGAAGGGGGGCGACAGATAATCTCTGTCAGAGTGAATTAAAGTAAGAAGCATTCACTTCGACAGAACAAACAGCCATTGATTGCAGCACAATAATCACTTGGTGGTGGTGGTGTGTGTGTTTGTGTGTGTGTGTGTGTTTGTGTGTGTGTGTGTGTGTGTGTGTGTGGGGGGGGGGGGGGTTACTCTGAAGCTGTTGTTCCTTAAATAACCTTATTGTAGAGACCTCTTTGTTGGCCATTATAGTCAAATGAATCATTGTGAGCCTTTTCAGAGGGTCAGCGGTGGGAGGTGATGGTTAATTACGCCACTAACTGAGCTATTGACTTTGTAACCTAGTTGTTAGCTACTCCCACAAGTGAATTCAGTGTTTTCAGCCTTTCTCCCCCGTCACCACGTATCTGGCCCCGTGGGCCATTTCCAGCTTCAGTTTGAAGGCAGCGCGCTAACAAGTTCAAAGTTAGCTAGCGTCATTTACACTTTAGTTCTAACCAGCAGAAACTAGCTAAATGTATTTCATGTGTACATTTTAAAGCACAAAACACTGACCATTTAACATTTGCAGACATATATTACAACAGTGACAAGTAGTTTATGCTAATGACTCCTCATTTTCATATAGCTTCACTTTGCTGATCACAACTGGCTACTTCCGGCGGTGACAGCAAGCTAATATGCTAACTTACTGTTTGCTACCTAAAAATAACATTATACATAATATTTTCAGGAAAATATCAAAAAAAGTTGACCAGTTCTTATTACTAAGTAATAATAGTTTTAATACTTTTCAGCTCTGTTTTGAGGTGGGGGATGCTAATATCCTAGCACAAAGTGATCAAATCACTTGCTAACTCTTTGCAACTTAATTTAAATAAACTTGGTTTATGAAAGAAAACTTCACCAACCTTTTTGGGAATATCTTGTTGTAAAATTATTTTACAAAGTTTATACAAACCCCTATTAAACAAAACGATGGCTTAGCTTTCTCCCATTTTTGCTATATGCTAGGTTGACATACACATATTATTGTTTTTATCATTATTATGATTATTATGGCTGATATTTTAGTAATAGGGTGAAAATAAGCTTTGCTAGTCATAAAATGTATTTCACAAGGTTCAAAATGAACGTGCACTTTGCGAGCTGGGGACTACTTTCAAATGAAAAAGTAGTTCCTCCCAAATATGGTTGGCCAACGTCTCCTCTGCATCATTGGATTCAAGAAAAAGAGAAATTCGATTCCACACAAACACGACCCTGTTAGATGCTAAAAGTAATGTTTTAATGCTGCAGGCCTCACACACCAAATCATTTTATCCGCTGCCGTTCTTGAGGTGGAGTGATACAAAAAGCAAACCAAACAGGTAAATGTACAGTCACACTACAATGCAGAACACAACACCAGTAGATGATCATGTTATACGCTGCAGTTTGACTCTTATTTCAGCTGCATCACTAAACTTGCTAAACGTAAGAGCAGCAAATGTGAAGCCGGACTAATAATGATTTGCAAGCACAGATCAGAGGATTGCAACCGTTAAAGACTGTCATTATGTGCCTCATATATCACCTCAACTAAAGGGGCTTTTGTGTGTGTGTGTGTGTGTGTGTGTGAGGCTTCCCATGAGGCTTCTTTCCTGGCCTTTCACACCTGTTACACTGATTCATCTGCAGCTATAAAGACACCAGGCAGAACTGTCAGTCAGAAAGTCGGGCGCTGAAGAGGCCATAAACTCAGTTTGCTCATTTACAAAGTCAATGAACTGCTGCTTCACGGGAGTGTGTGGCCTCCAGCCTTCGGGTGGTCAAACAGTGTCGTTACAGCTCCAGGATTTCCAGTCAAAAGTGTTGCCGATTATCAGGAAACTTTTGCATTTGATGAGATACTTGCTGCATTGACCAAATCTAATTGTTTCAGCGTGACAGCGCTAAAGTGAGACCCGGTAAATAACAGCAGATTGACCTCATGCGGGTTTGAAGCCTAAACAATCCGAAACTGCAGGGGTGAAACCAGTTTCCCAGATGTGTAGTTTTTAGTCCTTAAAGCAAAATCTTAGTAACCGTGTGGGAGCTGAATGAAGAGCCTCTTCATTTCTATACCATCTTTGAAGATAAAGTGCCATTGTCCTAACTACTGAAGCCACAAAGCCTGTCTCAATGGCACTGGCTGAAAGGTCAATAGTCAAATAAACTCTGATGACATGTGAGCTAAGAGCCTCCCGCCTCCTCATCCCTGTCCCCTTTGACCCCCCAAAACCCCCACCCCGACCCCCACGTCCCCGCTGCCCGAGAGCAAATTGAGTGGTGAATGGCAGGAGGGCGGAGAGTCCCCGCATGGTGAGGGGGGATCGAAGGTAATGGATTTAAGATTTATTTTACTTTTTTTATTTATCGTTTTCTTCAACACAGTGGATACTCTGACTTCATGTTGTTAGAGATTTATTCGTCTTTTTTACGCAAGTTTATTCGGCAGTGCTATAATTACGATTTAAAACCCTTTTTGGTCAAACTGTTTGCAAGGAGAAGCCTAAAATGTCACTGAACCTGTTCGCTTTTGTTTATCTCTAACTTTTAACATCAATTCAAAAGGTGCAGTGTGCAACATTTGGCGGGATCTGATAGTAGAAATGGAATTTAGTATTTATAATTATGATTAGTGTGTGATGACCTGAAAATAAGAATTCTTGTGTTTTCTTTAGCTTAGAGAGAGTCTCTTAAATCTACAGTACATTCCACCACCGTCCTCTGCCAAACACTGGGAATGTTCTCATTTTTATGATGAAGCGGGTTTATCAATAAAATCAAATTGTGCCAGTGAAGCTGCCTTCTCCCGATAAAGATTTAAATGAAGTGACATACATGCAGTAGATTTGGGATATTGCAGGGTGTATTTATTATATTCTAAAATGTACTGTACAGGGTAGAAATACAACAAAATAATATTGAAGAATCTTAAGCACCTGAATATGATTTGTTGTGTCTGCTCTCACTATAAAGATGCTTTCTGTTCATACTCCAGTCGGGGATGCGTTCACTGACACCTTCCACAGGTTCATTACAGTACATACAGAAAAACTTTGGCCAACACCACGAAGACAAAGAGAAGCTCCTCTGTGTGGTGTTTGTGTTGAAAATAGAAAGCAACAGTATTTGTGGCAGAACAACTATCTTCATAGAGGCGAGCGGCGACACGGATACTGTAAGAGACTAACACAGATAGTGTGAAGTGGCCTTTAATGTGGCAGCATGTGCTGCTCTCACTCAGGTCACACTCCTGATGAGCCTTTTCATTAAAGCCTCTGAGCAGAGGCAGAATCCAAGTACTCACTCTACTCAGGGCTTGTAGAGTCTTGAGTGTCCTCATGTTATTCTGAACCTCTCGGCGTGGCCCACCGAGTGTGTACTCGACTCGTTCGGCATTAACAGGTTCTTTTGTGGCCTTTTACTTTCAGAGACCATGGAGACGTCGGCGTCGAGAGCCGCTGAGAAAAAGGACAAAATGGACAGCAGCAGTTTTGGCGAGCTCGCGAAGAAACCCTCACCCTCAGAGAGCAGAGGTAATGTGCTTTTTAAAAGTTTCTCCAAAGCAGCCGCCGGGTCTGAGAGTCCGGTTGTCTGTCCGGGCTCTGCATGCTCTGTGTCAGAATGAGTCGGGGTCTCGCAGGTGCTCAGCCAGGGGGCAAAGGGGGAGCGAACAGGACCCATGAAATATACATTTCAAAGATAACGTGCCATCTCGGGAGCCGGTGCTCATGGCTCTCCTCAGGCCTGATAAGGTACGAGCAGCAGTCAGAGGTGACTTACAGTAGATGTCTGATAGGAATCCTAAATATCAGCAGGCTTTGAAAGAGCATCATTAATGTGCATCGTCCCAGTATCAAGGCCGGGCGCAGACCGTCAAGGAGTGTGGCACCATTTCAGCATGTAAACGCTGATGAATAGATAACATGACAAGAGAAGGAGGAGGTGGGGGGGTGAGGGGGGGGGGGGGGGGGGGGGGTGCAGGTGAGAACGAGTGTTTGTGTCGTTGAACTAAATGAAGAGCAGCACAGATCCTCTCCTGCCAGGGAGGAACAGGCAGAAAGTGAGAATACATGTTTTAAAGATGTCAGTGAATGTGTGATGAAAGCTCAGTATAATGAGGCTGAAAGACCTTGTTCTTACCTCTAGAGTATAAAGGCAAAAAAAAAAAAAAAGACACGGAGCTTCAGAGATCGACAAAGATGCAGATGGATGGGCTGCGTTTGAAATGGAAATTAAACGTGTGATTTAGTGACATTTTTACTCTTTCATGAAGGACCTGGTGGCCTGCCATTAGGAAGAAACACTCATTAATTCATCAAGAAGCAGCAAATATAAAAGTTGGAGTTTCACCAGAAAACTACTGTGATTTAAAGAAGAATTCTTCTTTATTTACCATCATTTATGATAATAAAGCTGTACTGTACCAAAGAAAAGACTGGAGCAACAAAAAGGAACATAAGGAGTTTGAACCCTGTCAAAACCCAACAATTTCCATAAAGGCCTTTTCATAACCATAACAGATGCACTGAAACAGGTCTTGCACAGAGGGAGGACTGAGCTTTTTCTTCCTGTTCCCTTAATGTGCTGGAAAAACACCGTCTGGAAAGAAATGTTTCAAAATGTTGGTTTTTCTCGTTAAACAAAGTTATGTAATATAATTCAGGGTTTTGCAGAACTGTCCAATACAGCATGAATCAAGAGCTCAGTGAAGTCTTAGAGGATCCATCCTCTGTTGCTCATCCCTACGCTTCAACATGTTTAACCAATTACAGAGTCTGAGGATGGAGGAGGGCGTAAGTTATACAGATGTTAGGGCCCATTGAGGCAAATTTGTGACTTGTTGTTTTTGGCTTTTTAAATGTAATTTGATTTGAAGAAACATGACTATAGGAGGAGGTGATTTACAGCTGGGCGTTGTGTTGTTATAGTGACTCGGTCATGTGGGGTTTGCAGTCGGGGTGGATAGTTGGTCACCAAAGCAGCGGACTGTCACCCTTTTGCTTGCATAACTGTGTCTGGTTATTTGACACCACGTATGGGAAGCAGCGACTTTACCCCAAAGCTGAACCCTCGATGACATTAAACAAGCCAAGAGAAATATTTTCCCCTAAAGTGTTAAAAAAAGAATGAGCAACAGTATCACGAGAAAGCAGGCGAACAGCAGTTTGGCTTGTCAAAGCGCTGACCCACATATCATCCAACCTGCGGAGGTATTTTTACGGCATGTGACGTAGAGGCGAGGACGACGTGCATGTTTGAAAGATGGCAGTGATGAAAGCTCAGTATAATGAGGTTAAAAGAGCTTGTTCTTACCTCCTGAGTATAAAAGGGAGAAATTACTGAGAAAAAGGATCCTGTGGAGCAGCTCAGCGTTTGCAGAGCGACGGGCCACTTTTGAAATGGAAATACAGCCGGGGATTTAATGACATTTCTTCTCTTTAGACAAGAACTTGGTGGCCTGCCATGAAGAAGGAATCGAACATTAATTGTTGATAAGAGAATATCAATGTAGGACACTTTTACATGTGGAGTTGGCAGCGCTCTGGCGCTTTTACACAATCTTCAATATTTGAACAAAGCTGTGAGGGAAGTCTTTGGCTTCCAGTGGATCAAAAGCTCCAAAGGAAGCTTCAGTGATCACATGTCGTGTCCAGTGTCCATCATCTTTTCAGTTTCAGTCATTTCGTTGCCCTTATTGTCTCACAGCGGATGCCTGTGGAATCACTGGAAATACAGGGGAACGTAAGGAGTAAACTGGGAAAATGCTTGGGATGTGTCAAAGAGCTTCACATTACACACGGGAGCATGTTAAAAATGTAAGACTGTACTGGTGCTTATGGACGGGTTAGCAAACCTGAGAGGTGATAGGTCAGAGACGCTGTACGAAGTTCTTATTTGAAAGGCACAGAGCTCAGTTGAGACAAAATGACGACTAAGAGAAAAAAACAACACAGCAAAGACAAGAAAAATGAGCCCCAAGTAAAAAAAATATAGAAAATGACAACAAGGAGACAAAAAGCTGAACAAAAGGACACAAAATGACCAAGTAAACAAAAATGGCCAAAAAGAGACCACAGAGAAAAAAGGACATCGGACTAAAAAGCATTCGAAACCTTTGAAAACACGAGAAAAAGTGACTAAAAAAAAGATGAGTTTGGAGGCTTCTCAGTATTAATACCTGTGGTGTTTCACGCACTGTTATTGTCAGCGTGGACACAGCTGTAGTGTCTGAGCAGGACTCTGACACCAGATGTAACCTGTAAGTGAAAGCTGCTCGGCACCACAGCAGCAAATGTTAGAAGGCAATGCGTGAGCCGATGCACGTCGCCAAAGCCCCGAACCACAGGATTTGTGCCTGAAACGGCAATTATCAGGCAGGAAGCTTCACTGGCTGACCTCCAGTCAGACAGGAGGCGGCTGCATGCAGATGAGTAACCAGGGGAAAAGTACTTCTATTCTAATAAAAAAGTGGAGTATTTTACGGAAAAAGCTGCAGTATCATGCAGTATTCTGACTGTGGACTGAGCTCTTTAGGTTTTTCCTGTCTCCCCACAAGCACAAGCCACATGGAAGAAGACTCATCCCACATGGTTCTCATGCTCTGACCCTAAGCCCAACCTCAGCTCAACTCCATTGTATATTTATATGTGGCCATTTTCAATTTCAGCCCACTGACTTTTTCATCTCCTCACAGCTAAAATAAAAAGCCCCTCCATAATTCTTCCTCGCTATCAGCCCCACATTTTAATCTTACATAAACAAGAAGCTCAGATCCACGGCCGCTCTCGTCTCGACCAACCAGATATCAGCCAAGAGGCTTCAGTGCCGAAAAGCACGAGCGTCTGCCACTGCGTCCAGACAGAGCAATTACTTATCGCCGTAATATGCCTTATTATTCCCGTTGCCCGCTCCTGATAAGTGAATATGCAGCATCAGAGCGGAGAACAGGCAACGTGGACCGTTCGAACATAGTGCCTCCGCTCGGGGCCTCTTCCTTGTCAGCTTTAGTGTTGGCTGCACCCTTCCTGTCACCTAAGTCATGCCCACTCTGCCATATAACAGCCCGCCCTGTTTTATATTCCCGTCCTGCGTTATTTATTTAGAGCAATTTCCTCTCTATCAAGGCACACAGCTAATGCCGAGTTTTAATATGTTATTTACACATAAAAACAAGCTATTTACAGCGGCGTATGTGTGCAGAAGGGAGGAAAATGAATGGGCCCCCGCGCCCCTATCCGATCTGTTATATCACAGTTTAACAATCTGGATTGCTAATAGAACCATTTATCATGGAGCGGTCATTTATTTTATGTGAGCAGCCCAGGTCCCGTTCCCAGAGGCCTATGGAAATGGGGTGCGCATATAATGAAGCTCAAGTGAGAGTCACTTTGTTTAAAAAGTGGATACGCCTCGCTCCAAGTCAATTAGGATGGACCCAGGTGCTCAGACGCTCCTATCTGCTCCTTTCTGATGAACACACCTCCTCCCGCTCGTCTTGCTGTGTCTGCCACTTTGCGATGAGCTCCGACCCCCTACCTGAATCTAGTTTTTTTGCCACAATAAAAATGTAATCTGGCGCGGTGACTACCGGGCCCGAAGATCAGCGCCAGCAGCGCCAGTTTGCGGCCGAGCCCGGGGCTCTGCTGCCCACTTAATAGATTCAAATGAGCGCTTGTATTTCCTCTGACAGCGTGCATCTGTCTGCTCGCACGGGCCGCGCCACAGCGCGCCGAGCTACGCCATCGCTGGGACCTTTACGCTTTCTAATAACCACAGGTATTCAGAGGGAAAATGCAGAAAAATGACAAAGAATCCGCTGAGCTGTATAGATGTCTGTGTCACCTAGAGAATTAAAATAGGAATGTTTATTTATGTGCAGGTCTGACTTCTGTTGCATAGGTTATATTTATTTCACTTATTGCCTTTTCACGAATCCATCTCGCACTTTCACAACTGTTTGAAGAGGACGAAAGAAAATATTTCCTTTTTTTAATGAACACTAAGCACATGCCATCCATTTTTGGCTTCAGATTCACAGATTTAAAGTTCCCGCTAGTGCTTGGAAACAGTGATAAAAGCTAATTTCGTATCTGTTCTGAAGCATTTAATCAACCAATGTGGACAAGAAATTGTTTAAACACTTGAAAGAATCGGAATTTCCACAGTGAGCTTCCTAGTTACTCCTGTAATCGCGAAGGCATTTTTAAAATGAAATCCGACAAACGGTGAATATTTCAGGAGAAGCTCCGTTTGTAGACGTCTGAGCCACAGCTCGCTCCCCCTCCTCTCTGTCTGTGACTGTAAACTAGGCCACAGGAAACTACTGGGTGCCGCTAATGATTTGATTAACTGGCTTTGGTGGCTCCTGACATACATCTTGCTGAGAGTGAGTTTGTCATTTGAGAGGGAGATTGATGTGCCGCGCTCAGCGCCCCCGACTCCCTCCCTCACTTCCTCCCTCCATCCCTTCCTGCAGCCTCCCAGGCCTTTCTGCTGAGTCTGGCTGCTCCGCGGGGAGAGAACCTAAGTGCTTAGCACCTCCTAGGCCGCCCCAGGGCAGGCCGGGTGGGGGGCGGAGGGGGCGCCAGACCTAAACAAACTAAAGCCCCTTTAGGACATACAGTCAAATTCTGATGTTATCCTGACTTTTTTAGGAGCCCGTGTATGTGTGAAAACAAAAATGTCTGAGTAAAATGCTGCCGACATTATGATGATTATTTCTTTCGAGCCCCCCAGTGCATTGTACACGTTATGCACATGAGCTCGTGCATGTAGCACGATCGTCGCTCGCCACTCCAGATAAGGTCCAAAGCTGAATTCTCCCAACACTGTCCGGTTTTCATGTTTTAAACAGGCTTCAGTGTATCTGTCTGGTCCGGCGTAAAACGTACTGTAAAGTCCACTTTAAGTTCATCCCCAGAACAAGTTACTTTCATAAATGAGAAGTTTTCTTTAATGAAGCTAACATGCCAAATAACAGCTTTTTGAACGTTTTGAGACTTTACCAGCTGCTTGATAAACTAAACATCTTTTGACTCTCAGGATGTAATGCATTACACTGGCATCACACCAGGCTGTCGACACAAAGTCACACTCACTGTTGTTCCTGCTTCCATTCTGAAGTCACTGACTGCAGCTTTTGGAGCCTCGGTACTTTAAAATGATAATTTCGACTTTATGTGACATGATGCCACTTGTCCCGTGTTTACACCAGCACTGACCTGTGTGTTGGTTGGATGGATGGTTCACAGTATAGGCCTATCCTGCACAGGAACACAGGGGCCTGACAGGTTAAGCCTCTGTATTCAGACAGCAAAACAGATGGAATCACCAAAAAGGGAAATAGACACAATGATTGCAAATTGAGAAAAGTGACAAAACATGACATTTAGACAGACACTGATCCTAAAGTGAGTGACGAAACAGACATAAAAAGACCAACAGTGACTTAAAATAGACAACAGAAACAAAAAATAGACACAAAATGATCCCAGACAGGTGGGATTCAGGGGTGGGGGTCTTTCACCTGCACGGGAGTCAGTTTTCTCCTAATCCGTGCAGGAAGGGATGTGCGGGGGTTAGGGAGTGAATTCCCTTGCTCAGCCCTGTCATTAACAAGCAAATGTGTAGTTACTTTGGATTAGAGCAAACGGTGACATATGCCTCGGGTCCCGTCCGGAGTCAGACTGGAGCTGAGGCTTCGGTGAGCAGGCCGCACATCGGAGACAATGGGGCTGGTGTGATTGTGCTGAATCCTGAGCCCTGGACTAAAGCCCCTGAGTGAGATGAATGGAGACGGTGGCCAGGCTGTGTAAATAGTATTTTAAGAGAGGCGGGTTAGCACTAAGGACAGATTTCCTCATCAGGCTGGCGGACAGTGAGTAATTGATGGTGGCTGGATGCGCAGGCCCCCACCACGAGCTCGCGAGCTGCACAGGGAGCACTCAGGGGGTCAGGTCCACTGGCAGAGAGAAATGTGAGCTAAAAAGGCTCGGAGCTCCCCTCCCCACCCCCCACCCCCTCCAAAAGGACGGCAACTAATCTTCCTGAGAAGAAGAAGAAGAAGAAGACGAAGGAGGAGGAGGAGGAGGAGGAAAGGGGCGGCAGTTCTTTTCTCTTTTCCTGCCTCTGTGCTGCCTAAATGAGGCCCTGCCCGGGGAGGCGGCAGCAGAAAAATAGCCCCCTGACATTAGCACGGGCTCGCCAACAGACAAAATCCTTCTTACACACAAAATACTGCTGCTTTACTGTCAGAGGAGACAGTGTAGCTGCTAAAAACTGCGAGAACGTGGAAAAGTGAACCAACGATTCCGGGGAGTTCATAAACAACGGAATTAACAATGTACTAATTAGAAAGAGTCAAAAACAAAGATCTTAAGAAGATCTGTGGCTTGATAGATGCACTGAAGCTCTAAGACACTTTGACTTGGTTTGTCCTTCAACCTGTAGGTGCACAGCTCTTAGACATGCAGCAGTTTTACAACTACCATTCATGTGGCAACTCAAACACAAAGCTTGACACTAAAACGATGAATGTGGAAGATAATGCTGACATATTCAAATTTCCATCTCTGATCCGTTGGTTTAACTCGCCTGAAAAAGTGCAAAGTGCAGCGGCCTCCTTCCAGGTGATGAGATCAACCACCGCGCATCAGTCACGAGGAAGAAGCAGTGACCCAGCAGATTGCACTTAGTAAGACCAGTGAATTTGACAGGGTTTGAGATGATTTGCTAAGCGTCAGTGAGGTTGCATGAAGCATCCGTTTCGAGGAAGCATTCATGTTGTTTCCACTATGCCAATCAATTCCCCCCTGGGTTTATCAAACAGTGAGGGGCGTCCTAGTGGCTAAATGGGTAGAACATCAGTTGGGATGCAGAAAACTGCGTGATTGAATCCCACCCCGGCCTGCGAGGGAAACCTTGGTGCAGGTCCCGAGCCCCATACGACACCTGGCGGAAAAACTCACGTCAAATCAACCTGCGGAACACGTTCTGCTGTGTCGACGCCTGAAGGGACAAGCCGAAGGCCGTTGATCTGAAGGCTTAAGGCTGAAATCAGACATTTGTGCACAGTGAGGCCCCTCAGCACAGCACATGGACTCTCTGCATGGCTGTTTCCACATAGGTGAGCCAGCTGCACTCACAGTCATCTGGGCTAATGGGATTTCCGCGCACACACACACACACACACACACACACACATTTCTGTGGCTCTTTGTAAACATTTGGCTTGATGACTTTCCAAGATCCTGTTTTATCTGAAGCTTCACTCGGGGGACAGGGCGGTCTGAGAAACCTCCAGATTAGATAAAGCAAAGCAAAACACAAATGTTTTTTTATTGTATTTTCTCTATTTATAGGTGGACGATAGATTACGGCATAAAATGAGCTTTAAATAAAGTCTCTGCCTTCAGCTGCTCCTTATTTGTTAGCTGTTCTGAGAGCAGTCATTAAGGAGAGTTGTAAAAACATGGCCTAGATATTTCACATGAACCACACACATCCCACCTATAATAAAAATCTGCAGGAAATACTGCTCGCTCACATTGGACACTACACTTTGAAACACGAGAGAGAGGAAGCTGAAGGCGTTACACACACACACACACACACACACACACACACAAGAAGCATCACCAAGTCTCGTGTCGAGTTACATTTGCCTCATTTGAGGACTGATCGAGGGATGGGAGTCATGTTTGGAAGAATAAAAAAAAATACCAGGACAAAACAAACCGATTCAAACTCGAAATGAACGAGGAGAATGCTAACTGCCGTTGCTTTCCTCTGCTAATTGTTTCCGTGGCTCATGCTAAACTAAATTGGTGGTTGGCTCCTCACCACGCGCACGGCCTGAGGCTCAAAGTGAGGTTTGTGTTCGCTTCCTGCGCCGGCCATCGCTGGTCGACCGAAGCCGTCCCGGCGCTGAAATATGCAACCGCGAGCTTCAGGCAACGTCTGCAGGCATCAATCTCTCCGAGCCATTAAGGTTTGCTCGCACTGATTCCAAAAACAACAGGCTACATTCCTGGAGATTTACAACTGTGGGGAGTGAGCAGTTGGGAGCGATATATGGATGTTTGTGGGGATTAAGCCAGAACTCCCCCACCTCTTCTTCTTCTTCTCTTCCTTGGTCTATCAGACTGCAAATGAGTTCTCCGCCCCCTGAGTGGTGGCCTCTGAGGTTTAGGGGCAGGTCCCAGGTTTGTCTGGGCTCAGCACAAAAGGCACTCGGGGAGTTTGGCCTCCACAGGCTGCAGATTTAAACACGAGGAACAGCCACAGTTTCACAGTAAAACAACAGCTTTCCATACATCTAACATCAAATACCTTTGGACAACTTCTAGGGACTTGGAATCATTTATCCCACTACTCTAGTTGGTCAGTTTTCCGAAATTAAAAGCTAAAGGGAAAACTTGAACTGTATCATATAACATCTTATGTAAACACATTGGGGACACGCTGATGAAGACTGGACTCACAGTGGTACAACTCCAGAACTGAACAAGTCACTGAAAGCACTGCACATGTGGCAATGCTCTGTGTGTGTGTGTGTGTGTGTGTGTGTGTGTGTGTGTGTGTTAGTTTAACTTGTGACCCACTAAGCAAACACGAGCATCAGCATGTGTCACTGTGAGGTCGTACTGCAACGAGCTCTCAGATCAGGGGGAGTCACAGTCAGATCTACATTCAGTGCATTTACATGCACATACAGTGAGTAAGCAGGTTACAGTCGACTTTCTCCGGCAGCTGATCTCATGGGAGCAGAAACCTGGTTTCCTTTACCCGGGTTTTTTCCACCTGGGGAAGAGACACGTAACCTGTTCAGCCGTCAGCACATGTGTAGACTAAACTTTAAGCTGCAAAACTGTTTTTTTAAAGTACATTACATGTTCGTGCATGTTAGATGAAGCATAAATTGCTCATTTTGGAAACACAGGTTCGGGCTTTTGGTCTGATTCGTGCATCCAGCACCAACCCAGCACACAGCTGAAACCTCCGAGCTTTAACTCACTCGTGCAGGAGCTGCTGCTGATCTACTGTCGTCATTTTAATGAAGCCGACGCAGGTTTTAGCAGCTTGTTACGCTCCTGAGCAGCACAACCACAATGTGCAGGGCCACCCTCGCTGCAGAAGGATGAAGAAAAAAACTCGGAAAGTTACTAGCCTTAGCATTTCAGTTCCCCTCCCCTCCTCCCTGTGCCAGCTGATGGAAATCCCCTGGCGTCTGCTCCTCCAGGACAAATACCAACCACATAAAGTAAACCTGCATGTCTCCTCACAGCAACTCATGTCACGTAAAGCCTCACTGCTCTCGGCCCCGTCCACGGAGGCAGCGCTGCCTTTAAACCCGCAGATGGTCAAAAACTAAATCTGGTGTAACAACACGAGAAGGAGCAAATGGCTGTGACAGGGATCGAAGAAAAGGGGAAGCTTGGACACGAGAACATCTGTGGGAGAAAACAAACGATCTTAACAAGGTTTCAAATCCCGATTTTTCCTTTTAAAGAAAGGAAATAGAAATCAGACTGAATAATAAAAGAACTCTAAATGTTTCCAAACAATTTCACTACATTTCACCTGAGCTGAAACGCACCAAAACCAATTTAAAGGACAAACCATCATCTCACCTCAACATGTGACCAACTGCTGCTGCTTTAAATCAACCTTCATCAGAAAGTCATAAAAGTATTCAGACACAGTTGGATGACCATCGTCTGAAGCATAAACAAGTCATTGTTAAGATATGGAGAAAAAAAAAAAGAACTCGACTGAACTGTTTATGGTCAGTTTCCACCGCAGGAACCTAGATTCGTACAATTCAAAGGTCCTGAACTGTCAGAGCAGCTGAATGTCACTGAAATGTATGCACCTGTTTCACATGATGGTTGTTTCGTTTTGCTGTTTTGTGTGGATATTAAAACCACCATACTCTTGAGGGACTTTCACCCCTGGACTTTCCTAGTTCTCGGGTAAAGGAAAGTACCAGGTGGGAGCTCACCTTTAGAGCTTGATTTCCACGATTGCTGTTCTTCTCCCCTGAGGTCACTGCCACTCAGAAGAAGTATGTATTCTGTATGTCTGAGGTAGTGAAAGGCTTCACGAAGTCCCAGTGAAATAAGAAGAGACACACTAATTGCCTTGTAAGTGCTGCAGAAAGCAGCAGGAGATTAGCAATAACAGCTAATTAGCGCAGCTACAGTGGAAATCAAAGCTCACATGTGAGGATAAACACACAGTCTGCTGTTTGTCTGCTGGTTATAAATCTTTATAGAGCACCAGCTTGTCACATCGGTGGATTTTAAAAGCTCCGGTCTAAGAGAGCGCGAGACGTGTTACATTTCACTAAGCTGCAAACTTTCCCCCTTTAAACGCCGAAGCTGCGTCTGCTTCGCCAGCGGCTCGTAGCAACTGTTCAAACACTGGAACCTACAGTTTGACTTGGCCCGTGTCTCAATTCAACATTGAGCTGCATTGAGACAGATTTTCCCTCATAAACACGCTGAAGTAAGTGGTTCCCCGTTAGCCAGCCTCGTGTTCAACGCCCAGGGAGCAGTGAAAGGGATTAGAGGCTCAGTAAAAGAGCTGTTGTTGGGGCTGGAAATCAGCCACAATCACAGAGATCCTGACTGCGAGGATGCTCCAAACATCATTTGAACTGAAGATGCAGAGGAACGTGCGACTCTGTGCCAGTGCTGTAAAGTTTTTGTTGCACCACAATAAGAGGATGAGCTCAGTTTCGGAAAAGAAAAGATCAAATGCAGCACCATATACAAATATGGCCTGTGTGTGTGAATCACGGGTCGGCTCTGCAAATGAGAAACATTCGGCATAAAGTAAATTTACCCCAGACTTGTATTTGTGGCAGTACGGTGAGCCTTGAAAGGCCGTGTCAGCTAATCTCGACTGACAGCGCTGCAAACAGCTCTGAAAACGATCTAAACATGGGTTTAGTATTGTTTCCTAAACAGGTCTCAGATTTGGCCCGAAGAATCCATGTGATTTGTGCCTCTCTGCTTGGTCGGGGAGAGCTACAAGTGAAGCTACAAGCACCTCCACTGCCAATGTGGTGGGATGAAGTGGGGAGGGGCGGGCGGGGGGATTGAGTGGGAACAGGAAACAGTAATATGTTTGCAATAATGAGCTGGAACCAGCATCTCCAAACATCAACATGAGCAAACTACAGTTTTGCTCTTTTATTGGACTTTTCCAGAGAAGTTGGCGGTAGCAGCTGATTGGACGAGCCTTGAGCCATCAGCAGAGGCTTCTCATCTTCTGAAGTTAAAGCAAACAATCCACCTACGGCTCCCCGAGCAGCAGGAAGCAGCAGCAGGCTGCAGGGTAATCTGTGTGAGCCCTGTGCATGTGGGTGTAATGACACATTTCTTACTGACGGGTGAACTCCATCACAGCTGACAGCTCGTCTGTGGGGCCTCGGCCTCGAAACACACCCAGCTCCGACGGTAACATGAGCCCGAGTGACGACGGGGACCGGCACCAAACCTTGGCATGCGGCCTCCTGCCCCCGTTCACAATCAGACGGCATGTTGGAGGACGGAGGCCTCCCCTCTTCCAACAACCCCCTCAGCTGAGCTCTCGTTTCCTAATCAAGGGCTTCCCCTCTGTCTCTGAAATTACAGGAAAGAATGAGTGCGGCCTCTGAGCTGTGGGCTGTCAGGAGGATCAATCACGGTAATGTAGTGAGCTATGAAGGATTAGCACGATCCAGGGACCTAACTGTGTTTGTCTTAGCAGCCTGTGCTGGAAATTCACTGGTGATTTTTTTTTTTCTTAGCGTTTTCTGACCAGATTATGTAGTTTCCAGAGATGATCAGAAAATTGTACTGCGTGAGGAGTTGTCGAAAAAAGCTGCTCCCTTTTTCTGCAGAGCCTCTAATTCGGCCAGAGAGCTAATAGCTCCTTCAGACTAATCGCTGTCCTGGCGTGCTTTGTCTTCGAGCCATTGGCGGTGTTTGCACGAGCTAATTAGCCACCAAACCAGGCCGAGCCAGGATGGAAATAAGGTCAGCAAATATGCATATGAGCGCTGCTCTCATTTACACCATCTCTTACTTAATAAGTCAATAGAAAAGTTGCAGGAAACTCATTAGACAGGACTTTTAGGATGAACGACTGTAATGATGCGCCATGGACAGAGTGGGCGTCTTCTGGTCAGCACCATGCAGCGAGGAGGAAGTTTGAAGGTGCTTCATATTTAATATTTTCTTCTATTTGTAGAGGGACTGTTTTTCTTTTGAAATGCCTGCTTTCTCTCCTCCGCTTTGGTCCGGTTCCCCTTTGCAGTGGCACGACGAGACGAGGTGCGAGTCAGCGTTTAATTGTTCGTTGTGTGAGGCGCCGTTGCTCTGCTCAGCTCGGCACCAGGCGGTTTGCCGGTCACTGGTCAGTGGCCGAGACGACTCGCTCACGTTGCCCTCAACAGTCCTTCCTCTTAAGTCTCATGCAGAGTGGATCAATAACACACACTAGAGGACAGAGCACTTCTTAGTGTCCTCTTTACGTCTTTAGCTTCAGCATTTCTGTGCAGGACACTCCTGGAATTCTCGATGTTGCGATCACAACACTATTGTCATAAACACACTCATCACATGTGCAGCAGCTAAATAACTCACCCGGTGTTGCTCTGGTGCTTTTAAACTTTTAACACGTAGTGACTGCTTGTTGTGTTTAAACCAGTTTTCACTTTGTCTCAGGTCCCGGTGGCTTGAAATCGTAATATTTGTCCAGAAATGTTTCATCTCTGAGTGCTTCGTCCCTAATAAAAGTCCTCCTCCCCTCCTACTTTTCCACGCTGCAGCAGCTGTCTTCACTCACAGACAAATAGCTGCATGACAGCGGGATTTGCGTGTTTTGGCACGATGTGTGACAGACACAAAACCTGCTTCTGGAAAACGGGTCCACTTGTTGTTGCCTCTCACGGTCACGTCTTCCTCGTCTCAGTACAACCTGAACCTCAAACTGTACGTGTTTCATTTGCAATTTTGTTCAGTTTGGGTCATGTTTTCAACTCTTCTCCTGCAACTTAATTGATCATTTGTAATGTGATCGTCCACAAATTGTCCTTTTCTTTTCTGCCTTTTGCCAGTTTTTGCCAAGCTAGTAGACATATTTGAGACATTTTGGACGGCACGTCAGGGCGTGGACACTGTTCTGGGACATCAGCACGGCTGTTCATTTTATACTTTAACGGTTGTGAGTTTGTCTGTCCTTTTCTGTCCCTTTCACCCAGGTAACTTCATGGATGTTGACATCTGGGAAGTGACCCAGACGTGTGTGTTTCTACAGAAAACCATAATTCCCGTCTGTATGTTGACGCGAGGCTGAAGCAAAGAGAAACAGATGACTTTTCACATTGGGCTCGGCGTGGACGTGGTCTGAGGTCGGTGCTGGACGCGTGTCGGTGCAGACAGATCCACCTGAGGCAGAGCTGTTAGCGTCCCTCAGGGTGTAATCACACCCACAGTTGACCTTTTGTTCTGTTTGAATCTTAGTGGCAAAGTTTGTGTTTATAAAACGCTTTGGTTCATTTTGCTCAATTACAAGCCAACGGAGGCTTGTAAACTAAACTCGAGTGAAGCCCTGAGTGGCTTGTTTATGGGAGAGTTTGTGTAACGTGTCATCACAGCGGGGCAGATGTAAACAAATCAGGGTGCAGGTCTTGTAATTTTAGCCGTGCGCTGTAATTCCCCCTCTCGGGTGTTCGAGAAGACAAAGAAATAGATGAGTTTGGTCATCAGATGAAATGCTTCTGTAGTTGGATTTGGTTTCACTACGCTGTGCTGCTTCTCTCTGTCCCATAAACACGTTATTTAGTGTAGATTCCTGTAGTTAGTGCAGATTAACTTCAGACTCTTGCAACAGTCTAGGAATGAAATTAATAGGTCATTTTCGCTGATAAATGATCAAATAATACGAAGAAGATCTACATGGAAAAGATGATCCTGCCAGTCCTCAGCAGTGGGAAAGTGCTAATCAGGATTAGAAAGTCAATTGCCTTTAAGGTTTGTCCACTTTTCTCTATTGTTCTGTTTCAAACCGTGGCTCACATGCTTCTCTTTGAGGGAGAGGAGGAGGAGGAGACAGGAGTCAGTGGCATTGTTGAGGAAAGGTCAGTGAGGAGTGTGAAGGAGGCAGAAGGAGAGTCCAGAATGTGAAGACAAAGGCCACGATGGCGGTGGGAGGGACCACGTGATCTCTGACTTTGGACATGCGGGTTGTCCTCTGTTTGCAGGGGAGGTTCTGCTGAGTGCATTTGCTGGATTTTGTTTCGGAGACTTGAGGAGGCCTTCGCATCACAGAGTGACACTCGCTGGCAACGTTTTAGGCCAAAATAATAAATGGAAGTAAAGGAAGTGTTCGCGCTGGGGCGTCTGTCCTCTGTCTACACAAGAGACATTCAGGACAAACAGCTCAAGCTTTCTAAGATGACATGTTACCGTTGTTATGTAAAGCTTGTGAGGTGAAGGGATAAGAGAGCAAATATCTGATTTCCAAAAACTTCGATATTATCTGCAGGCGACAGGGAGCCACTAATAATATGCACAAGAGAGAGGTGGGATGTCTGTGTTGGTGAGGTCTCACCGTCCTTCAGATTTCAGTCCTGCTGTGCCCCTTATTTTACATGATGTCACACAGACATTTAAAATAAATCTGGTGAGGTGAGCAGAGCCTGGGGAGCATGTTGGTCAGAAAATAGAGACAGTACTGCTTCAGCAGATTGTGTCAGCCGTGCAGCGGAGCGTCCGTCGACATGGGAGGCGGCCGAGTGCTGACGCGATCTATTTTGGTCCGTCGAGCTGGAGGTCCGGGCCTCCTGTGCGATGATCCGGGAACTGGCAGGAGGAGACGGCTCCTGCTTCCACCTGTGACACATTCATCACCACCACGACGGCGACGGCGAGGAAGAGGAGATGCGTCACTGCTGCTTCCCTTCCGCCGCTCTCTCCCTGCTCTTCCAGGAGGCCTCCACCTCATTAAGACATCACAACAAGAACCTTACAGAGCTAATATGTAAAAGTGAGTCGCCTGTGTGCAGGTGTTATTCTTAGCTCGGGTTACCTCACCCTCCTCCTTCACTTTGGTGAAGAACTAGGTCTTTGTTTAATTTACAGACGGCCCATTGGAGGACTTTCCCGTTCAGCAGCTCCGCCAGTCCGCGCTGAGGCATAATCCCAGGCGCCCTCCTAGCAAGGGTGCCAGCGGGGTAATATGGATGTTAGCTGGGGAGCATGCTGACAGCCCCAGAAGCGACAATTTAATTCATTGTATTTTAATTATCGCTCTTATTCACCAGCTACGAGCTCTTCCTACGGCTCGGCTCGACAGCGCGGCTTTATCACCGGCCCGTCGGAGGAGATAATAAACTTTTGCTTTAAGGTAATTACTTAATCTGGACAAACCTGTGTGTTAAGCAGTGCTATTAAGCGAGGAGGTGATAAATCAGGCGTGCATTGAAGGTGGCTGATTACTCGACGGCGCAATCAGTCTTTGAACCCTCGCAGTCTTTTAAGTACCTAAATTACACAAACAGCATGCTAACAACACGCTGCTGGCTGCACGGTGAACAGAGGAGGCCCATCAGTGCCGCCGCCTCGCCGCCTGCCTGGTTTTATTATTAGCACGTGGCCTGAGCCCAGCTGTCCAAGTCTGATAAGTTACTCTCCCTTGTGGTGGTTTCGCCAGCGGGGCCACCTTGATACAGCCACACAGCCTGGATGGACGGAACGAAAAAGTCCAAAAACACTTCTTAAACACAAACTTTATTTCCTTAAATTAAGCCCTGAAGTGTCAGCATAGAGACCTACAAATCCTGAGGTGGCTGTTAAAGGAACACTGTGCATACCTGTTCTTCAGCTGTCCACAGACTTTTGGCCCCATATTGTACAGGGTGGATTTGCCTTTTTCTATACTCAGTTATGATGTTAAAGCTGAATGAAATATTCTAATTCCTGCTCATTCGTAAACCTGATTGTAAACCAGCAAAACATACAGTTGTGCAAATACCAAGTGGGTAAAATGTGGCAAAGAAACTAAAACTTTTTGAGCTAAGTTCAATTTTTGTTGTGAATTCAACTTTTAAAAGTGTCCTGGCAAACAAAGTATTGGCTCAAAATGCTCAAGGTGACTGGAAAGTTTGGAATTGGCCACGATCCTGCTACTACTTTATGTTGAAGCATGAGCTGTGATTTATCCTGTAAACAGTACTCAAGTAAACCGTCGCACCATTTAGCTTTTCATTCTTCTTACAATCGTTATTAGTAAATGGAGTCGTTTCTGGCACAATCATAAACTAGTTCTATGTTCACATCTTTTTGCAGCCCTCTTTGCTGTTCCTAACCCTAAATTTAGCCGAGGCTAAACTTTCAGTATCGCAGTGATTGTGCTGCGTGAGGCTGACTATGAAAAACTGGAGTCACACCGCTGCAGTGCTCCACCAGACAGTGAAACAAATGCTATCAAGCAAAGACTAATAGAGAGGCTGGAGCCTGGGCGGGGGCACGGCGCTCCTGCCTGACGCTGCTTACGCGCCCAGGGGGGATCGGGGCCCAGTGAATCAGGTAAATGCGGCTCTTGAACTCTCCTGAGCGCTCGCCTTTTGTTCTTACTATGGCGGCAGAACAATGGAGCTGCCTCCGTGATGGAATAAGCCTGCCTGGTCAATCCCCCGGCCAGGGCTGACTGGCCCGGGACCAGGCCCACAGAGGGGACCTCAGCCTGGATTACTGGATGATGGGCCGGATACCCGACATGCTGACAATGAGTCACTGACTTGCATCCTCCGGGTCCAACATGTCCAAGTTGGAAGGGCCATTCTTGCTGAGAAATCCGAGCCCAGAAGCTTTTGTAAGGAAGCATTTATTCCTGACTCCAGATTTTCTGCTACTCTACTGCTCTATTGTGACTCAGCTTGCTGCACTTAAAACTCCACCACAGGTAGAAATGCTAGCATTAGCGTCTAAGTATACTTAAATAACCGAAAGCAAAAAACCTTTATGCAGATGACGATGTGATATATAATTATTATTGCATTAATGTCTGAGCAATGAAACATTCGCTTTATTTTTTACTTGATGATATTTTGTTTTAAGAATCAGCATCTGCAAAGTAACAAGTAAATAAAAAATAACAACCAAACCAGTAGATTCTTCCATCTGTCTTTGTCGATCAGTTTAACTTTTTCATAACAGATATTTGTCTTCTTTGTCGTCCTAATTCACTCTTTCATTTTTAACTTAAAGTTGTAGTTTGTGATGACGATGCAATAGGAAGCACTTTGACTTCCGCTCATACCAAAGTATTTTCATCTATAGTTTCAAAGTCTCTCAGTATCATGTTTTGGTGACCCAGATTGAGCTGCTCCCCTTCACCCCACCTCTAATAGCTTACCCCCAACTCTTATGAATGGTGCATTAAGTGGAGCGGTTGTCTGAATGGGGCCCTTAGCTCCGCTCAGCCTGCACAGTGTTATGCAGTCAGACAGAGGGTAATTATAGTAGACTGGGCCAAATTACCACAGAGAATGTCTGGGACAGTGAAGGCGGTCAGTTTGGTCAGGAAGCAGAAGGGGACGGATGCCTACAATATTAGAGTCCTTCAAATGTCTTCGGAAAATATCAGAGCAGCACATGCAGAGAAAACTGAGAAAGACAAAGATTGAGACGCAATACGTAGTAATGGAGGATTCCGCTTCCCCAGTTCTCCTCCCTGCTGCCGTCGGACATTTCAGGTGTGCTGTCTTTATTCCAGATCAATTAATTGTTCCCTACAAACCCAGTGGAAAGAAAATGGTTTTAGTTTCTCTATTTTATGCTGTTTGTTAATTGTATTCACTCATGAATTATTTGTTTTGAATATTAATAAATATATATTCTAAGACAGTTCATTCATCAAACTATTAGTCCATATTTATGTAGAGTATGATCCCAAAAAGTTGTCTTTATGGTCTCTTTTGCATCATTGGTTGGGGTCTTTCTTTTTTGCATCTGTTTCCGCCTCAGACGTAGTTTCCATTTTGTGTTTTATTACCCGAGCTCTTTGTTTCTCTGTAAACAACATGTATCTACTTTTTATCCCGGGGCCCCCTGGACCTGCTCCCTGCAGACCCGTTCCACAATCCGTCCAGCAAGGTTTCATCGTTTAAGCACATTGTCACATAGTTTCTGCTTTGGTAAGATGAGACAATTTATCATGAAAAAAATTCGTAGTGATCGAAAACATGAAGCAGGCTGATAATTGATAATAAAAGAAGCATTGATTGCAGACAAGCTGCACATAAAATTTCCTGCTTGGGCCTAAACGAATGAGCAGAAACTGCGCGCTCAAAGTGCATGTTTGCGTTCACAGAAAAACGTGCAGAAAACAGTCAAAGCGATTCACGTTGTCATTCGAGACTAAGCAGAGCTCAGAGCGGTGATGTCGTGATGAGGCTCGTCACCAGAAAGGGATCTGGCTCGGTCTGGCCTCTGAGGCATTGTGCAGGCTGAAAATGAAGTAAAGAGAGCTATTTCTGCAGGCGTTTGGGGAGCGGGTCTGTCCGTGAGGCTGTCAGGGTGCAGAGTGAGAGGAATGGACCTGGAATGCTGACTCACTCAGGACTCGGGCCCCCGGGAGCCACGGGAGGCCCCGTTATCCCTGCCTGAGAACAGATAATGATCCGTGGCCATGACCCCTCCGCTCCAAAAATCCCAGGTCACTCTGGCGAGATTCCCACCAGAGTGTGTCTGAGTGTGAGTGTGACACTGGGAGAATTTTAATGCAATCCAGAGATCAGCTGGCTCACCTCTCCCTCCTCGCTCTCCATCTTCTTCTTCTTGTCCTCTCCAATCCGGCAGCACCGAGATCAGACACACCAGGTTGCAATTAACAGGATCTGAAAATTGCGGCGAGGACGAGTGAGAGAGGGAGTTAGGCAATGTTCTCATGGAGCTTTTCCAAAATAAAAACCTGAGAAAAATGTTAACGAGAACCATAACCTCCATAAAGTCAATTAAAGACCCCAAAAGGCTTCATTTATACGGTGGTAAAACGAAGACACGGCATTTCTGTGGTTTGGTGTTATCGGAACGGCTAATTAGTTCTGATGTTTGGGGTAAACGTCGCAGATCAGACGAGAAAAACTTTAATTAAAAATAAAAGGGGCCATTAAAAGGATGCACGATGAAAAGCACAAAGCTTGTAAAAGCACACGGCCATAAACAGAGACAAGTTAAATTAGAAGCAGAAACGCACCTTTATCACAGAACCTGGGCTTCACATTCTGGGCTTTATGACATATTTGCCTGCAAGCAGTCAAAACAAGTTCATGTTGTTGTGTGTTAGAAAACACAGAGGACACATGTCTTTGGAAGGCCTGACTCCTGAAACTCTGACGGATGTGGAATCAATCTACATAGAGCCTGATTTCACTGGATTTCACACTAATTTGTAGCTTTTTAATCACATATGTTGTTTTTTTTTCACTTTTCAGTTTAATTTCAATTCAAAGAAAAGTTCAACAGTTTGGGAAACACGCCTTCTTTCCAAAGTGAAGATAACGAGAACAATTGTTAAGGCCTGTGTGTTAGCATTAGCTTAGCTTGGTATAACAGCTTGTGTGCTCGTATGACGGATTATACAAAGACATTTTTCTTTTTGGTTGACTGCGAGGTTGCCAGGAAATCATATTTTAAATAAAACCGATGCGTAGCGGCATGAGGGGACAGGCCTTCATTTTTGGTCATATGTCACCCCAACTTTCTTCCAAGCCTGATCAATTTCCTCCGTCTAATCTCTGGGGCTGCATGCTGAAGAGGAGTTTCTCAGTTCTTCTTCACGACAATTTCATTTAAGCACTTTGCTGCTAAAAATGTCATGCAAGTGCAAGGAAACTCACTGAAGCTCCACTTGAAGCCTACAATTCCAGTTGAAAAGCCAGTTTTCTACAGGTGTCCCATAATCTTACCTTTAGCGATGAGCCGGGCTCAGGAACGAAGCATCAGGCCCTTGAAATCTATGAAAACGAAGTGAGGGAATCATTAAAGCCTAAAAACAACCATAAAAGTCACAAACAGACAAGACTCAAACCCATTCAGGTCGTGTTTAACAAAGTCTGGTGGTTCAGGTTCGGTGCAGAGACCCGGGCTGTTTGGATGGGGAGAGAGAAGAGGGCGCGGAGAAGAAAGCTTTTCCAAGTGCTGTCAGTCCCGGTTTGTGTCGGGGCTTCCACACAGTCGATCATCCCTTCTAGTTCAAAGACCGTCTAGCTGCAGGTCTTTGTCGAAAGCCTGGTTGGATATCTTTTATGTCCAACATGTAGAATTTCTTAGGACGACTTTGATTATTTATTTATCCCACTTCTCTTGTGTGATAGTGCCAAAATTTTACACGAAAGTGCTCAGCTTGTTCTGAAAATCATGTTGCCTTATTGTAGCCCTTTTGCCTTTGAAATCCATCTTTTCTTTTTTGAAGTCCCCCCCCCCCCCCCCCCCTCCTCCCTCCTCCCTCCTCCCTGCCTTTCCTCAGCTAACCCTCTTCTTCTTCTTTGCTTTTCTGTTCTTGCAGCCCCCCACCACCTCTTCCCCACCTTCCACACGCCGATCCCGATAGACGTGCGCCACCACGAGGGACGATACCACTACGATCCACACGCGCTGCACGCCATGCACGGGTAAGCTGCCACTGGAACGGTGGGTAAATATTTTTACACGCTGATGCAAACCATTAATACACATTCAGCCATGAATCTGCAACACAGAGGCTGTTTTTCCTTTTTTGCTTGTGAGAGTATCTGAGAGGGCGCTGATGAGAAGCGAGCGTTTGCCAAGTTCAATATCAAGAGCAGATGACAACATGCTGACGTCCAAAGTGAATAATCAATGCTGGTTCTGAATTTCCGCTCTGCAGCCCTTGTTTCTGAGACAGCTCGGTTATGTGGGCCAGCTTTGCTCTTTCGGCTGCAGCCGCTGGGGATGAAGCACTTATCTGATGCGGCGAGAAGTCGGCGCACGGCCTGAACTTACTGAGAAAATGTGACAAATGTCTTCTCTTTCCATAAAGCCGAGGTGCAAACTGTAAACGTGAGAAAGAGCTGATTCAGACACTGACGCTCAGGTGTGTAGTTTGTTGAATCTACAGTAAATCTAAATGACACTACTCCATTTTCATAATTCTGGACTTTTTTTAGATAGCTGTCTGTGACGAACATCCACGGAGCACTACAAAGACATCGGTTCCCCAGCAAATAGGAAGAAAATACTGCACGCTTTCCTGAAAGCTGCAACCATTAGGCCCTAAACTCTTTAAACTCTAAACCTATTGGACACAGTACAGCAATGTGCTTTCATGAATGGCAATTTCCTGTTGTCATTTGCAATAAAGCTCGTGTTGAACATAAACACATTAACTAAAGAAGACTTGGTGGACCCACTAAGAGAGGGGGATGTCGAGCTGAAAAGGTTGGAAACCAGCTGTGGTACGAGTAATGAATAGTTTAAAAAGTGCACTAATTCCTAATGAAATATCAAAACAAACTAACTGCAAATGATCACGTCAAGAACCTGAAAAAGTGCTCAAGTAAATGTTACTTTCCCGTTCCTGGATACATAAAAAGTACAAAATAAAGGAATCTCTCTCCATTAGCTGCGATCAGTAGGACCTGATCCATCACTGATGACATAACCCGTCCAACCTGCGTCCAGCACCTCTTTATATTCATTAATGGCTTGTTGTGGAGCTAATCTGTGTGGTGCAGGCCGTGCTGCCCCCGAGCTAGCGCTGTAATTAAACTCCCAGGGTGTAGAGGTCATAGCACAGGCTGCACGAGCTGCTGCAGCGCCGGTGGTGAGTCCCAGGCCGCTGCTGCTGTGGGCTTCAGCAAGAGATGCAATCCCATTCATTTTCTCCAGGGAAATCCGGAGGAGTTAATGCACAGCTCAGAGGCTAATCCGCCTTCACAGGTGTGTTGTTTGTAGCAGGAAGCATTAACCCACCAAACCAGCATTTGTGGCTAAAATTCTGCTGCAGATTGGGAAAACTTTCCAAGTTTCTGTGCTGTTTTTGAGTCGATTGTTATGGTTTGGGTTCATTTTCGACTTCTCTTATCGGCTCCGCAGCTTTTGGTCGTATCGCATGGTTTGCGCCAAAAGCCGGAGTCGAACGCTGGACCTCAGCGTCTGGGCGAGAAATTGTTAAAGTGCTTTAACACGAGCAGGAATTCAAACACCTGCGATGACGTGATGACCTGCTGGGGAACGTTGTGCTCCAGGCTTGGTCTTGGAAACAAGGCTTAGAAAAAGCTTAGGAAAGATGTGGAACCGGTAATGTTAAACAATGTACTGTACAAACTTTACTTCTTTGTCATTTCCACTTTGAAGCACGACAACTTTATACCGGAGCCGCACGAGTACAAAGTTACTTTATCACAAAAGGAAAAGTGGCGCCGGGACAAAAAAAATCAATAGAATTCTCCAAATAGTACTCTTACATTTAAATTCACAGATTTGATGGTGATGCATACTTCACGCCTGGCGGAAGCAGGGCTATTCATCACGCCGGCTGGGAAAGTGGAGGGCGGGGGAGGGGAGGGAAGGGAAGGGGGGTGGCTGTCCACGGACTCGGCCACCTTGATTAATGTGATTTGATCTTGACAGTGGACCCCTAATTCATCAAGACCTTGATCTAGCTGTCGCTCCCCCCTGCCTGTGCCAAATTCACCTAATTACAGGAACATTGCGCAGCAAATTAAGTGCGGTGTCATTTGTCGCCTTGTGCAGCACTTTATTATACACTCGTGGCAGCGTGTCAGAGGTCCCCTCCTTGATTGTTTAACATGACATCTCCGCGCCGTCCCCTTTATCATTGTTTGCATATACCGTAATGAGAGGGCTGGTTATTTTGTCAAGCCTGTCATAAAATGCGGCCGAGGGGAAGCTTCTTTTTTCTTCCTTCTTCCAACGGATACCAAGGGCGTTTTTTTCTTCTTCCTCGCCATCGCTGCCAGATGACAGTGAGGCCAGGACACTGCAGAAGGAAGAACCCCAGAGGGGGGGGGAGGGGGGGGGGGGGGGCACTCTCTTCCGTGGACCGAGCAAGCTGTAAGCCATCACGTACAGTAAGAAGCCAAAGTGAAGCCTGTCACCGGCCTGGATACTAAACTACGTGGAGACAACAGAGTAACTTGTTCTGTACATGACAAAATGTACACATCCGCACAGCAACTATGACGTGCAAGCTGGTCATCACGGACCCAGGAGCAAATGCAATGACTTCCTGTGTTAGACCCCCCAACAAAAAAAAGTTTAGCTTCAACATGCATTCAGCGGAGCAAATTTGCCTGCTGAAGGCAAAATTTCCTACGGGTCAAATCAGAGAGAAAGCGATGATGAAGCACACGAAGCTGCAGCTTGAGCTTCTCATATTAGGGAAATCTGATTGGGTGACAGCCTTTGTTCAGGTTCAGCTTCACATTGAATAAGCTGTTGTTCATCTGTTAATGAGATAAATGTTGGACTGAAGACATCTGAACTGGACCTCATCATCTCTGCACAACAATGCTGACACCTCTCAGTTGGTCCATAAACTCCTAAGCAGTCATCAATTGTAAGTGGTTTTGGAGAAGCTTTGAGTTCCTATTCAGAGCTCTGGATTCATGCTTCGTTTATCTCTTACTAAAGAGTCCAACTGGGCTGCTGACGTCACCAACAAGATACTGAAGTGATTTTTAAGCTCCAGTATAAACTCGTTAAACTCTCTGAGTTTATGTTTGCCTGAGTAACAAGCACATCTGCATTGGCAAATGATTAAATTAAGGTCATTCTGAAAGTTTCTTCCCAAAAGTTCACATCAAAATACTCTTGGTGTGAAACCTATTGGAGACTTCTTACGCAAAGCTCAGAGAACCTCAATCCAGCGATCTGTTTGTTTGTAAGTAGGTCATTTCTTCCCCTGTATGGTGGTGGGTTGGGGTGGGGGGGGGGTGGGGGTGGGGGTTGTTGCCTGTTCAGTTTGAGGCGTCCGCTTCACGCAGCAGACTCATAAACCTACAGTGGGAGTTTATTCAGCCGCACACTGGTCGATGTGATTTATCTAAATCAGAGTGCTCCCTGAGCCCGACACCGAAGACGAGACTCACTGTCACACTGTAATTCATCTCCCGTGTCGCCGAGAAGAGACCCACAACACACACACAGTAACGTTATAAAACAGACAAAAACTCAGAGCAGCACTGCAAAGCTAAAGAAATACTGTGCATGTAGGAGGATGCATGCGCTCATTTTAATGTCCAAACTACGATGCACACATTTCATTTAGTTTCATTTAGTTTTTCAGGAGCCGTGCTGTAAAATTACAAATGATGCATCTTTACCAAAAACAGAACATTATAAGACTCATCGTCAACTGGTTTATTGGGTTGTTTGATGAACTGTATAAATCGTTTTTTATACATATTTTGAATATTACATTACTTTCATTGACCAACTAATGCAGAAAATCAGGTGGTTCCAAAGGGTTCACTTACTTTTTCTGAGCAATTGTGAAAAGGTTCCAACTGAGTTTGAATTGTGGGGACTGTGTTGTGTCTAAACACACCTCATTAATGGGCCTGATATCATGGAGGCACCTGCCACACTTTGTGCCACTAAAATATGTAAACAGCAGTAAAAAGGGTGGGGAATAAGGTAATGTCTGCCACGAATTGTGCGAGACACGGCGTCTGATTAGCTGAAGCTCGGTGTTAAATACACGCTGCCTGCATTTCACATCATCCAGATGTGTTTTATTGACGAGCGAACACAGCTCTCCACAAGGGAACATTTAGAAGCCGAGACGTTGCAAAAAAATCAAGACACCTTTTGTATGAATGTGGGCCAGATCTGACTGAAATCTGAATGAAATCATTATGGCTGTATTCGAATGTCTCTAGCAGGTGACTTTCACAAAAATGTCTCTATACTGCACATTGCACGAATCTAAATGAAGAAAACAAACCTTTCCTTCGAAGAAAAGCTCCAAACGCTGCCTGTTCACACATTTTTGGATGTTCACCGAGCTGCTGTGCTCTTCCAACAGCCTATTACAAATGATTCAAAAATGAAAGAAATTGGAGCACAAGCCAAAGTTTGCATTAGTTAGCCGAGGTGTCTGGAGCTGCAGTACATCTAGTTTGAACCGCTATGTGTGATTTAACAATGACGACAACTCCTCAAAGGACAGTGGGTCAAAGAAAACCACCTGTTACTTAACAAAATAAATTGCGAAATTTGAGTTAGTTTTTTGGAAAGATCATTACTTCACCTAACTTTTTGCACTTTTTGGCCACAGAGGCATGAAAGCGACAAGTAAGATGATTTAACAAATCAGTTTGTGTCCTCACGAGAGGAACAATAGCACCAATCAGTTCAACTGATGTTCCAAAACCCGCCGATGTTGGCACGAAGATAGGTCTGAAAACACATTAGACTGCTGTTTCCCACTGAAACCTTTGGCAAAAGTAACGAAACCCGTTGTTTTTCTATTGCGTTTTGGGGCAGATTTTAAGGGACAAACTAATATCATCTGCAAAACTGAGCATAGGATGATAAAACGGGATTTTGTCGTTTAATGTGAAAATTTGGGTTTGGTTTTAAGCCTATGAGCTAGTTGTGCTCCTCTCAGCTAAAGAACATAATTCTTCTTGACAGCTTGAATAAAGTACCTGGACTTCAAAAAGCCACTCATTCAGTTCAAAACTCGCTCATAAAAACACATGAGAAAATATGTGGAGTTAATTGACTTCATTCTCAACCCCAACACGACTTTACGCTTCAAACCCTAGAGACTAGACGAAGCCTCGCTCTTTTCATGTGAACCCAACATTGTGTTAGTAATTGTCCACTTCCAATTCTCCAGGTGGGCTCCACCCTGGCGCCAAACCAGGATACGCTCTGAAGATCTGGCATTGTGTTTGCCCAGTGCTGCATACATGCTAAGAAAACCACCTACAGCCAGCCCCCTTTTTCAATATCTGAATCTTAAATAATTTATTCTCCCCAAACACTTCCCAACTGTGCCCCTTCCATCATGAAGCAGCCGCTCACTTAATGAAAACTTTTTACGCTAGATGTAAAGATAGAAATGTTCAGTTCTTCATATGATTCAGATTGGGATTGTTGGGGGAGCTTGTTATCTTGGCAAACAAAACTTCTTAGACCGGCCACAAAGACAAATAGAGCTCACCTGCAGGCCGTTACATGACAAGGGCATTAATTATTAAACCAGGCTGAGGGGCTGATTATGTATTTAGGTGAAAAAGCAGATCTTTATCTTCTTGCACAGAGAGAAAGAACAACATCTCGCCTCACTTGTGATGCAATCCAGCAGGTTGGCTGTGAGATAATGAAGCCTTTGTGGGATGTTAGGGGAACGAGAAGAAGTGTGTATTTTTAATGAAGAAGTCAGGTAAACGAGACAGAAATGATTTTAGGATGGGGGGGGCACAACCTGAACGTGTGCTCAGACAGAGAACAAAGCTTTTCTTAATTTACTCTGAAGGCACATTTTTCTTTTGCATTTTATCATTTATTTTGAAGCCCCCCATCAACTGCTCCAAACCATCACTTTGTGATCTGCAGAAAGATGAAATGAACTAATACAAGGGCTATAAATAGATGCGCATTCTAACATTGAAATCACGCTCCTTTTTGGTTTTTATAAAAACATTAGAAGATCCTCAACGAACCAAACTCGAGCACCAAGTCCACTGATTTTACAGCATAATTAAAAACAAAAACTTGGGACATGGAGACAGAATAACAAGATCCTTTACCCACCATCGAAGGCCTGATGAACTGTGTTATGGGAAATGTAGGATCCAGAGCTTTTGGATCCACATGTTCCTGCAGTATTCTGCCATTTAATACAAGTGTAATACTAACAACAATAACTGGTGGTTTGAAACTCTGTATGTTATGTGTCCAACCCTCTGAAGTCCAGGGTGTCAGCTTTACAGTACTTAATCAGGTTCATCTTGGAAAACTCACAAACGTCCCACGATTGACCCCGGAGTGTTTTGTCGCTTTAAACGAGCCGACACCGATAAATGACACCGCTACACGCCCCGTGGATGCAAGTGTAATCTGGAGAGGCGGTCGCCCACCATACAACACTTCCTCCCTCCCCATCTACTCATCTGCGTTGACCCCTATCTCACCTCTCCCTCCGACTCTCCCAGATCAAAAGCTCGATAGAGGAGATGTGTTAGACGTGATCTCACTCTCAACACTGTCTGCGTACGCACAGAGGTGGATGCTCAGAGGATCGGGTTAGCAGATGGATTACCCTAGACGCTTGCTGGAGGAAGTTGACGCGAGCAAAGGTGCTTGAGGTGGTCGTGTCAAAGCATGCTTTATGCTGGTTGCATGCAGAATTCAGAGAAAAGATCCGGCTTCAGGTTCCATAGAGCTCTGTTGTCTAAAACAACTAAAGTGAGCCACACTGCAGTTCATGTGGTTTGAAGTTGTGTGTCTTAAAGCTGCTCATGATAAACATAGATCTTCTCTCTCCTGTTCAGCCCTGCAGGTTTGGCCAGCAGCCCCGTCATATCTGACATCTCCCTGATCCGCCTTTCACCAGCCACGGTGACGAATGGCGACTCCCCTTTCAGCCCGCCTCACCCGTACGTCAACCCCCACATGGAGCACTACCTGCGCTCTGTGCACGGCAGCCCCACCCTGTCCATGATCTCAGCAGCCAGAGGACTCAGCCCAGCAGACCGTAAGTCCACCAGCTCACATTGCCATCCAGGAAGGCAAACCTGGACCCTGGTGTTATGAAGTACTTCTGACAGCTTCTGGCTGATTATTTAGATATTAAGTATGTTGATCATGCACGTCACCAGATGCTGTGAGGTTATACTGGTAATAATCTGTTTTACAATAAGCATCACACAGTGGGAACATAGACTTTATTCAAAAACAATAGTCGGGGAGCAGCAAACTCATAGCGTGTTACAAACCAACAGTATACTGAGAGGGAACCGTTTAAAAACTGATCTTTGGGAGGCGATAAAAGGAAAACAATGCTGGCGAATACTCATCCACACACACATTTAGCAGGATGCGATGACAAGTTTTTCTTCAGCGCTGAGTTACAACAACAGATTCGAGCAGAAGGGCGGGATATAAATCTTCTTTTACAGTCTGTCAGAGCTAATGTGGCAATGCTTTTAAACTTAAATAAGCGGCCGCACCTGAGATCTGGCTGTGATAAAGGTGCGTAAAAGGAAGAAAAAAAAAGGGGGGGGGGCTTATTTGCAGTGAAGGGAATGCAAATAGACGAGGCTGTGGGATTTTATATGTTCCAGGTGACCTTTTTTCCCCACAAACTGTCCACTGATGTAACATCCTGTCATCATCTGGACTCTTAGTTTCTGCCGCATGTCTTATTTCCCACAGAGTTTCATTTGATTAAGAAAAACGCTCTGGTCCTTATCTGCTGCCTTCCTCGTCTTCTTTTTTTTAAAGGGGGAATGGGATCCTGTAAGGGAGCTTTAAGGGCGAATACTTCACCTGTGAAGTCACCGCGAGCACAGTGTCTGCTCTCTGTTACGTCCCAAAACTTAATGTCACCTGAAAGGTCACCTAGGAGTCCGGGGAAAGAGGCAGAGTCCCACAGACAATGGGGAGACGTTTGGTTTGCCTCAGATGAAGAGGGAGAAGGGGAGCTAGGCGTAAAACCGATTCATTTTCCAGTCTTATTGGGGCCGACACTTTGGAAAGCACTTTCCTGTGTGGAGCACGGAGCAGGTGAACACACTGGGGGGGGGGGGGAGGCATGTGAGGGGATTTACAGTGAAAGAAAGAAGGAAAAATAAAGGATTCCTCAGTGTTTATACTCCCGTGACTTTGTTACGTACCCAAACAAAGAAAACCTACTACCACCTCCACAGACCATTGCACATGGGTGACCCCACCCTGTTGGCCCCTTGCTCCATTCAAAGATCTCAGCAAGAGCCGTAACACATTAGGAATTTAACCCACTTCTCTCCATCCTTCCATCTTCCCTTGTCCTACCTCACTACCTCTGCTCTGCCCCCTCTCCCCCTCACTCTCTCTCTAATACAGTGGCCCATGAGCATTTGAAGGAGCGTGGACTGTTCGGGCTTCCTCCCCCTCCTCCCGGGGCCACACCGCCCGAGTATTACCACCTGATGACCAGCCACCGAAGCCCCTACAGTGAGCTGCTCATGCAGGGGGCTGGGGTCACTGCGGGGGCCCACCTGTCAGAGTACATCACCCCCATTGATGGTGAGAAACAGTTTTTGTTCTGGGGGTTTCGTCAAACAAGCTCTGACTAACAAACTGTAAAGCTGTTTGTTGAATGTTTTCAACCACTTAAAATCACTGATCGTGCTGCTCTGTGTCTCTTAGATTTTAGCAATTATCCACTATGAATAATATATCAGCTCCGGTACCTTTTTAAGGTGCTAATGTGTCATAAGTCTGCGGTGATTTAGGTGATATGACTTTATTCTGCCCTCTAGTGGCCAGAAAGCGTTTACCGTAGCATTAAAGACGACCTGGGTCCTAAAAATGATTCGTTTTCTCAAGGAATGTAGTGAGATCTTGGTTAAATCATAGGCTGTTTTGTTTTTTCAATATAAAGTTTGTAGAGTCAAATGTGACATCGAGTAGTTAATGTGAAGCAACTTTTGAAGCCGCCGCTAAAAATCAAAATGCACAAAAGAGCCTAGAACATGCAAATGGGTCTGTTTTTGCAAACATGACAACATTAACATTAATTATTAATGTGGGAAAGTAGCTAAAGCTACAATTATTTGATTAATCAACTAACAGTTTCAGAAGTTCATCGAATCAAATTAACATCAAACCAGAAAAAAGGCATCGTTCTGTTGCATTTTCTTCAAAGGAATTTATTTCCATTATGGATTCATAGGATGATTGTTTCTATGTCAGGAATAATTATATTGATCAGTTATGGGTCAATAAAATGATCAATGCCTTGTTAAGATGACACTAAAATTAATTTATAGCTAATTCCGGTACACTGCAGGTGCAGGTATGAAACTGATGAGACTTCCTCCTCCAGTATCTGCTGGTGAATGTCAGGACACTTTGTCATGCACTGTTTTCCTGAAGCCAACATGGGAGCTTGGGCCGAGGATGTGCACTTAAAGCAAAGTCTGGAGCAGCCCACCCTCTTCCATCGAATGAGCTGCTTTGACACTGATTAAGGAGAATAAAATTCCTATCAAGCCATGAAGAACATGAAACAAAGATCAGAGGAGCGGCGTATAAATAAAAAAGCCTTGTATCCATTTTTCATGTCCGACAACTTCAAACGGCCGTTGGCCTTCAGGTATCCGCCGCTCACTGCCCAGTGTTTCTCCCTGCAGAGTCTCCAGCAGCACTTTTCCATAAACATCCGCAACTCATTGTGCCGCTGTGACATTTCCAGCGCACGCCATCGCAGGGCACGTTAGGTCACAGCAGGTGTAACTGATGTACCGAGTGCCTACTTTGATGCCGCGCTTTGCTCGCCACCTTAAAAGGGCCGCCAGGCCTGAGAGGGAGAGCAACTCCAGAGACAACGTCTGTCTCATCGTAGCGTCCGCCTTCTCGGCAATGTCACGGCCGATAGACGTCGTGGTCAGTACCTGTGCTGCGCTTCCAACGTCTGCCTCAGATTGTGAGTGTACAAAGATGCCCAGGCTCCATTTTTCAGGCTCTCTCGGTGGCTCAACAAGTCGTCAGCCTGCGTTGAACTGTTTCCCTGCAGGTTCAGCAGACAGAGGGTTGTGAATGAGTCCGCTGTGTTGTGGTGTCGGAGGCCAAGCTTGTGCTGCTGAGAGCAATGGCAGGCTGCCAGCGGTGTGAAGCTGGGCCTGCCGGGCTCACTAAAGCTGTCATAACTTAGTTTCCAGCCGTCTCCGACACTGTGCAGCCGCTGAGGCCGAAGCTAACGGAAAGCACGGCTGGCCGTCCTGCCAAAACATCACTGTGAAGTTATTGAGTCAGACTGTGGGAAGACAGAGGCAGCAGTAAAAGGACTGTGGAACAAGATGAAAACTGATGCTTTAGTTATTATTAACATGCTGTAATGTGCTGATTATATGTTATGTTGTGTTATGTTGGTTGGTTTCTCCCATGTACACAAAGTATCTGCATCTTGTTTTATGCTATGGAGCAATTATTGGACACTGAGGTCACCTGATCCTGATCCTTAGTGGTATTTGTAGTCGAAACAAGCTAAAATACAATCTACAAATTAAATTATGATATGAGTACACGGATGCACCCAGAGTGATCACTGATAACGTGATCTCCACCCTGAGATTCTGTGCCGGCTTGTCAGATCCTGCTCGCCTCTACCATCGTTCCCACATCCATCTTTTGGAAGAATGTGGAGTCGCGCACACTTGTAGAATCAGCGCCAAGGTGCAGCAAAGCTGCTCTGGCAGCACATGGTGACCATTTGTCCAAAAGACAATCTCACTGATGAGGAGGATGATGGTGCTGGAGTGCGCTTTAATACATCAGCTCATGGAAAAATTTGTCTGTGCATCTGCTTTTTTCTTAGTTCTTATTCTTGTGTGCTGACAAATCTGTAGCAAAGTTTAAATATGGTTGTCAGTCACACACATGCAAGACACAGCAAACCAACTTTGTGTTGTAAAAAACCGCAGACGTGATTATGTCTTCGTCGAGAACGTAGCCACTGTTGGAGCCTTTATGGACGCAGTGCATTTTTATTAATGGGACAACGAAGAGGTGGTTGTACGAGAGCCTGGAGTTTGTAGTAAGGTTTAGGCAACAACAGCACTTTTTAACAAAGGGGTTAAGGTCAGAGAAAGATTGTGGATTTGTTTAAAGGCAAATAAAGAAATTGTTTGTGAGGTCAGACTCTGTTTTGCTCTATTAAGGCACTAAAACCAAATAAATGAATAAATAAATCGCCGTTAGAGTTTAGTTGCCCAGTTTGAACCTGCAGCCTTCTGCTTTCTAACAGTTCAGTTACGCACAGACCACAGCGCCAACAACAGCCTCAGGGGCTGCAGCACACACCCTCACACACACTCATTCAGTCTCCAAATCACTGCTCACACACTCCTCCTTCCTCTCTCGCCGTGACGGCCGCTGATATAAATCACAATGGAGGGTGTGAGGATGGGGGAGGGATGTGGCGAGCAAGCGGAGCCGAGTGTTTCCATTGGCCCATTTATCAGGGGGGAAGTGGCACATTAATAAACACATCTCCCCAGAGGTGAGAGGAAGTAACAGAGATGAATACGGCTGCCAGGTCTGAACGGCTTGGTCTGAGCCGCTGCGATCGCCGATAACATAAACAACACACCTGGCCCCCTCCCCCCGCCATCAGCCTGAGCTACATCTCAACTGTAGCTGGTTAAACATCCAAATTAGCGTCGCACGACACCAGCCCCCCAAAATGGGAAACGCTGTTGGTGATAAACCCTATTTGCTGAGACAGAGCGGTGATGTTGTTCTCTTCTGTGGATTCGTTAGATCATCATTTAAATTCCATACGTCCCCTCGCCCCTCTGCTCCAGTCTCACAGCACCAATTTCTAAACAGATAACACACGTTGGAGAGTTGTACTGCAGGAGCTGCCTGGAAACGACCTTTTAGCCCTCGTCATCGAGGTTTGGAGCGATTACACGCCGAGCTGCTCGCGGAAAATAGGCCCGACATCTCACGGCCGGGACAGGAAGCGGAGTTTTGAACCACACCCCGTTCTTTTATTCGTCTTCACTTCTTTTACCTGATGCATCGTTAGGGGCCTTTTGCACGTTGCTGCCACCAACAGTCAGACAGTAAAACGGCGCAAAAAAGGGGAGAGAGGCCCTTATTCGTTTCGTTTGCTAGTGTCGGAGATGTGACTCATTGCAACACGCCAGCATAAACAGGAAGTTCAGAGCCATCAAACAGCTGAGGGCGAAGCCGGGTCTGAGATCGATCAGATCGCTCCGCGTACTTTTCCTCGCAGTTGAAATCAATTCTCTGTAAATTGCCCTCATTTAACATGGTGAAGCACAACCCAGGCTGTGTGATGTTTATCTCTAGTAATTACGGGAATTATTGTGGCAAGACTGATTAGTTATGTGTGAATCTTAATGGGGTCACCACATGTGGGCAGATGTCAGAGCTGCCCAGCTCCAGCGGCTCTGGAATTAGAGACTGTGTCAGCGTGAGGAATAGAGTGGTTGCTATAAAATATGTGATTCATATTCACTTTGGTGGAAACTAAGACAAAGAAATCAACGGTGCTTAATTAAAGGACACAGGATAAATAAATGAGCCCTAAGACACATAAAATGTCCCAAGGAGACCAAAAACAACATGACAGCCTCATTTGTGTTTGTTTTGTGTCAGAAAGGGTTGGGGGGCTTTTTATCCGTCCACTCTACAATTATAAACACGAGACTGAAATATTCTTATGACACCGAATGAGTTGTTGACGGATTTGAAGGCAGTAAAAGTAATTTCTAGGTGCAGCATCCTGGAATCGGCCGAAGCTCTCAGCTCTTCCCCTGTTCGCTGAAACACACTGTGCGAGATTTATTTAATTAAATCTGCTGCCAGGCTCAGTTTCCATCACTCCGCTGCGCATTGGCTGTGAATCCGCCCTGAGCTCTCGCAGACAGTCGCCCTGTGTCTGCAGGGTGCGAGTGTCGCGGGGAGGCCGGGCCGGCATCAATCACCGGCTCCCTCCTCAGCGTTCGACAGCACGGGATGCTTTTAAGGAGATGAGGAGTGAGTCTCTACATTTCAGCAATCGTTCTTTTAGATCGAGAGAGTTTGGAGTCGCAGGAGGCGTCTCTGGATTAGGGTTATGAGGGATGGTGTAATCTTTGACCAACTGCTCTAGACATTGTCCTCTAGGGCAACCAAACTTCAGCATTGACCCACCTGTGTGTCCTGCAGTGTCGCGGTTCTCCAGCCCCAGACTGACGCCGAGGCTGAGCAGGAAGAGGGCCCTGTCCATCTCGCCGCTGTCTGACGCCAGCATCGACCTGCAGACCATGATCCGCACCTCGCCCAACTCGCTGGTGGCTTACATCAACAACTCGCGCTCCAGCTCGGCTGCCAGCAGCTCCTACGGACACCTGTCCGTGGGAGGACTCAGGTAAACTATTCCTCCCATGGTCTCTTCTTTCTGCGCTCCTCATCCTCACACCTTTCCTTTTGTTCCTTACCTGCTTTTCTTTCTCTCTACTTTTCTACCATCTCATTTATTACAGTTTCCCTCCGTTTGCTTTTCGCTGCCTGTTCTCAGTCCTTGTGTTTCTGTTTCACAGCCCGTCCTTCCCCTTCCCTCATCCCATCAACCCTGTGGCCTACCAGCAGCTCCTCTCCCAGCAGCGGGGTCTCAGCGCCTTCGGCCACACCCCGCCCCTCATCCAACCTCCGCCAACCTTCTCCGGCCGCCAGTCGGGCCTGGGACTCTCGCCCTTACCCACGTCCATCCACAGCAGCGACCTGACACCAAAGGTGAAGAGACACATGAAGCACAGGCTGATGGGAAAAGAAATAATTCAAATTAATGGTTGGGATTCACAAATATTAGTAAATATTAGTAAATACCAAAAAATTAGTAAATATCCATTCAGAGCGTCGTCTAATCTGTGACCCGAACCAAACTTACAGATGTGTCAGAGAGGTCAGCGAGTGCACAGGAAGGAGGAGATATGCTGATCATCTGAATCCCATAAATCCCACATAAATCAAATAAGAAAGGGGATATGTGGCTAATGGACAATTTATTTACCCAGTTGGAACTTTATACTGATTATCCGTCTGTTTGATTTGTTTCGACCTTTCTTTTTCTTATTTTGTTGGGCTGTTGAAACCTGAGCTTTTCTTTTTCCTTTACAATAATTAGAGCTAACTGAAACCAATTAAAGCCTGAAAACTTTGGCCGAATTCTGCCAGATTAACGTGCAAACGACGTAGGTGTTCAGGTTTGAAAATGCACAATTACTGCCAATATTTACCGTCTTTGTAGCACTTTCTGTATTAAATGAATCAAATGAGGAAATGTGTGGAGAGACTATTTGAACACCAGACATTATAGTTTGTCTGCCTGTAGCTCACCACATTTTACTGATAAGAAAACGTTAATCTCAGAGTCCACTTTGCCTCATTCACTATGCGTTTGTGGTACAACTATAGAAAACGAAAAAAGCTCATTCATTATTTTTGAATTTAGGAAATATAATTTACTTGGCAGCCAGAGGCTGATGCCGAATCTGCTCTTTGTTCCTCTCCTCAGAACCCCGGTAACGACTCTGCCGTCAGCAGCACAGTCGACCCCATGACCACCAAAAGGTCAAAGGTCAAGAGCGAAAGGGAGGGATTGAGGCCTTCATCTCCTTGTTCACCGGTACGAGAAAGAAATCATCTTCCACACATATTATCAGACTATTATCTGAGAATTCTTCCAGAAATTAGAAACTGCTAAATTCTTGATGCAGCAATGACTCGTTTGTGCTTGGAAAACCCTTCTCTCATAAACTGAGGGTTCATTTTGGACAAATCTGCGAGGACTTTTTTGCAAACTCAGGAGATCTTCTTTCACGTTAGCACATTTCCTGGAAAGCCGAGACATTATTAGAAATGTAGTGCATTTTTGCAAGATCAGATTTGTGAGATTTCGTTCCTGTCGTCACTGAGCTACAGAGGGTATTTTTGGAAAGTCTAGACGTTCAGGATACTTTACGACAATGAGGCCATTAGGAGCAAAGTGCTGCGAATTTTTAGAAACGAGTCATTTTTGGTGCTGTTCGGTTTGTGTCCTGATCGCTGGCGTGACTCACGGCCCCAGGGAGCCGGAGCCTCCGGTGACCCCCTCTATCTCGGCAAGAGAAAAACTCCACGTGATAAGAGCTTTGCATCCATTCATTTGGTCCCCCCTCCCTCTCCTTTTCCCTGGCTACTGTAAACTGTGCCAGAGCACTTCATTTTCATGAAATATTGGCCGGGCTTTATTGTCATCTGAGGAGCCTTTTTCTCTTTCTTTTGACAAATTTGCAGCTCCTCCTCGATAGCGAGGCAAGTTTGGGCTTGATGCATGGGGACGGCAGTACGAGCAATCGTCTTGGGGCCACCAGAATTGATGAAGATAGCGTGTGTGGGGCAGAGACAAACGTGCTGCAGTCAGCATGTTGTGTGTGTGTGCTGGTGCCGTGTGTGTTGGTGGAGGCGAACAGGAAGCTGGGTGTCACGTTCTGTCTTACACATGCATCTGAACTCATGCACATCTGTCTATGGACTTTGACTTTTAGACACAGTGAAAGAATTTTTGGAAAAGTTTGGATTCTGAATTTTTTCAGATTTCTTTTAGTGAGGAGACCTTAACAAAAGCTGGGGCTGAATTTTGATTTTTATTTATTCAGAATGACATTTTAGAAACTTTTTCAGAATCTCTTAACATTATATGAACCGTGTGTTCACTCTAAGCATATTTTGAATAACCACATTTTTGACACATACTTTGGAAAATTCGGTTATTTTTGTGGAAACATTTTAAAAATGTTTGTTTTTTTTTGCATTGACGGTTTTGAAACGTAGGTGTGTTTGAAAACTGGGATGTGTGAGATTATTTTTGAAAAGTTTGAAATCTAAAAAAACTTTATTTAAACTAATGTAGATTCAGATTCAGGAGTGTGATCATCACTACAGATAAATAAAGTTTTGTTATTTCTTGCCGTATTTTGTAGATGTGTCAAGCAGATCTGATGAGCTTTAGTAGAACTGGTTCCAACTAAACTTACGGTCTGACTTCCAAGGTGATCACACAATGATCATTTTCTGGTGTTTGGAGCAGAAACACAAAGTTCACATTGTGAGATTTTTGTGTTTGGTTCGTTTGTGCTCGCCCAGCTTAATTACAAGCTGAACAAGGAGCTGGAAGCAGGAATCACGTGACTGTTTGTTTGTGGTGGAGGAAATCAAAACAGTCTTAGTCTTAACTCTTTAACTTTGGTGAAGCGTGATGGAAACTCGTGCTCTTCAGTCCATAATTTAGTGACTCTGGTGTCCATACATATGGACAAACAGCTGATTATGCAGCTGCGTTTCAGGCTGAAAACTGTTCCATATGTGCTCGGTGCAAACATGCTCTTAAAGGATCGGTGTCAGTCACAACCATTTAAAAAGAGATGTGTTTAAAATGTACCGTATGTTTTATACGGGCTCTCTACAGAACCATCACGGCAGCCTGTTGGACCTGAAGGATGACGTGGACCGAGATGAATGTAAGCAGGAACCCGAAGCGGTTTACGAGACCAATTGCCACTGGGAGGGCTGCAGCAAGGAGTACGACACACAGGACCAGCTTGTCCACGTAAGTGAGGACACGGGAGTGTGTGACATTAAAAGGACAGTTGTGAGCCTGGATTCTAGTGGAGTAAAACCGTCCTTCACCTAGTTCTGTGTTTGCTGACCATCCTCAACTCGATGATCCATCCTCAAAACCCTCATCAGTTTCAGGTCTTTCTCCCCTCAACAACAAGCCGAGTCCTGGTTCAAAGCTTCTTAAGCATTCCACACTTCCACTGAAGCAAAGAGAGAAAAAAGGGGGCAGGCTGAGGGGATTAGTGATGGTCTTGGAGAAGAGGGGGGGGTCTAATTTTTTTTAAGTACAAAGAAACAAAAAGGAGTAAAGGGACATTCAAAAAAAAAAAAAAAAAAAAACACGTGACTAACAACATGACTAAATATATAGGAACATAACAGCTACAAAAAATTTAAATCTAACCCACAGAAACTCTAAATTTGCATTTTTGCACTAAAGGAAATTAAAGTACAGTAAATATGAGAGGTATGCATCTTATTCCAAAGGAAAAAGTAACATATTAGGTTCCCACCATTGAAACAGGAGAAGCCAGTGCTCCAAAAAAAAGAGTTTCTAATTGCTCTGAACATTTTAACTTGTTTTCAACATGAGCAGAAAAAAGGGCAGGTCAGCAGAGGGGAAGAAAATGCAAAGTAATTTCAGAAACCACTTAAAAATGATGTACAAACTTAGATCCCTACAATGTTGGAGACCTTCTGATTCTCTCTCTCTCTGGGCTGATGGGAAGAATCTACACGGTTCTAATTAGTCTGACTGCAACACTGTTCTCTGCTGCAGCCGCCCTTTGAGATTCACTCCGATAAGATGGATTTGTGCAGGAAAATCCTGCCGACAACAACATGAGAGCCTCTTAGTGGACAACTCTCCCCAGAAAACCTCTCATTTCTCTCCGCATGCGTGTGTGTCCCACAGCACATCAATAATGACCACATCCACGGCGAGAAGAAGGAGTTCGTGTGCCGCTGGGAGGACTGTTCGCGGGAGCAGAAGCCCTTCAAAGCTCAGTACATGCTGGTGGTTCACATGCGCCGACACACAGGGGAGAAACCACACAAGTGCACGGTGGGTAACAGATGGCCTCCTTGCCCCCATGGGCCCCAACTGGCCCCTGGAGGGCAGCAGCTCACACTCTCTAAACAGTAGTTGCCGTATTAAAAACACACTGAGATTCTTCACATACAATAGTATTTTTTTTTTGGTTCTTATTCAACAGATCTTCTAGAGTAACTATGAAAATGTGTTAAATACTATTAAATATTTGATGCAGAACTATTATTTTATTACAGATTCCTCTAGAGCAGGGGGTCTCAAACATCGAAGATACCATTTTAGATGAGGGTGGACTGGGGTCAATTGGTATCTTCCAGTTTTTGACTAACGAACACACCTGACCAAGGCCAGTTTTTTCCAAACTATTTTCTAAAGATGAACCAGTGGCTTTTTTTATGAAACACACAACACAGAACAAGACTTTCAAACGTTGTGTGTGGGTTTAGTCTATTTATTATAAGGGGTTTAAAGTGATGAGAAAGCTGAGAGGCAGGGAAGGTGGAGTTTAGCAAACTATGAGGAGGGTGTTTAAAGTCCATCTGTACAGAAGTCTGATAAGAGACTGTAGTGAGGCAGAAGCCTGTGTGCTCTGTAATGCTGCTCACATTTTAACATCAACGCCAACGGAAAACCTATAGAATCAGCTTTCATTCATCTGCAGATACTACAGTAACATGTTCCCTGAGCTTGTTCCTGTCAGATCCTGTCACAAACACACTGACATCGCTTTCTGCCTCTGCAGTTCGAGGGCTGTTCCAAGGCCTACTCCCGTCTGGAGAATCTAAAAACCCATCTGCGCTCCCACACCGGCGAGAAACCATACGTCTGTGAGCACGAAGGATGCAACAAAGCCTTCTCCAACGCCTCGGACCGAGCCAAACACCAGAACCGGACGCACTCTAACGAGGTACTGTATGCTCACAGCTTCCCTCTGAGCTGATGAACCTTCTAGTCCAGCTACAAATAAAAGCTTTGGCCCTACAGGAAATCAGTTATTCTGTCACTTCCTGTGTCCTTCTGTGTGTCTGCAGAAACCCTACGTATGCAAGATCCCTGGCTGCACCAAGCGCTACACGGACCCTAGCTCTCTCAGGAAGCACGTAAAGACGGTCCACGGCCCAGAGGCCCACGTCACCAAGAAGCAGCGCAGCGATCTGCCGCCCAGGCCACCGGCGGCGAGAGAGAACGGCGAGAACGAGACAGGTCCGAGAGACAGGATCCAGAGAGAGGACAAGATATCAGACAACAGCTCCCCGAGAGGTGTGGAGGACTACCTGCACGTCAAATCCATCAAGACTGAGAACTCTGTGGTGAGATTGAGTCGCACGGTTCAGCCCCAAAACAGTAGGAACAGGACACTAAATGCAACAGACGTTAAACTACAGTAGCAGTAGTAAATATGCAGTATTATTGCAGCTGTGCAGCATCCAAACACTATGGCCTGTGATTTACATGACAACATCTGCTTCAGTGCTCTTCATCCTAACACACTGTTGTCCATCAGCATGTCTTCCTGTCCTAACCTGTCTTCTCTCCTCGTTTCTCTCCCTTTCCTGACTTTGCGTATGGACAGACCTTGCTAAGGTGAGCTCACCTCGGCTTATTACACCACCGTGTTTTCCCCCCCCATCCTTTATTTGACTGTGTAGCATTTACCATCTTTTGCTGTTTTACACTTGTGTAGCACCAATCTAGCAGCAGGTGCCAAACAATTCTTGCTGAACACGAATGCCAACTGCAAAATGTTAGAAAACATTGCATGAGTTCTGTTTACTTATGAACTCGCGTATCCAAGTTGTAGCTTTAATTGAAGATACTGCAAATTTTTTATTTTGCCACGTTTGTATGATACGTATCATAAATGTCTTCAAGGCTGTAGAGACGTTGACTGAAGAAAGGGATTCATCAGTTTGTATGTGTCAGGTGAAGCTGCTGATCTACACCACACTGACTCTGCATGTCAGCGAGGAGGACGTGCACTCCGCTTCTCCTTGACGCAGGCAGTTGAAACCACCAGTGGAGACCTATCAGACAGCAGTCAGAGAGGCCGAGCATGATAAAAGCCAGCCCAGGATTAATATTCAAACATGGGGAATTGGTGCCGGCGCTCTGTGCAAACACAGCCAACTATCAAGCTGTGATCAAGACCGCTTTTTAGCAGTGAATATATTACAGTCTGAGGCTGGACAAGTGATACAAAGTGTATATGCATTATTATCTTTAGAACTAATTTAGAATGTTAACCATATGCAACCACATAGCTCCTATGTAAAGCAGCATCAGCGAGGAAGCAACTGTCATTAAATGTGAAATATTAAAAGAATAGTTTTCTTCCGTTCCAAACTTTATCTGTGTATCTAGCTATCACACATTACATCAGACGTAAAAAGAAAAAGGGGGAAAAATAGAAGTTGTGCTAAGAGAAAAACCCCAAAGGCTGTTTACCGTTGATCTAAGCGAAACAAATTTGTGTGACAAGCAAAGCTTCGTTCTCACCTCCACGCTCATCAAGTTCAGTGTTTAAAGAACAAGCCGTGATCACATCTTGTGATGATTGGCCCCTGGCGGCCTTTCATCCAGCCCATTCTGGTTTCACAGAGACTACGACGGTCTGTAATCTGTGGTGTCCTCCCCCCTCGTTATTTACAACTGGGGGAGGACAAAAGAGTCACTGATTCACTGTCCCGCCTGCCATGTTAACCACTGCTGAAAAACAGCTATTTAGAACTGTTGTGTCTTTACTACTTCTCACGTGCACTTTTTTCTTCCCCCCTCTACATCTCCTCCACCTTTCCCCGTCTTTGTCCTTCTTTTTTGTAGATGTATCAGTCCAGCCCTGGCGGTCAGTCATCATGTAGCAGCGAACCATCACCACTTGGCAGTGCCACCAACAATGACAGTGGAGTAGAAATGGCAGCGCACAGCGGGGGAAGCCTGGGGGACCTCAGCACCCTGGACGACCTGCCCTTCGTGGAGTCCTTGGGCTTTGAAGATTTCACTGGTGGGGTCGCAGCGGTGGGTCTTCACATCCGAAATCAGCTTGGTGCCAGCCAGCGTCTCGAGCATTTAAAGAAGGAGAAGTTGAAGACAGTGAGGGACTCGTGTCGGTGGGCCAGCAACCCAACACCCCCGGTCCTCGGCACCAAGCTCCCACCCATACCAGCAAGCGGTGAGTGCTGAGTTTTGGTAAAAGCTATAGACTAATGCTGCACTAATTGGTTGTTTGATCACTTTGGGGAAGAAGAAAACCAGATAACCCCGTACTAGCTCTGGTTTGGTCTCTGAGCAAAGTATCTGACTACTAATCCTGTTTACGTTTTAGGCTGACAAACAAGTTGGTCGTCCATATTTTGGACTTTCTGTATCACAATGTGAAGCTCCTGTTGGATAAAAGCTGAGCTGATGATTTGGTGAAAATCCAAGTGTCTAACATTTGCATCTGTTAATTCACAGGGTCCCTTCTGAAGAGTCCAGGTATGAGTGGTCCGACGTCCTTCCCTGGTTCCGGCTTGAGTGACCTGAGCTCAGATAAGACGACTCTACTGGGAAACCTTTCGGAGCGCCGTGATAGCACTTCCAGCACCCTGAGCTCAGTTTACACCCTCAGCCGCCGCTCCTCAGGCATCTCCCCCTGCTACTCTAGTCGGCGCTCGAGCCAAGCCTCACAGTTCGGTGCCAACCGCCCCAGCAACGTCAGCTCCGCTGACTCCTACGACCCCATCTCTGCTGACATCTCACGACGCTCTAGTCAGGCCAGCCAGTCTGGGGGAATCAGTGGAGGTACAGAAGGGTGTGGAGGAGGGGGCCTACCCAACCCCCTTAGCCTGACTCCTGCCCAGCACTACCGTCTCAAGGTGAAATACGCGGCTGCCACTGGCAAAGCTCCACCTACTCCTCTTCCATTTATGGACCAAATGTGTCTGAAGACACACTCAGCCCTGTACGGGGAATCCTCCACCATAAACAGAAGTCTGCCTTCCAGGCAGTACAGCAGATACACCATGCACAGCTTGATGCCCCAAGTCCCGTCTAACATCCCCCGCCGAGCCAGTGACCCTGTGAGACGAGCAGCCATTGATTCTCTAAATCAGCCACAAATGCAACGCTACAACAGCATGGGCACACTGAGTGGAGGGGTGACCTTGGAGCCCTATCCACCTCCTGCACCAAATCACCGCCATCCATCCCAGCAAGGCTGGCTGCATTTGGAGGGTCCCCCCCGCTACTCTTACAGCATGCGCCCACCAAGTATTTCAGAGAATGTGACCTTGGACACGTTGACGAGGGACATCCCTGAGGAAGACCCGAACCTGCCTAAAGTGAGCCCTGAAAGTGGAGACGCAACCAATCGACAAGACTTCCAAGGAAGTCGCAATCTCCAGCAGCACTCATTCTACCAGAAAAGAATGGCCATTGTGAATACTAACGCAAACCAGCTGGCAGCTCAGGTTTTGAGTCCAGAGCAACAAAAACAAATGTTTCCATCTTCCCTGATGGACAGTAAGGCCAACCTACCGACCAACCGTCCAGTACAGATAAACAAAGCCTCACTGGGACTTGTGAGTGCTGGCCAGGAGTTCTCCAAACCGCAAGTCCAAGGAAATGTAGCTGTCCTCCAGCAAAACCCAAACTTTGGATCATTTCAGAACAGCGTCAACCAGCAGATGATTCAAAACCTGACTAACGCAACACAGCAAAGATTCAAACAGTTTAATGCTGAACCTGGACTAAACTACTTCCAAGAGTCGTCAAACATCAATAAAAAAATGTCCTCCGAGTGCAGGTTCAACGAAGGTCCCTATTATAAGAGGTGTAACTCCACTTATCCACCTTGTAATAACCCAGGATTCAGTGGGAACATGCTGAGCCCCATCTGCAAACAGAGGTCAGTGGACTTGGACTCCGTTAACATGCACTTTGCTGATGCTGGATTTCAGGCTGTGCAAGTTAAAGTTGAGGACTGTGACAGATCTATCATGGTTGCAAATCAGCAGAACTGTAATGTGGCCTCCCAGAATCCTTTGCAAACTGGGAACCAGAGTCATTTCCAGCCAAGACCACCCACAGAACCTAAATCTTTAAACAAACACTTTTCAGGGCTGAAGGTGATGCAGCAAACAAAGCTCTTAACTAATGCCAGCCCAGAATTACCCAGAGCTTTAGGACCTCAGTGCAGTAAGAGCTTTAATGACAACAGTGTGTACTACACAGGGCAGATTCAATTACTTGAGGCCGATGCAAATTTGGATCATCAAATTTCTGATGTACCTCCTTTCAAAAACGATGCAGCGTCTTCCAGTCCAGGCGACAGCGCATCCAGGACTGCGAGCTCTATCACCGCACCGGAGCAGGCGCAGATAGACTTTGATAGCATGCTGGATGATGGGGACAGCCTAATGTCCGGAGCTCTGAGTCCAGGTCTGCTCCAGAACTTGTCCCCGAGTTCCTCTCGTGTGACGACGCCCCGGAACTCAGTCACTTTGCCTTCGGTGCCAACAGGGACGGGGAACATGGCCATCGGGGACATGAGCTCCCTATTGACTGCTCTGGCAGAGGAAAGCAAGTTCCTCAACTTAATGTCTTAGCCACAAGTTGTTGAAAACCTCTGACAGAAATGTAGTTGCTGAACGGTTGAGCTTCGGATGCACAACAAACATTCAACCACAGACTTAAAATTGTCATAACCGTGTCTCTGCAGCATGTGGCACTTGTTTTCTTGTACAGTCGCATTTGTAAATTATTCAAAATGGCAATTTCCTATCATTTGTATCAAAAGCCATACTCTTGGTTTTTTGCCTTAGATAGTAAATATCATGTAAACAACAGAATCCTTTCAGTGGTTGTAAAGGTCTGCAGTAAGATCCGTTTACTAAGTGCCTGGCTCTGCCAAACATATGCATGTTGTGCATAGGACAACGAATTCAACCAGGTGATTATCTGATACCTAAATATTTGCTATGTCATCTCCAACTTGCTGAAAATACACTGTAAATGATTCGAGCACAACGTTAGTTCAGACTAAGTTGGTCATTTCTGCTCAAGGAGAAAGGCATCGATTCCTAACCTTTTTGTGTGTGTATCCTCGCAGCATTTCACGTTTACAGTCTTGCGGGCTCAGTGATTCATTGTTTGATTGCTGCATTGCTGCTGAGATTAAGTGTGACATCTCAATGTCAGGCATCAGAGACTTTGGGACTGGAATTATCAACGCGTGCATTGAGAAATCATCGGGAAGAGGAGGAAATGTCAGCGAGTAGCCCAGAATGCAGAAGATGGTTGTGCTGGTTATATGTAAATATCATTTGTACATTTTAAAGAAATACAATATTGGCATTGATTTTTTTTTTTTTTTGGTTTTGTTTTACATCTAGTGTTCGTGTCTTTTTATACCAATGTTATTCATGTTTAACCACATCACAGTTCAAACACCAGACAAAAACCAACCGTGTTGAGGGGATGATGCCGCATGATGCCTGAAAGGGCTTTGAGCTGAGCTTACATTTCTTACACCTGGCACCACAATGGTGAATGGTTAGGTTTACAAAGACGACACACACCACAGTACAGTAAGACGCTGAATGGGGCAGAGCCACTAGTCAAGTTTTGGAACTTTTTCCCTACAACAATCTTAGAAATGGCCAACAAACAAATGCTGTTGGCAAGAAACAGGAAGCAATTCATACCAACTGCTGACCCCCCCCCCCCCCCCCGGAAATTCTCTCGGTTCTGGTTTACGTTCATTAAGACAGTTTCCTAATGAAAGCGACACAGCATGTCAGGATAACAAAACACACAAAATGTCTAACGAGTTAACGTCCACAAAAATGAACGTTATGTGAAACAACCTGCTGAGGTCCCAGTTCTCCCCTTCACATTCAGGATCAGAGTCCAGTTCACAGATCCCTACGCATCCGCTCATGTTAATCACTTCCAAAAGAGCCTGGTGGAGGACAGTGGGACATCACGGCTTTATGGAAACATGGCTTTAGCAAAATTTTAATAACTTCAAGTGAATAAAATTCGTTCTAGGAGAAACCTGGTGATAAACAACATTTACTCTAGAATAAATCTGTTCTAAACAACTTTAAATTTCCCTTCTACTGAATTAAAAAATACTGGATATGCTCAGCAAATGTGAAGCTATTTAAATTGGTCGTGAATTCAGCTTCAGTCTGTTTTGTAACGTCGCGACATCTCCAGCTTCCCATTGCAACACTCTAAACATGATTCATCAGTTCAGCCTTGATCACTTCCTGTACAAAGGAAAGAGTTGATGGCTTCAACAATTCGATAACAAAACTTTTGTCTTTGAAGCCACGTTTCCGACCGTGCACTTTCTTAAAACCGTTTTTTGTTGAGCGTTATTCTTAAGATGCTGCACGACCTCTTTAAAAGGCAGCTTTGAAACCACTTCCCCCGACCTCGTCTCAGCTCGCCAGCGAGAGCAGGCCCGACATAATGTAGATCCACAGTCGGAGGCTGATGAAAAAGGACGCTAACAGGAGGGGAAAAGGCCGGACGTGTGCAGAGCGGTAGCTGCTGCTGCAGTCGGCCTGGGTGTACTTCAATATTAGGTTTGACAGAGCGGCCCAGAGGACGCAGCTGCTGAAACCACATAAAACAAAGCAGCTGAGAGCAGCGAGAGGATCCCGGGACGCAGCGCCGAGCGTTAGCGAGAGGAACAAATGATTTTAGTCTGTCAGGGAATTCAGCCGAGGATACGTTTGATCCAGAGTTTGCGATTGCTTCTGCCACTGGAATTCCTTATTCTGTCAGAGATGTGAGGTGGGGGGAGAAATCAGCCTCGGGCGGCGAAAGCCACCCGGGCCCCGAACAAGAGGTGGAGATAAGACTAAGGCAAAGATGGTGCATTATCAGCACCTTCATGAAAGATGGCTTCAAGCTCTCCGACAACATGTGCGAGGACTATAAAGGCAGTCTGTTGGCGTAGGCCTCAGATTACATGACGTTTAGGGGCTTTTTCCTGTGCATTTGTAGAAACCACTCAACGGTTAAATGAACATTAGAGACAACATTTGACCTAAAAAGGCTAAATGTTTCTTTCTTTCTCAAGGTCTGAATCAGCTCGGGCTGATGGACGTTCAGTATCTGTGTTTCATACCTCGTCCTGCAGCCAGCGCAGAAACCACAAACACAACATGACATTTTCACAGTTTCTATTACTTTACCATCAGTGTGGAAACCAACTTAAACATGTGGTACAGAGAGATACATCGGATTGGAGGCCTTGAGGTGAAGACCAAAGGCTTTTGCTGCGTCCAATTCTACTTAACCTTCAACTCTTTACGGGTCCTTGCAGGCTTTCGTGGAAATTTGTGACTGTGGTGGCAACGTCTTCCGCTCCTCACAAGCACAGATTAGCTTTCATGCTGCCAGGTCTCCGAACTAAAGATGGTTCCTCTTCCTCAAGCTAAATGGCTTTTACAGATAAGCTAGAGCATGACCCACTGGGAAGGGGTCCGCAGGTTTACAGGGCCCCGGAGGGGACCCTTTAAAGCGAGCGCTGCGTTCAGGGCCACCTCTCCGGGCCGCCCACATGCACTCAACCTGAACGCTCTCACACAGCCTTCAACCAAACCTGCACCTTCTCCTGAATTTAAAGTGTGAAGTAAATGAGTTGTTGTATGAAGCAGCAGACACACTGTGACGTGAAGGAGACTGAGCCTCCTCTCTGACCTCCACCACCCTTTCCCTTCCTCCCTCCTTGATGACACCACATCACACTACCAGCCCTCTGCATTATTGCGTTATTATTACACATGTGACAGCCTAACAAGGCTAAATCCCTCCTGCAGCTCCCAGTGTCAGCGCGGATGATGGATAGCGCTCTGCAGTCACTGATGCCTCATTCATTTCTATTAGACTAATATGTAAATTCCCTCCAGAGTTCAGCCTCTGCCTCCAGAAGCTGGATATTAATTTATGAATCAATTTAGAGCCTGCGGTCAAGTTGGCAGTTGAGGAGCCTGACTGTCTCTATTTGTAGCTGCCCGCAGATGATCCCACGTCAGGCAAACATGACCATATACTTTTGGCCGTAAGAATGAAGTCCTGAGGAGACGTGCAGAGGCTGGAAGCAGCTTGCAGAAATACAGGCGTTTCTTGCATGAGTGGCCCCTGTGGGAGCGATGCATTATTAAGGTGCAGCTCATTTCAATGGGGCCCCCTCCCCTGCCAGGTGTAAGCACAGGGCCCCCGTGTCAGCGCCTCCTCAATATTAACTAAGGTCCACTGAATAATCTCCAGAACCTGAGGTCACGCACACAAGAGAAAACCTCTGCAGCAGCTTTGTCCTGAATGCAGCGACGCGTCGTGTATCTGTCTCATTTTCTATATACTTTCTGCAGATGATGTCAAAAAAAAAAGGGTGAGCGTAAACTTTTCTTTTAAAATCAGAAACAACCATCTTTTAATCTTTTTAGCAACCTTTTTTAAAAACCTTTAACCAGTGGTTCAGTGTCACGTGGAGGAAAATCTCCTCACTGTTCAAACAGTTCTGACATCAGGCTTCACACTTTTGTTCAGTCGGAACCAACACGTGTTAAAGCCAATATTCACTAGTTAGCGGTGCCAACACTGCTGCTTCAACAGTAAGGCAGCATCGATACTCAAGATAATACTCCAGTAAAAAAGACACTACAGGCCCATTAGTACTTCAAATTGCTCACACAAGCTAAAAGTCCAAAAGTAGCAGCACTGCAGTGAGAAAATATTGAACTTGATGCTGTTGACAAGATGAACATACAAGTCGCGGCAACATTTGTTCCACATGTGGCTCATGAATCAAGTTTCTGCAGAAATCGACACGGTGTAAGTGTTAATGAAAAGTACACAAATATTAGTGAAAGCATTTATTTCAGCAGGTGAAACCACATAATATCCACCAGTATTTATCAGTCTCAAGCTAAACACCACCTGTGTTAGTCATTGTAAAAACGCTTGTGGCCTTAGAGGACGAGTACTGCTGTTGCTCCAGTACTTGTGGGGAAAAAAAAAAGAGGCGTCTGTGCAGTTGTGTTAGAGTGACGGTATTGAAGGGAGTTGGCCAATCAGCGGCGAGGCCTTTAGTGTCCTGATCTAAAACAACATGCATATTCATGCTATGTCCTATGCAAAATAACATCTGTTTTCCAGCATCACGCCATCTGCCGGGGCCACAGTCGATGCATCGACGGCTCATCGCGGTGAAAACAACAAAAAAACTGCAGCACAATAGTGATGATCATTATCTGTGGTGCATCACACAGACGCCGTCATTTACATGTCGGTGTGGCACCGGATAAATACTGGGATGGACACGACGACCTGTTGTTGCAAAAGTTCTCTGTAACTGCATCTAGTTCCAGATTAGCAGGGGGGGAAACACTCCCATCTAAAGGGGGCGTTGGGGCAGTGTGGTTCCAGGTCAGCACCGCCACCTCGCTGCTCGCCGGGCCCTTTAGGTCTCCGCTCTCCGGAGGTTTGAGGATGGAGGTCCTCATTAAAAGCTCTCATCGCTCTGCCCTCTCCCCCTCAGCACCCGGCCCAGCTTCTCGGAGGATTCAAACCACCGAACGTACGCTGGGACAGTCCAGGTGTCATCCAGCAGGCGTGTGCTGACAGCTGCAGGGTTCTGATGAGAACACACGGCCAGACTCGGATAATAAAGATATAAAAACCAGCTGAATGGATTTTTACCGTGTGGTTACTAATAACGACATCTGGGACTGAATTTAACAGGTATAAATAAAACGAACTACAGTTCAACCTTCAGACTGTTTTGTGTATAAGTTTGTATTGTGTCCCCTGGTCATTTTGGATGTGTTTGACCAAAAAGACACACACATGAAAAAAAAGAGCTAAAACCACAAGTAGCCATGAAAGACAAACAGGACATGACACGAAAGATGACCAGAAAGACCAAAGGGAGAAAAGACACACGAGTTAGGAAAAATGAAATGAAACAACTCCAAAAAAAAAAATTGGTTTAAAAAGAGCAGCAAGATTCAAAAACACACACAAATGGTTAAAAAGTAGACGCACAAAAAGAGACGTGATGACGCCTGGGACCCGCCTCCTCGGGATCCGGCCCTGCTGGTGGGACGTCTCCACATGTGGGTCAGTCACTGATTGGAGCTTTCATTTCAAACACGCCTCAGTCTCCAGACCGATGCTCTAAACATCGGCGGTGCAGACAAGAGCTTCACCTGTGGGAAGGAGACGCAGTCAGCTCCAACCCTCAGCTGCAGCCATCTTTGATCTGACATGAATGGTCAAGTGTGTGTGTGTGTGTTTTTCCACCAGGCTGGTGTCCCATTGTGGTCAGACAGAGAAAACACACTCTCCCAGCAGGGAGCTCATCTCGTCTCAGTGTTTCAAAGGCAGAGAACAAAGCAGCGCTGTGCGTAAACGCCCAGTGTTTGTGTCTCTGCCCCCCCCCCCCCCTCCTCCTCTTCCTCCTCCTCTTCCTCCATCGTTGCCAAAGACGAGCTTTTAGCAGGCAACGCACTCTTGTTTCATCTCAGTTAAAACCGAGATACGAGCTCTGCGTAAAGTTTAACCATGAATCATAAATACCTGAGTCTCCTAAGACCTGTCACAGGGGTAATGTGGTTTTGCTTGTTGAGGGAGGGGGTTTGTGCCGGGGGCTCGTAAAACATTCACCACTTGATGCACCGCTGATTTCGGTGACTTAACGTTTTTCTGCTCAGTTCCTAAATCAACCTTCTCTCGGTTTGGTGGACAGAGCTGGGGGCTGGGGGCTGGGAAAGGGGCTTCATCAGGCGGGAAACGCAGCATCATTTTCCACTGGAATCAAGAGCGAGGCCCCGATGCTGAGGCGGCGCCCGCTGCCAGCTCTGCGTATGGCTCTGGCACCTTCCAGGCGCTTCCTGGAAAGACTTAACAGGCCCCGGCTGCATGTCTTGGCTCCGAGTTGTCGAGCTGGAGTCAGTCTGCGCTGACATAATCCTTTAGCAAGCGGCTCCGCTGGCTGGCTGCGGAGCAGGCCGACGTTACAGGAGCCTCAGTGTGATTATCAGCGCGGTGAATAACAGGGGACGTGGAGCCAAAGTTAGGAGCAAACATCTAAAAGCCCCAGCCCCACATTAGAGGCCATTTATGCAAAGCGCAGCTCGGTCTGTCAGTGGCTAATGGTTACAAGGATGATCGATGGTGTTTATTTTCTGATGATGGAACGCAACCCCCTGCCCGATGATAATTGGAACAAAAACGACAGATCAAGCTGGCAAAGTTATTAAATTATCAGACCATAATTTGCATTAATGCCCAATGCAGAGTAGTGTGTGTGTTGGGGGGGGGGGGGTGACAGGGCTTGTTAGAGGGATAGTCCACCTTGAAAAGCCGCCTGTGTCCTTGGCCCCCTGCAGATCCTCAAACTGCTGTAAAAAGTAATGACATAACCAGAGGTGGATCAAGGGGAAGGGGAGCAGCAGGAAGGCAAAGATCCAGAGGAAGAGAAAAGAAAGGAAAGAGAGAGCAGCAGCTAATGGGGCTCTGCTGCTTTTAAGTGCAGCGTACTGCAGCAGAGGAAACATGAATGTGGAGAATCCCCCACGTCCCCCCTGCAGAGTATCTGTGTCTCTGAGAGCTTCAGTCAACACAGAGAGGCCTCAGAGCCCCTACCGTCACATTTCACACGCTCAGTTTTTAAAACACAGACTTTGCAAAGACACTGAGAACATCCTGCACAGGACTCTCTGGTCTGGAAACCCAGAACCAAAGGGTCACAAAGGTCATTGTCGCAGAGCTCATCAGCGTCTCGCACGGGCAAAACAGTGCAGAGTTTAACGTGAGGCTCCTGTATGTAGGTGGAAGATGGACTGGAGTTAAATTGTGCAGGGAAAACTAGCCCACAGCTCCTCTGCCATCCAGCCTCCATTATCACAAGCTGCAATGAAACACACAAGCCTGCAAAGACCTCCCTCTTTTATTTCATCCTTCCATAAGCTTCTCGTGCCCAGAGGAGGCAGAGCAGCAAACATCTGGGCAGCTGTGCAGCCAGTGATGAAGCTGCACTCAATGTCAAAGTCCACGTAGCGGCTTGTTGTGGCGCTTTTGAAGACGTTACGCCGCAGTCAGTGAGGGGAGACGCTAACAGAGGACACTTTGTCTGGACGGGGTTTTTTTTTTAAATGAGGCGCCGTGTTGCTTAAAGCTTTTCCTGCGGATTCACGCCGAGCAGAACTGGTGGTTTGTGGGAAATGTAGTTGTGCTGTAACACTCAAACTGCCACTTTAACACCTGACTCTCCTCCGACAGGTGAACACTGAGCAGCTCTGATGCTCCCTCCACTGTCCCCAGGCTGAAACCAACCTGATAAGATGCAGCGCAGGACTCTGAGGACTCACAAGTGCGTTTTCCTTTCAGGCTACACTGACATTAAACTGTTCAAGCTGTAAAAATCGTTTCGTGATTTTGGCATCAGCTTTTTTCACTTCTTAATTGAAGCTGTGTGATGTCAGGAAGAATTTAAGGGAACTGCAGCGGAGAATTGAGCCCAACATCTACAGAATAAACCCGCTTCTTCTCTGGATGACTCCTCTTGGCGACAGAGGTAAAGCAGGAGGATGAAGCTCCACTTTGGCTCCATTTTAGACTCAACAGACTCGCTGCTCTGCTGCAGTGCAGGTGAATCCTGTTCTGTTAAATAATCATGATGAATAATGAAGGTGTGAGTCGGCCTGGCAGACCCCCCCCCTCCTGGGCGGACATCTAGTGTCAACCTGACAGGTCTCAGCGCGGCTCGGGGACAAGGGGGGGATGAAGTTGTCTCCATATTAAGCAGGCAGATTAGACCTGTTAAATGGGGGGCAGCCTGCAGAGGGGCAGCACGTGGACCTCCGGGGTCTGCATCTCATCAGCTGAGGCCGTGAGGGGGGAGGGGGAGACGGCCCGGCCTCTGGCCCGCCTCCACCACACCTCACGTCTTCCGCAAACTTGAACTGACCCCACGCTCATGCCAGCCTCCGCCGCAGCTAAGCCCGGCCCTTCCCATCACGCACAGGGGCCGCAGCGAGCTCCCAGGAGCCTCGGCTCGCTCCCTGCCATCTGCCGTGATTTATAGAAAACGGCCGATGATTTATGAGCCAGTCATCTCACAATGAAGTTGTTCTCTTTCATTTGCGCGACCTCCCGACCCAGCCGCCACTGCCAGCCAGGTTGGGGAAATGTGCGCTAATCATACACCATGAGGGCTTTTAAACAGGAGGAGCTGGGCGGATGGGGGTGGAGGGGTTGAGGGGGGGGGGGGGGGGGTGCAAATAGCGGGCCTTTAATGAAATTAATTTTCAACAGCGTGTGCATACTGATGGAACGGGCAGGCCTTGGCGATAACACGCGGCCACCGCCGCGAGGGGTCAACGGGGCCGTTTAGAATGTTTGACGACGGGGAGGACGGGTCCAGCGCCGCAGCACCGTCCCCCTACCTCGCTTTGATCTACGAATGAAACGCCCCATTAGGAGCCGCTGATCCGGGGGATGCGTTTAAACATTTATACAGGGTTGGAGCTCGGAGCTTGTAAACTAAACACTGCGGCCCGATGAGGCCCGATCAGATCTGCGGGGACGACCCCCCCCCCCCCCCCCTTTTAATCTCAGCCCACGTGTGGGAAAAGTGCACCTGCTTCGTTTGGGTTTGGACAAGATGCAGCTTTAATTTTTCTGCATTTCTCACATAGGAAGGAGGCTGATATTAAAGCACCTCAATGCATCTTTTTGCCAAAACATATTTCAGAAGACGAAGGAATCTGCAGCAGTGCACCGTCCTAAAGCTGCTATAATAAAACTGTATTTGTTTTTAAAGACAGCCAGGTTATGACAGATTAAGCCCTTAAAGCTTCCACACTTTCAACCAAAGAAAATACAAATCATAAAAATATTTTAAAAGCTTCTGCCGTAAATCATCACACGGCCTCTCAAATATAACCTGTGACCTCTGGAGGGGCCCAAACCTTAGATTGGGAACCACTGTAATACCAGCTCCCCCTGTAAAATGCTGCTAGAGTCCTAACAACAAGTTAAGAAATACCAGCATAACTTGTACTACAATAAAACTACAGCAGCCAGAGTTGAGCGTGGAAATATGAGAAAGCTTGGAAACTTTTATGTCCACTAGTATTTGTTGGTTACTTACTTTATAGGCAACGCGTGTCCGTTTAACTTAATGCTCTGTATAATGTGGTTCTGCTGTGGTACTGGGTTCTGATGCACTGTGGTTTCACCATGAACTCATCCCGTTTTAAACGTCTACACAGCAGCATTTGAGGCGCAGACCTGCAGCAGATGCTCTGAGTCGACCTCCCAAACATGTCCGGACACGGTCTGACGTCACGTCCGGGTGAAACTCGGCGAATTTAGGAGCCGCACGTGCTGAACACAAAAAAGCACCTGAAGCAGAAAAGTGACTCCTGTGACTGTTGCAGTACTGATGTGTGATGTTTGTAAAAATCTGACAAATCTCATCACAGTCACGAAGCTTGTTCTGTCTAAACAACCGTTGTGTAATTATTAAAAGAAACCACGTGCTAATTTTCATATCATTTGGTATATTTCTATAAAAAAAAAAAAACAGTTGTTTTCTGCCAATGTTGGTTTTATACTTTTTGATTTTACATTAAAAAAAACCCTACTATTTTGGAAGGTAAGTAGTATCTAAAACTGCACATAAAAACGTGCAATATTCTGTTCTGAAACATGAAGTATAATTTGGGATAATGCTTCTAACATAAGAAATTGAAATATAGAAGAAGAAAAAAAGACAAGCGTTTCAGTTTGTGTCGGTACAGGACTTAGTTACATCAGAGAAAGATTTAAATATAACAATTATTATTCATGACACAGACATATTCAGAATTAAACTTTAAACACAAATCATTAAAAACCGTCTCAATTGCAGATGTGTCGCAGTGAAGACCCAGCACAGAAACCCACCGTCTGATAATGAAGGGCAGAGAGCGCCACCTGCTGGTTCACTCCATCCGTTTGTTATTTCACACGGATTCCCTCAAAAAAACCTCCTGTCAACTAAAGATACAAGATAGAACTAAAATAAACTGAGGAGATAAAAAATATATCTAAATATTCTTCTAAAAATATAACAATATCAATTTACCTTGAAGCAGCGTTTGGAGAAAAGAACATTTCGTAATTAAGGACGAAGTCCAACACGAAAAGCCGTGTGTGCTTTCTGTGCAGGGGCTCATGGGAAATGTAGTTCTCGGGGTCAAAATACACAGGAAGCTCCACAGGCAAAGCAAAGGAAGGAGCAAGTGCTTCCATCTTCAATTTAAAAGTCTTTTTATGGTAATAACTGTTAGTGATTTAATGAGAATTATTATTTGTTACTTTACTTGTTTCTGTGCCCACTAAGGACAAATCTAATCTATAAAGGACTAAGTACTATTACAAGTGTTATCATCAAAATATACCTAAAGCACTAATTATGCACAATGACTCACTTATGAGATATTTATTGGATTAAAGTGATTGTTCGTGTTCATCACTTTAATTGTAAGACTTGGTCTCGTCCCTTCAGGGGTCACCGCAGTGCAAAGTGTTCTGCAGGTGGAGTTTTCATGCCGGTCGCCCATCCTGTCGCCACCCACCCATTTTAATTCAGACTCAGGACTGGTGTCTGGGTGGGGCCTCGACTGGTGGGGAGGGATTCAAAACTGCGGCTTTCTGCATCCCAACCCAATGCTCTACCACTGAGCCACCGGGCCCACAAAAAAAATAATTTATTTGAGCATATTGTTCACTATTATTCTGAAAAGTAACTACAGACAACATAAAAAGTACAGCACTGGATTAAATGTATTTTGCAGTGTTGGACAAAGTATCCAGTTTATGTACCCGTGCAACAATGTCCCCTTTAAGAACTTTCACTTGTAATTGAATACAAATACAGATTTCCAAGGGGAAACATCAGTACTTAATGATAACTACTAACTACTACTACTAACATCGAGTCTATAAAAAAAACAAAACAAAAAAACAAAACAAACAGAACTGATAGAAATGACAGGATGAGATAATACAAGTCTGATATTTTATTTCAAGTTCTGCGAAGTCTATCACAGGTGAAAGCAAACCAAACATGTAAATATATACACAGGAGAATAAAGCTTAATATAAATATTATATAGCATAAAATAAATCTAATCGACTAAGAAAAGAAAGGGAGCCATGCATTGTAAGTGGTTTCAGTGGGGAAGAGAGAAATCACCTGTGGCTTGAAGCTTATTTACAGCAGTGCATATCTCCATGTGCTTAAATAAAGTCCACCTTAAGAAGCAGTGTGTTATAGTGTTAGTACAGGTTAGTATTGTACGGAACAACCAGGTATATTGCCGGAAATCTTCACCCAAAAGGCACATTCAGGAAACCAACGTGGACTTTTCGCCCCACTCCGTCTGTCAAACTAACTGCATTGGACAGGGACACGGGTGGACAACATCCCACGGTTCCTGTGAAGTTTGCATGCAGACCAAGTTTACAAGTGACGCTGTACAGGAAAAGAAAAACCACCGCGTCGCACTGGTGGTGGACGGCAACAATCCGTCCACAGCGGCTCGAACTGCCAACTTGTGTGGCAAAGGCCACTGGTACAGTGGCTGTAACAGTCGGAGCGATGTGAAGAGATCGAATGGGGCCTGGAAATGTTCGGTTACAGCATCCTTCACTTTTGGAGTCCACGCGCCCCTTTAGTAACAGGGAAATATTCACTTTCTAGCCAAAACTTGTAGGACCAACCAGAGGATTTAGAAAACTGGCTGTAGCTTCATTTTAGCATAAAGATATGAGCCTCAGCAAGAAGAGAAACTAGTGCAATCTCCCAAATGTCAAACCTTTTTATTGTCTTACAGCAGGATTTTTTATTTTTTTTATTTTTTTTAACCAGTCTGGCGTATGGAGCCTATTCTGCCGGTGGAAGAGCGTATGAAGAGGAAATATTTGTCACGATGACAAGAGCAGAACAGAGTTAGTCCAAATATTAAAATGGAGTCAAAGCTGAGATAAAAGGGTAAAATTATGAGCCATAACATTAAAGTTACATTAAAATGGCAAAACTGTGCCAAACATTTATTTTTCTTCTACTGGCAGAAATGTGCATCCACTTAAACACTGGAACAGGCTGCAATCATTCCTCATTAAATGATCCCTAACAGGAAGTTTGTATGCAAATAAGAGGAGGCGAAATTCAACGTCCTCGTTATTAATAAGAGGCTTCACAGTCTGATTTGACCAAACCAAGTGATCACGTTTAAAATATTTCCTTTACTTCAATATCAAATTCCCATTTGGTTTGATCCAATCACACGGCTGAATCCACATATCAACTTCCTAAACCCTTTTGTCCCCCGTTGCTCACATTAAATTCAGCCACAACGGAATCTTTTAAAGAGCAGCATATGATCAAGCAGGATGAATACAGCCAGAAAAAATGGACACGCGACTACACGTTTGAAACCTGTGAACCTTCTCTTTGAACAAGCACAGAACCAGTGTGTCGGACGGGTCAAGGTTCGTCTGCTCAGATGAATTCAACTCTTAGTGTTGTCCATGGTTGGAAGTGCAGCTGAAGCCTTCTGCTGAGAAGCAGCAGCGCTAACATCTTATTGTAGGTGCACTTTCTGAGAGAAGGGACACTTGTGTCCACTGACCAGTGACGGCGTCTCAGAGGAGGGGACGCCCTAAGTATTTACAGTGCTTCGACGGGAGCATCCCAGCTGGATTTGTCCGAGTTTATTGCTAACGTCCAAAGATCAAACAACTGTTTTTCCTGCTTGTTTCGTTTGACGCCATTTTCAATTCATCGGCTTCAGATTGGTGTAAATGTTGCCCCTTACATTCGATTTAACCGACACCAAGGAGCTTCTTCAAACAAATCCTTTAAAACAACGATACACTTAAAAACGTCCAAAAACAAACCACCGGTTATTAGTTAACTCCTAACAAAACTGTAATGATAAATAGTGCTGCTATTTTCGAGACACGTGACCTTTATCGTGACCTTTCCATCCATATCTTGAATCTAACATATATATATAGTTTTTTGGCAGCTGATCACACAGTAGTCTTGACTTGACAGCATGTGGATTCCCAGGCCTGAAACACAGCAGACCCTCAAAACCAATAAAGTCCCAGGTTCAAATTCACATCCTGCAGAATTAAAGGCAGCTTTCAGACGCTTCTGCTGTCGTTTGCTTTTACCGCCCCAAAATCCTTTTAGTGCTCTTTGTGATTATGTGAGTGACTGTGGTGAGCGGTCAGTCAGCGACAGCCTCCACGTGCAAAGCAGGTTCATGTATCCGTTTGATTTTCCATTATCAAAAAACAAGGAGAAGAAGAAGAAGGTAAGTTACATTCTGGGCTATTAAAAACAGACAATGCATTTTAAAGCACTGATTTAACTGTTGTGAATCATTTATTTAGACTAATTAATTATTGATCTGGAGAATTAATTATGTAGCGGCAGGTGAGTAAATGTGCTAATGATGGTTTTCACAGCCACTGTCAAAAACAGGGTCTTGTTGAGCTAATAATTAAATCAATCAGATGGTTTTCAATGTTAATTTTGATATTAAATAATTTAACATTTTTCAATTGTGGAATTTTTACTTTTCTTTTTTTACATTTGTACAAGTCTTAAATTTACACTGACAAATGGAAATAGATTTAATTTTTTTTTTATCTTATTACAGATTTTTTTTTTTTTTTTTTTTAAACTGGAAAATCAAAGTAATGAACGTCGCAGGAACTGAATCGAGTCCTTCATTGTTTCACCCCAAAAACTGACCTTTGCAGGTTTGTTCTTTTGAAATAACACTGATTCATTTTGCTGGTGCTTGGGCCCAAAATAATACTTTTTAAAAATGTGGAGTGTAAAATCATTGGCCAGCCAAATGATCATTCAGTATAAACTCACAGGAACTTCACATTTTGGAGCACTGACACTTTTTAACAATGAGACCAACAACGACTCACTGCACTGAAAATCAAGTCATTCTTTACGACAAATTCAATCTTCAGATTCACCTTTGACTTCAGCCTTTTAAAGACCATAGTGCCACTTTTTTTAACAGCTTTAAAATCCTACAAACGTGCTAAAACCTGGAAAAATGTCCCAAAGCCTTTGAGATCGATTCACCAACGAGGCAGTAGTTCAGGAAGAGGAAATGCGGGTGAGATACAGTCATTCAAAGCTCTTTACATTCAATATATGATAAGGTTTGATGTGTCAAAGCAAAACATTTTGTGGATTAAAGGTACTACGCACGAATAGGAGTCACATGGTCACAGGTTTCCTCCTGCACCGAGAGGAGCAAATTATACCACAATCGATTTGATCTCCTCCTCTGCCATGAGTTCAGACACAGCGCACGTCCTGCACACGTCAGGAGACCGTCTTGCTCCAACGATCACGTTCCATTCGCTCGATAGAGGAAAGCAGGAGGGTGAATGAGGAGCAAGTAGGAAGAGGAGGTTTCAGGCACACGGCCTCTAAAAAAATGGTTTCTACGATCGCGTCGGTTCCATCGTACATTGATGGAAGATCAAGTTTAAGGCTCAAGACTCAAGTGGTAGTGTAAGGAGGAAGAAGAAGAACAACAAGTTTGGGTAAAGGGCCTGGTTCTTTAGGACGTGTAGCTGCCAGGATCGCCTTACCTACTAAGGAGGCGGTCTGGAAATTGGAGCCACGAGAACCTGATCTCAGCTGAAAGAATGAAACATTGCCTGGGAAGAGGAGCTTTTTGGTGCGAGCCCTGGTCCTATAAGGAACATCTAAATGATCGCGATGCCACCTGCAAGGACTTCGGATCAGCGGATGGAATGAAATGGTTTCTGCGTTAAAGCGTTAAAGCCTGCTCCCACGGGGGTTTAGTAGGAGGAGATGTCGGAGGAGCTGCTGCTGTTGCTGGTGGAGGTCTGGGCCCTCTTGATGTACAGGTTGAGCAGCTTCATCTGTGGGAGGAAGACAGCAGGAGGGTTAAAAGACCACACCCTCCCTAAAACACCAACCCCCCTGCTCCGTCCAGACCATCATTTATGGATTTCAGTTTGTCATCTGTTCGACATTAAAAATGTTTTGGATTTCTTTTCCTACTACATATATCCTAGTTTTTACATATTTTCTAAATTTTTCAGGGCTCCATGCATCCAATCAATAAAAGCTGAGTTTACCTTGCTGCCAGTCAGCTGAGCCAGGTACGGCTTCAGCTCCTCTCCAATCACAGAGTAGATGGCCACTAGGCAGAAGACGCTGGCCTTCCTCACGCTGCTCTCTGTGTTGTCGTAGCCCTGAAACAGCAGATGATGCAGACTGAACATAATGAACAAAATACAGCATCAGCACTTCCTGTGACCTGGGCACACGCTGCTCGGGCATTATTCTTGTTCTTAAGGGAAACTGACATTTCTTCTCACCTTTCACGCAGCAAACTATGCTTATTACAGGTCACGTTTGTAATCAGAGACTGCTAATGGACGTTTTGGATGCTCCGCAGTAGGAAAGACCTGAAGGTGCTGAAGTCACCGACTTGATAATGATCCCATCTCAATTTAAAACTGGACAAAAGTTGACCAGTGTCAAACACAAGCTTCACCTGCAGGAGTCCGGGTATGACATCAGGCAGCAGCTGATGAAACGGCTCCTTTGCGATGCGTTCAGTGGCCTTCGTCTGCATCTTGATGGCAGCCAGGTTGATGGGGTAGTCGGCCGTCTGCACGATGGGACACAGGACCTTGATACATTGCTCCGGGTGGATGGAGCCCGCCAGTGTGGAGGCCGCTTCCTCCGCCGCTCGCACAACCTTTGAGAAGCCAAAGCAAAGTATGATTTAGTGTCAACCCAGTAACAAAAAAACACTTTAATCACTATGTAGCCTCACCTCTTTGTGTGAATCTTTATGAGCCTCCAGAGTCTTCATGATGGTGAGCTCTGCGTAGTTCTTGAAGCGAGCAGGCTGGTTCCTCAAGATCTCCTTCAGGACGCGCAGGGCCAACGCTCGGATTGTGTGCTGAGAGAGAGAAAACCACATTGAAAAACACGATGAGACAAAAGTGGTTTGACACATTGGAGGCTTCCTTAGGCCTCGAGTCCTCACGTCTTTGTCTCCCAGCGTCTCGAGCAGCAGCAGCAGCACGGTCTTAAAGTGTTCCTCCCAAACCACCGGGCTGTCCTCCCGGGCCACCTTCAGCAGTTCCAGCAAGGTTCCCCGTCGCTCCTCGGGGCCCCGCTCTCCGGCCTGGCCCTGTGAGAGCTCCTTCAGCAGCTCCCCGACTAACTCCAGCTGCTCCGCTGGGCCTGCTGTAAGGTCAACGAGAAAAATAAATTACAACAGATTCTATAACACATAGGCGACATGTGTTTCGTGTTTTTTTTGGTTTTATTTCACGGCAGGAAGTAAATGAATGGTGTGTTACTTGGGTCGCAAGTGAGCACCCAGATGGCTGAGTGCAGTAAGGGAGTGTGGCAGTGGGAGAGAGAGAAGTCATCAGTTTGCTGTGCAGACGTTTCGGTATTTCATCGCTTCTCAAGACATTTATTTTGAGGAGGATTCGGTTTCTGTTTTCTTGTTTTTTTAACGCTTTTGCAGAAAAATTACAAAAGTTTGTTCTTTGGACACATTAGGTCTTTACCGGGGAAGCTTTTGGGGCTCAGGATCTTGTTTTCGACACACTCCTGCCGCCGGCCTGTCAAAATGACAGGAGGCAGAACATTCAGTTTATAGACACAACATGACATAAACTAAAAGCAAAGACACAAAACATGCAAGTCAGTACCTTCTCGCAGTTGATCCACGGCGTCCTCGTACAGCGCCTCCTTCAGAGCAGCTTTGTCCAGCGTGCTGATGCTGTCGGTGTAGTTGTACGGGTTGTACTCCCTGAAGCGAGGGCCGGCAAACGACCGTGGCGAAGGCGTGTTGAGCAGCGAGGTCTTGTTGTCCAGGGCTGTGCGTCCGCCCTCCACCACGTCGCCGCCGTGCCGAGGGTCGGAGTCTGAGGACGCCCCGAAGCCAGGCTGCAGAAACAGGAGAAAGATCAAATTCAGCCCAAAGGGGGAAAGAGCTTCTCGAATCTTACGGTAAAGTCAGCAATGGCAAATAAAATACACAGGAAAAAACTAAACAACAAACCGCGTATATGTGTTAAAACGTTTTGTGTTCGGTTTCTATTGCATTTCATTCTTAATGTCGGCGTCTGATACCACCAACAAAGTAGGAAAGTTTTTATCTTTGAATTCAAATTTCCTCACCACGCCGTCCCTCTTGCCGTCCCGTCTCAGCGGCTCCATCAGGTCTTCCTGGCTGCGGAAGCTGAAGTTCTGGATGGCTTCGGTGACGCCGCGCAGAGAGCTATAGATCTCCTCCGAGTTCAGGTTCTCACTGTCGTACTCCAGCATGCTGCAGGCGTGAGAGGGGGAGAGAAAGAGATTTGTTACGGAATTTAATCGCATGAGAAATGGTTCTGCTAGAGGGAAACAGTAAATCATTAGCCTGTGTGTAGTTTGGCTATAAATGATCCCCGTCAGTGCAGCCACCTCAGGCATCGGAGAAGTACAGAGACTTACTGAAGTTTCTTTTCCCTCCAAGCATAACAAGCCTGACCTGATGCTCCTTAAAGGATCCAGGATCCCTTTATAGCAGAGCATCAGTCACTGCACACTTTTATTACACGAACCCAACCCAATCCTTAAAGTTCTTACAATGAAATAAGTCCTTAGCTTATTTCTTTTCTTCTTCTTCTGGTTCAGCAGAAGAAATGAAAACTTTACCAGATTTGGTTTTCATACAGTAGCCTGACATTGTGTGCAATATTGCAAAACCTTTGGCAAGTATAAAAATTTAACAACATTTTTTGGAAACATTAATAATAAGGCAGGGGTTCAAGTGTAGGACTACAACTTGTAACCATGCAGCCAGTTTGGTCCATGACTAGGAAACAGGCAGCACTTCACCGTCCACTTATTTCTGTGCACCACAGTGTGCTACTGTACGGTCCAGTGCACGTGCAGAGCCGTGCATGTCCACAAACTGGGGCGGGTGGAGACAAACAGGTGGGTCAAGCACAGACACAGGTTACACTCTTCCTCACCTGCAAGTCTGCAGCTGAGCAACAACAGTGCAAAGAGGAAAAAGTGAGGATGGACAGTTAGGGGTGATTGGAGCAGATGGGAGCGCAAATTGTTGCAGCAAGGCAGAAGTCAGACGACAGAGGTTTAGGGGTTTCACAGTACGGCTACTACAAAAACTGTATACTTCTCTTAAAGCTCAGCTCTAAAAAACAAATGGTTGAATAAGGATTTATCTACTTAATGTAAGTTACCAATACATCCATTTAAAAATATGATTTAATTTTGGATCACATCTTGGATTTTAGCTCCGATCACTCAGGGCTACTGTGAAACTCCGTGTTAAGGAGGAGGAGGAGGAGGAGGAGGGGGAGGGGGGATTGGGGTTACCTTGGTGAGTAAGCTCGCCGCAGGGCCTTGAGGGAGGGGTGAGCAGTGGGTGGAGGAAGAGGGGAGGGCAAGGGCAGAGGAGGCAACTTCGAGAGCCCGTCTGAGCTCCAACCCCACAGCCGACTGCAGCCAGCGTGGGAGGAAGAGGGAGGGGGGGGGGCGAGAGAGCAGCCCAGAGAGATAGAGATGTGAGAAGGGTTGGAAAGAAGACCTGTACTCAGTCGGTTAGTATAGAAGGTAGGAAACTGGCCCCAGGATCATGCAGTCAAATCTGGTGCTGCATTGCCGTTAGAAGATTATTAGCAGAGAACTTGCCGTGCAAAGAAGGATTAAGTCTGGTGACTCTGTGGTAATAAACCTGACAACTCATCAAGAGCATGAATAAATTCTTTAGTGCTAAAAGGGGGAAGATTGATTCTAGATTTGTAGAACAACACTGTCCCTGATATTATAGACAATCATTTCAAAGTGAGCCACAAAGTTGATATTAACCTTCTGACATAGCAGCACGACTCTAAATGAAGTCTACATCATCAGGGTAGTTTCTAAGCTCCTTCTGTGCACATACAAGAGCAACGGGCTTCAATTGGTTTTCCTTGCAGACTCTATCATGAATTTCATCAAAGAACATTTACATAATAAAATATTGAATAAATATCATTGGAAATGTGTGTTTTCTGCTAACACTGAGTTCTCGTGTTAAGATACGTAAACTTTATTTCTTCTTTACTTCCGTTCTTCTCCTGGTGCATGAAACTGAAATTTCTCACACAGTATTATCGGCAGCACTGAATGGACCTTCGGCCAGCATCAAGGTGATCATTTCGGATAAGAGCACCGCACAGGTGCAAACAAATGTCCAAATGATGGTGGGACTGTGACTGTGAAAGGACACGAACTGAAACACCAGAGAGAGTCTGGCTGCGACCTACCTGGGGGAAAGGCCTCCGTGGGAGCAATTGGTGGGTGAGGTGAGCGGACTGCTGCGGCTGCTAGGCTGTCGCGGAGGTGTCCGAACAGCTGAGTTACTTGGAGACGCCTGCAGATGGGCAATGTACACAATGGAGTTCAGACACATCTGGAAATCACCTCTTGAGGACAGCACAGAAACAACTGGAACACTACGTACACTATGCCAACGGCACGAAGACTTTACAATGCAAATTTTTGACTTCAGGATTTTCATCTTTCTGATGATCAAAACTATAATATTCGCTTCACATTTAAATAATTTAGAGATAAACACTGCCATATTGTTACGTGGGGTCTTTGGGCTGTAGAAAAAACAATTAGCGTGTCTGTGCTACCATGCCAAGGTCGCTGTTAGCGCTGGCATGTCTCAGATGGCTGTGCAGCAGCTTGGTGGTCCCATCCTGGAAGGTTTTGGGCAGAGCTCCCAGCAGCATGGTGAACTCTGGTGTGTTGAGCTCAAACAGGGCGATCAGCACCACCTGGGCTGCCTGCACACACACACACACACACACAAAATATAACTTGAGTTATCTCTACAAAACCATTGGCCTCATGTTGTTGTGAGCTGAGATTTTACTCTGTACTGTAATTTGCCTGATAGTTTCCTGTCAGAGTCATGTGACTTTTGACTCTAATGCAGTAATAGGCCTAATTGCAAACATATTTCAAATCATCTTAAGAATTATTATTAGCATATTCTCAACTTGACGATGATAAGTCAAGAAAATGTTACACGCAGTGAACATGCAGCATGTCTGTTCTCAACCCAGATATGAAAAGCAATCAAGCAAACGTTGAAAAAGAACGGCTTCCCCTCGACGTCCCCTTCAGCATTACTCAAACGTAGCAAGGTTTGCTGAAACCACATAAAGGCAAGCTGTACAAAAATCTGGAAAAGAATGAGCACGATGGTTTAGTGGAGACCAGTCAGCCCAGTTAGTCCCAGTGTTAAAACTCTACTGTCCATTTTCCTGTTTAGTGACAGCAAATAGAAAACCAAACTTGAAATCCGCTGAAATCAAACCATTTCCGAGCAGTTAGTGTTAAAAAGCACACAGGCGACTCAAATGGTCACATCCACGGCCGAGCGGCTCCCTGGCTTGGTTAGAGCAGGTTACACACTCAATTCATGCTGTCTGATGAAGGCTCTACCTGCTTGCACCTCTCCTCCAGATTGCCCTCTCCAGGCAGAGAGGCCACGGTGCTCGGCCGACCTGAGAAATCCTCCCCTGCCCAGTTATGAAGGGTCTGAGGGAGTTAGCGGATGAAGGATGGCAAACGGAAAAAATAAAACCAGGACGTGAAAACACAAAATGAAACAAACTAAACATACAAATCAACACATAGCTAAATAATTACAGACAAAAGAGAGAGAGGAAGCTGTGTTCTGGGAGAAAGTGGAGGTGCCATCGAAACGCCACGCCGCCCTGCTCTCCTACCTTGCGGACATCAGAGCTCTTGGGCTCCGTGGTCCAGGTGATGATGCGCGAGACGGCGAGACGCGTCTCGCTGGAGTTTACGAAGTCAGCCGGGTCCATCTGACGGGCCAGAGCCTCGATGTAGCGCAGGATGGCAACCTTCACCTTCAGGTTGGGCGTCTGCGTTTGATCAACGATGAAACGCATCAGGATGTTGAACTGCTGCTCATATGGGAAGGACTCCCTACAAAAGAAATCAATAAATAATTCACATATTTAGCCCGATCGATACTTTCTTTACATTCTTCTGCCACATTAAATTATGGAATGTGCAAACCAATACAGAAAAAAACCTGCGAGAATAGGAAACAATATTTTAATGTTGTCTTAAAATGTCTTTAGTGCTGCTCACCTGGTGACGTCCAGGGCCTTAAGGACTTTGGCCTGGACGGAGCCCAGCAGGTCAGCCCCCATCTTCTTCAGGAGCTGGGTGAGCAGGACAAAGAGCCAGTCCTGCAGGTCTTCCCTGTGCAGTGTGATGAAGTCCACCAGTGTCTCCAGGAACATGCTGAAGACCTGAGAGGACGAGGTGGAGACAAGCAAAGAGGGAGGAAAAGCCAAAGAAAGGCGGTTTTATTTTCTTCCTCGCTGTGTTTGCCGTGGTGCAGCTGAAACATAGCGGGACAGCTGACTGGTACAAAGTGAGCAGCTGGTGAGAACAAAGTGAGTAGACACTTACTCTCTGGTGTGTGTGTTAAAGTCCGCAGCAGCAAGGAGGCATGCAACAAGAAAAACACACAGTCAGTTTGTCCTGGAGTTAGTTCTGACATGTGAGCAGTGACATCAATCAAAACATCCAAGCAGGTCAAGTACTTTGACAACGACATGCTGTCACCATCCTGCCAACTGAGAACACATTACTGAGCGATGGCCAGTGTTTGTATGGAGGCTTCCATGCTGGGGTCAAACGCCGCATCACGTATATTATTTGGAAGGGTTTGCTGGCTGCTGCCTGGGTTTAGTGTCCTCATGGGTGTCAGTCATACGTGCTGTGTGAAACATGCAGCGGGTGACAGAGGTCGAGCTGGATGGATACTCACCTTACTGTGGGGGTCTGCAAACATCCTGGTGAAGATCTCGCAAAGCCTCTTCAGCTCCACACGACTGCCAAAGTAAAAACAAGCAGTGCTCTTCATTCACCACGACTGAAAACGGTCATGTAAACCCACCTTACGCTGCTCTGCTAATGCTTCCTGTATAATTATCACTATTTGCTGAAATCAACTTTATTTTGGAAGTTTTTTTACTGTTTTGTTTTTCCTGTTTCTTTTTTTTGTTTCTTGCGGTGAAAGAAGAGAAATGCTGAGCAAACAGTATTTGAAATGTTTTTTCCTGCATAAATCTAAAACTTAATTATTTAATGCTGGATAATGTTCCTCAGTAAATAAATGAAAATTTCCTGTTGTTTATTGAACTAGGTTCCCTTTACATAGTTTATGGACTAATGATATGTTTATGCCGAAACTGAGAAGGTTCACAAATCGTCATACACCGCTGTACACGTAATCTATATGCAACTGACAACTTTTATCAACAAATCTCTGGACACACACCTGAGCATCCTCTGGCTTTTGAGGAGGTTCTGTAGTCCAAGCAGTCCCTCCTTCCTCTCGGACCAGTTGGCGCTCGCACAGTGGTTCAGGACCTCCGCCACATCCTCCGTCTGGCGCAGGTAGTGGGGGGCCATGCCGCCGTTGCGGGAGCTGAAAGAGCGCTCTGAGCAGGCGCTGGAGGCGTCGCTGTTGGCGTCGTCGTCCGAGTACATGCCCGGCGACTCAAACCGGCGCCTGACCGACCTCCGCTGGGTAAAAAAACAAATAAAAACATAAGGAGAGAAAGAGGGACAGAGGCTAAAAAGGTTTAGAGTAACAGCAGCATCTTTTCTATTGACAGTAGCCTTCAAAACTCAGACTACTGCACTGAGATGATCGACAGCTAGAGAGTGAACCCACATGCAGGTTTTATGGTGACGTGGTGTGAGATGGATGAGGCTGCGTGTCAATGTGTTTGACCCAACAAAGTTTCACCAGATTAAATATGTTAGAAAAATTCTGTGTGACTAAACAGAAAATGAACGGCTGGAATTCTGCAACATCCAACGTGTTCGGCCGCTGCATGCCAACCTGCTCACTATGTGTCGCACTTAACATTCAAACTGAAGCTCTGCATGCACTGAGAGAGTGAAAGAATTCTCACGTGTACCTTACTCCTCGAGTCTCCTAAAAGCTGAAAGTCCAGGAGAAAAAGAGCACAGAGGGAATTACTGCAGGGTCGCACGGGCTGCAAAAACAAATCCACCATTTTGACCTCTTTTTCATACAGTACATATAAATTCTTACCAGAGCATCTGCAACAGCAGCCTCAACCTCAGTGCCGGTGTTGAGGATCCTCATGGCGTTGACGGAGGCCGAGATCCGAGCCTGGTGGGACAGCCGATCTGAGCGGGAAGAGGTCAAGCGCCCGTTAGCAGGAGCGTGATACTATGGGATAATAGTCCACTGTTGATATGTAAATGTGCAGTTTAATAGCCGAGGTTCAAATGGAATAAAATAATAAACCAACAGGACCAATGCATTCTTCACTAGTGAACAGACAGTGTTTCAATTCATGGATTGTTGATTGTTAAACAGATTAACAGATTCTACTAGTGAAGAGTGTTGTGGTCCTGTTTTGTGGATTTCAAATGGACTATTTAGGTTGGGTTGTAATCAAAAATGTATTTCAGTAATCATACCATCAAATTTGACTGCAAGGACGATGTTTGGAGTATTAACCCAACCCAAAGCAAACGGAACCTAAGCAGCCATGAATGTTTTAACAAAAGAAATGCTAAATGCAATTATAAAGCATTTAAAGCACAGCGATCAAGTGAATCAGTTTTGCTCAGTTAAAAGGCTCAAATCATATAAAAATCATCCAAAAGCTGCAAAATCAACACGGATCAACACAGCATAATCTTCACAATTTACAATTCTCACGGTCGTCTGTCGTGTTTTTATTTCACCAAGTGCTATTTGGATAATTGTGAAGACTGTGCTGCTGACTCCCCTGCAGATGAATGAATGGAAGCACCATGTTCTGATGTATCTGATCAACCAGCTGCACTGGCAGAAAAAACAACCATCGCCCTGGTAGCTGGCATAAACTCAAAAGTCACAAACACAAGTTAACAGCAATTAGCTGGTGGTTATTTCCCACAAGAGAGTGGAAGTCGATTTTGGCCATGCAAGAAGAGGCTTCGCAGAGCAGAAAAACTCAGTTAGCCAGCTACATGTGCACCAATGAAGCTTTAGGGGGGTTTCATCTGGCTAAGTGGGTAAATCTGGTTCCTGGGAAAACCTTGCTGATCACCTGAGTAGCACTCTGCAGAGGACAGGGCGCTGGTTGAACGGGAGTGACGACGAGTCACTGAAGGAGGACATATCATTACAGCACAGTACGAGCACGTATGTATGTATGTGCACACAATTAATTAGAAGATTAATAGAACAGAACAGACACTAATCGAAACATTTAGATAAAAAACATGCAGACAATCTGACAGGAAGAGCAGTGATGTCATCAGAGAAATGTGAAGAGAGGTTAAGAAGAAATCTGAGCTGCTGGGCTCCTTAAAAACTTCATGTGAAAGAGATGCTTTAACTCCTCTATAGGAGCTCGGAAGTAGACAGTGGGGGAGTCTAGAGGGAGGAGTTCAATACTCACCCAGGGGGGAGAAACCCCTGGCAGGGCTGGTGTCACGGCTGCTCTCGCGACTGGTTTCGCGGCTGCAGCCTTGACTCATGCTGGGTCGGGGGATCCGACTCCGGGCTAAAGAGGCGAGGCGAGGAGACAGGTGGACAGACAGAAAGACAGACAGCAGCGCAGGGGGAGAGTTAGCGTGTAGCACATCCAGCCAGACACGGACACACCTGAAGCTCTGCGGATATGGTTAGTGAGGGAGGAGAGGAAGGAGAAGGCTGAGGGAGGCAGCAGGTAAAGTGTTAGTATGAGGAAAGGAACCGGAACCAGGTATTGTCTTGTCTTGTGTGGTGTGGTTCTAGGTCTGTGAACCTCACCCTCAAAAAAAGAATCAACTTAACATCTAAGAAGCTTGGATTTCTCTGAATGTTTTCCATAATTTTCGTTTAGTTAAACCATCTTTGCATCTTTGGTTTTACTCCAAGTCTGCAGCTAACTTTGTTCAGCAGTTCAAGAAAAACAGCCAATTAAATGTCTTCTCAAACTGCAACGTCTCATTTCAGTATGGTCCACAAGAATTGAGAGAAAAACATTGGAAGACGTTGAGGTTGGTCCAAACATTTCTGCTGTGAATTTAGGCTGAACCTTCTTACCTGTGCCTGATCTGGTGGGGCTGGTCTCTCGGCTGCAGCCATGGCTGCGGTGACCTCTAGGCAGACTCTTGTCGGTCACGCTGGCGGCGGCGCTGTTGGCGGCGGCAGCGGTGGTGCCCATCGTCGGCCTGGGGAGCCTGCCGTAGGTGGAGCTCAGCAGTCGTCCTGGAGACCCGGATCGACTGCCGGCTGAAACATAGAGGGAAGTGTTTTAGTGAAGTGGGCAAGCTGAGCAAAGAATGTTTGCAAAATAAAAGACCTCAGGAAGTTGTTTAAAGTTGTCAAAGTTAGGCTTCAAAACACTACAGTAACTATAATATCAAAAAAACACATCACAAATATTGTTCTATCAATCTTCTAATAATTTGTCACAAATATGAGGAAAATAGTAGAAGCTACTCACGTTGAGACTGTGACACAACTTTCCCCCGGCTCCGACCCCGGCTGTCTGTCACAGACGGACCGCTTCCTGCACTCGTCCTTCGTGTTCGTACTCGACCTGGAGAGGCGGAAGAAGGGAGACACAAAAAGACAAAAGCAGAATGTGGAAAGAGGAATGAAAACTGTGAACATCATGTACACCGACCGCTGCTGGTATTAAGGCCATATTTTCCAAATTCCTCTCATGCTGAAACACAGTGAATGTGACGGCATAAGGAGGGAAACGTATCCAAAGAAAGGAAAGCAGGGCGAGAGATGACACAAAGAGGAATGACAAGTCACCTCGTCACAAATACAAACTGCTGTGAGTTGTCCTCTTTGCTCCATCCTTCTGAAGACATCATTACGGCACAGAGAGACACGCTTATAAGTGAATGTATGAATAATAACCCACAATAACCTGCCTATAGCCTCTACAGCCGGATAAATCTGCAGTACAACTTTGTGCCCAAATAGTTTAAAACCGACGTACATTTTAATGAAGTACATGAAAACATCTGTAGACAGACCAGATGGGGACACCACCACACTTTTAGACGCAGAAAGACACATGAGGCCGACCACATGCAGCAGTGTCCAACAGATTCAACACAGATGAAGACGAACATCCTCAGAAACTTACAATAACCTTATGTAACTAAATAACAGTGTTTGATGTGTGAGGCTGCTGCAGCTCTAAATTAAATGTGTGTAAAAGTGTTTCAGTGCAGCATTTGGAGCCACTATGGCAAACTTACATATTCATACAATAAACACTCAAAAGTCATATTGTAAACCTGAAAGAGACACTGGAGGTTTAGACAAATGGAAAACACCTGGAAACCAAACCATATGTTTTCCTGCACGATGGGACATGAGCCTTAATGGCACATGGTGTATCAAATGTTACGGATATCATCAAACCAAATCACTGAAATGGCCTTTGTATTATTATTTTGTTCTCCAGACATCTCTGAATTTGAAATGCAGCAAAAAGCCGGCTTTCACGTTTCCCCTTTTCACCCATCACTACACACACTGATACTTTGGTAACTTTATTTCACAGGTCACATATTTTCCTTTCCTGTTACCTTATAGTGCTCTTTGCTGCTATTCAGTTAGCGGTTTAATATTGCAATAAAATTAATACGTGTGGCAGAAACTATAATTATAAGCTCGGAATCTCTGACGGACACTGATGTCTGTACCAAAATACCGGTTCCCTGAAAGATATCTGGGAAAAACCAGTGTCTATGAAATAAAGCACTGCTCCTATGTTTTTAACCAAATGTAGGAGAACAGGTACAGTACACCATGCGAAGAAAGACCATGCATTGACAGATCTATCACAGACGACCAGTACACACACCGAGGAGGCATGGAGGACCATCATTCCCGCTGTCCACATACACACAGAGCTTACCGTCTACTTCAACAGACCACGAGCCGTCTGACAGGTGGGCGAGACCAGGAGAGACACAACATCAAGGGTTGAAGGGTCAGGGATGAACAGGTTACAATTTCAAAAGAGCTCAACAGCTACGTTCATTTGATCGAGACCACGTCAAATGAGGAGATCGACATGTCTGAAGTTTTTCTTACTTGATGAAAAATCCATAAAAAGCATCCAGCCAAAAAAAAAAAAAAAAAAAAGAACCAGATCGTTTAGAAACACCTCTAAACCTGTTTTACCTTTTATTTTATTTTTTTACATACTTGTGCCTTTAAATAAATATTATTTTCGTTATTAGCTTCTAAGATAATTTTGCCAGCTGTGCCAAACACAGATCCACAGTTTTGACAACAGCTCATCCTGTTTGCACGTACATGGAAGCCACAGGAAAGCAAAAGACCACCAGGTCTGTGGTCTGTCTCACCAAGTGAAGCGTAGGATCCCGGGGGAAGTGCCGAGGCCGAGCTGAAAGGCGAGGTCGGCGGCGGCACGGCAGAAGACACGGCGGGCATCCGGGAGCGCGCGGTGGCGGTTGCCGCTGCGTTAACGTCCACATCACTGCGAGAACGCTGGAGGGAGCCTGGAGAGGAGGCTGCAGAGGGCGTCCTGGGGGTGTGAGCGGGTTTGGCTGCGACAGGAAGCACATTGGTCATCTTCAGCAGCAAACAGGCTGTTTACGTTTCAGTCACAAGACAGTAAACATTTTCCTGTATCTAGAGCATTTCTACATTATTGAACATGACACTGATTTTTCATCAGTAGAATATTTACATTTATCTACACACACATGCTGTAAATTGATACAAGAGTGAAGAAGTGTTCTTACATCTCGTGCTGCTCCCGGTGGTGCTTTTTACAGACAGGGGCCGACTAAGGGCGCAAAAAGTATAGGAGGAAAATATGGGTTAAACCGTCTCGGTTAGAAAAAAACAAAACAGAATAAAAGAATTAACACTTGGCTAAAAACTGCATCTTTTCTACTACTTTGTGTTACTGCTAACACAAAGTATTAAACATAAACTTTTTTTCATCATACAGTACAGTCACAATCTATCCCACACACAAAAACATAAAAGACACAAACATCAGGAATCTCCATGGACTATGATGTTTGCAGATGACATCGTGATCTGGAGGATCAGGTGGAGGAAAATCTCGAGATTTTTTTAATTTTTTTGCATTGTTAGTATTTTTTATACACTTTACGCAATAACTGATTAAACTAAGAGCTGTAAAGTGAACTTTACTGCTGCACCTCTGTTCTTTTCTTTCAAGTATAAAGGTGAAGGCCTCACTACAGATTGAGTCGAAGAAAGTGCCGTTTGAGAGTTTTTACGTCTGACACCACCATCGGAGATACTGTAAAAGTGGAGCTACAGCAGCAGACACAGCCAAGAGAGCAAATGGTGCCAGTCTGTGCTCTGCTCGGGGACACTTTAGAGGGTGGACCTGTGCCAAATTAGTACTTTAGTCCAGATCCAAACAGTATTAGTGAAGACTGATAGACGCCACCATCAGGTGCTGCACGTACTGTAGTGTATTTTAATCAATAAATGATGGATGTGAGAGGAGAAGAAAGTGTCTCACTTTAAACTCTCCTGAGAGGAGGATGAGGAGCGATCAGAGGCAGGCAGCGACATCAGACTGTCACCGCTCCTCAGGTGAGCCTGCAGAGCTTTCTGATAGGACGACTCCAGGCCCTGAAACAACTGCTCGGCTTCCCGTCTGAAGTGGCCGTGGAAACTCCAGTAGCACCTGCAAGGGCAGGCAGAGGGCAAAAAAACCACCATTAGTGTACGTGTGCTGGAGGAGGATTTGACATTATGACGTTCTGCTTCTCTTACACACTTTTTTCTATTTTCTTAATGTTTCTTAATCTTCTCTGTTATTGATCAGTGCACCTTTTTTACTGCATATACTCCCAAGCTGTGGCTCGAACATCGTGACATGAGAACAGCACTTGCTCAGCAGTGAAACTGAAGGGTGAGACTTACTGTCTGGCCACAGAGCGAGCCTCAGCATCTGCATCATGGATCCCTTTCTTTATGGTCTCCACAAGGACTGTTAAATGTCTGCAAGAAGAAAAAAAGGAGGAGAAATTGCTTTGTGTGTGTGACAGCATGTGTGAAACCCAGTGACAAAAATAACATCAAACTAGCTAAGAAAACCAGTAAATATACTGTACAAACGTTGGAGCAGTATGTGGCAGACCAGTTACATACTGTAAGAGTGCAGGCAGGTTGGAACAGGTGGAGAAAAGTGTCAGGTGTGTTGTGTGATTAAAGAGTATCAGCGAGAATGAAAGGACAGATGTTCAAGACGGTGGTGAGACCAGAGATGTTGTTCTGCTTAGAGACAGTGGCACTGAAGAAAAGACAGGAGGCAGAGCTGGAGGTAGCAGAGCTTAAGATGTTGAGGTTCTCTTTGGGAGTGACGAGGATGGACAGGATCAGGAATGAGGACATCAGAGGGACAGCTCATGTTAGATGTTTCAGAGATAAAGTCATAGAGGCCAGATTGAGGTGGTTTGGACATGTTCAGAGGAGAAACTGAATATATCGGGAGAAGGATGCTGAGGTTGGAGCTGCCAGGCAGGAGGTCTAGAGGAAGAGCAAAGAGGAGCTTTATGGATGGAGTTAGAGAGGACATGAAGTTAGTTGGTGTGAGAGAAGAGGATGCAGAGGACAGATGGAGGCACATGATTCACTGTGGAGACTCCTGAAAGGGAACAGCCCAAAGAAAAAGACGAAGAAGAAGAAAAAGAAGAAGACTGCATATATTTACATGACCAACTCTGCAACCGTTCTCTCACATTAGGCTGCTTAGAGTTTTCTTGTCCATCTCTACCATCCATCCCATAAACATAAGCACAGCTTTAGCTACAGCAGCTGCTGCACAAACACTTTGGGCTTTTTATGTTCCATGTATCAATATTTTTGGATGCGCATGTTGTTCACTTCTTGTCGGGTGAGTAATATGAATCTGTTGAGTCTGTTTTACAGTCGACTGCAGTAATATGAAGAGACATTTCCACTATTGCTATTTTTTCTAAAACCGATACAACTTGTATTTTAAGCAGGAACTGAATACAGAATCAAATAAACCACAGCATGACACTGACTGAAATTTAATTCAACAATTATATATTTACCTCCTCCTAATAATTTCTCATTATTGTCTGTCACACCTTGCCTGGGAGGCGGATTTGTTACTGAGTCTCTCACACAGACCTGGGCTGACTGATGGGTGAGAACCAGAGAGCTCCCCTGGCACTGGGGGATCAGCTCAGGTTTCTCCCTGGAGGTGGCAGGAAGCAGTGAGGACAGAACACAATGAGCCTTTTGGAGGCAGACAGAGATCCCCCCCTGATATCACCATGGAAACTGCGGAGATAGCCCCCTGACCTAGTTGGTGTCACGTTTCCTGACAGAGTGGCGTGTTGCACTTCAGGTCATTCACAAGCCACTGTTACAACATTCACTTTACATTTATTCTGCAGACGTCTGCACTTGAGTTTTAATGATGCCGTTTTCTGCATAGTTAGGATTCTGGTTACATCCTCGTGCATTTGCCATTAGACAGGTGAAAATTAAGATGAAAAAAATAAAATGATGAATATTGGTATCCAGCATTTCCTTCAAAAGGGTCTATCAGCTGACCTAGAGATCGCTTTGTCTCACCTCTCCAGAGAGGTTGTCTGCCACTCCTGCAGCAGCAAGTCCAGGAATTCATAGCAGCGTCTGCAAAACAGAAGTGAAAGGGAACAAAGGCTTTTAGACATTTCACTTTATGTCAAATTTCCTTTGAATAATCACATTCCAACCTCCTGAAACCCTAGAGGAACACAAATAAAATGTTAATGCACGCATACATAAAAAAATATATACAATTTCATAAAAGTAAAAAAGTTAAATATAGCTAAACTAAAACTAAACTAAGTAAAATTCTAATAAAATATATGCCACAATAAAATACAGCACATTAATCAACTCAGCCAACAAATAAATGAATAAAAGCAAACAGCACAAATGAGTGGGATCAATAAAATGAACTGCTCACCTTCTGACAGCCACAGATTTGGAGGTACAGTTGCTGGTGATGATGGGGATGAGGCGTGGATAGTGTGTATGCTGCCAGAGAAAGAAACTGGTGTCAAACCACAGCGTGAAGCGGTTGTATATTGTTGCTTCTTGTTTTGAACGTGTCAGTGAACATCACCACAGCTACAACACATACTGAGATGTGTAGAAGAATTTTCCAGCACACATCCCTTAATGAAACCTGCTACGTACTCTGAGAATGAGGCGAATGGCGGCCATGCCGGACGTGGCCATGACTTTGGCACTGTTGGGGACCAGGTTGAGGAGGGTTGGCATGATGGCCTCTGCTGCGTGGTCGAACCGAGTGCCGAGCATGGACGACAGGTGGCTGCGAGAGCAGAGCAGACAGTCAGAGAGCAGAGAACCACCACAGCGACACACCCCCCAACCAAAAGAAACCAAACTGAGGGTTTAACGTAAGCTCCCGATGGTCCTACCCCAGAGTGATGCAGGCCTCTCTGACCACTTGAGAGCGAAGGTCCTTGGCGGACAGTTTGAACGCTGCCTCCATGAGTCGCAGCTGCTGGGAAAACCCGTCAAACTCCGCCGCACCGGCCAGGAGCAGTGCCCGCACCTTCTTCAGCTGCAGGATGATCAAGACAAGAGAGCAAACATCCATCAGCAAAGACATCTTTACCACACGCATGAATCCAACTCAGAAGAGAGAACGGCCAGGACATCTTACAGCTGCCACTCTGAGCTCCCAGTCCTTCTTATCGTCTGACAGCACATCTCGAATCTTGGTCATCGCCTCCTCCACCTCCCTGTTGGAGTAGATCTAGTGGAGGGCAGAAATGAAATGAAGACATATCGGGAGACTTCAGCACATACAGTAAGTAGTTATTTTAGTAATCGTTGTTAAACAGAGTGTATTAAATCTCTTCCTCCACAACATGAAGACTGAATATGAAATATTAGAAAGTTTTAATTAAAAGTCTGAAACATAACAAACCTGCACCGTGGGAACATCCTCAAAGGCCTGGATGAAGTCCTCCACATCCACGGCTCCAGCACTGGACCCGTCCTTCCCTGCAGACCAGAAGGACCTTTAAATATTACATCTTACACTGACACATGACTCCAACACAAACACTTATTTTAAAGATCATATTCACTGAATCTTAGTTTTGCTAAATATCCCATTAGTTAATGATCATCAACACATGAAAACATTTTTCTAACCTGCTTAAAATTATATTCTTAGTCCAACAGAACAGGTAAGAAAATGCACAAATTTTTAATGAATAGCATTTTCTTTCACAGAAAGTAAATCGATGTTCTACAAAATCTCTCTGTCAATGCAAAAACAACACAAAATGTCTCTTAAGTGTGAAAATGTTGTTAAGCTGACAGATGTGCCAACCATTAAACAACTGTGTTCTGACCATGCAAAGAATTTCACGATGCTTAGATCTGGCTGTGAAGATTAGAGACACGTCACACAGACGTTGAATCTGACCTGCAGACTTGGTGCTTGAGGCGGAGCCGGGGCGTCGAAACGAACCCATGCTCACCGGCTTCCTTCCTGACAGCGAGGCTCCTTTGGACGAGGACGTGGAGCGGCCGCCGTCCACCGAGTCATCGTCCTCAAAGTTTTTGTCTAAAGGAGGAAAAAGAGCGGAGACAGACAGAGGGCTGTGGTCATCACAAAACAACGAGTCCTCACAGAGGAAACGCCACCACTGAGAATCCGAGCATTGCAGGAGAGACAGGCGGACTGTGACATTTGTTAGCTGGTGGTCGATTGACAGTGACCCACAGGACATAACTTACATTCCTGCATCCCCAACATAACAAGCTAACGGTGGCGAGGAGAGCAGAGGTCAGAGGCCCGATGCCCCAGCGACGCACTGGACAATAAATCCTGTGTTCCCAGTGAGAAGTGACTCCAGGAGAATGAAGTACACACAGCAGCTCTGAGTACAAAGAAAACTGACTAAGCTTTGTGGATTAGTGTTAAAATGATATATTATTGCCACTTAAACTCAATCACCAACAACCAATGTACCAATTGTTACACATTTAAAGAAGAGGCCTGGTTAAGCATTTCTCTGATGTGTTACAGACGGAGCACTTGGCCAATTAATAAATCAACAAGACTTTTGTTAGTTTTACATCTAGATTAAAATTAACATTAATGTAGTGACAAAAATGCCAAGCCCAGATATTTTATGTGCAAAGCCCCAACTGACACCGACAACTGTCACATGCAACATTAATCAGCATTAAAGTATCAGTTACCAACAGACACTCTAGTCAATATACTTTCCTTTTTTTTTTTTTGCGTGTGCAAATGTGTTTGTGCTGCAAGTCGAGGCTGCAAATCAAGTGGCTTTTAATATTAGGATCTTTTTTAGTTTATTTACTTAAGGAATCAATTAATCTCTTGGACTAACATTGCACAGACTAGTAATAACATTTATTACAGTTATACCTTCCAGTGTCTGATTGTGAATTTTAGCTACACTTTTATGCTAAAAATCCATATTTACTCTACAAACTAATGTAACAGCTGCAGCCAGGAATCCACAGAATAATATTCTTGTTGATACATCAAAACACACACACACACAAAGTTGCATCACCACCACTCAATATCAACAAAAGACACTGAACCCCTTACTTCCCACCCCCATCCCCAGTCGTGCAGTACCAGGACGGGTTGCGTCAAGCACGGGATCCAGCGTATAAATGTGCCAAATCGACATGCTGACCAACGAGCCGCTGTGATGACCCTGAACCCTGAAAGAAATTGTGTGTGGTTCCTTTGGCATAAGAGCAACAATTGGATGTTTTTCACATATTTACTGTGATGCTAAAAACCATGAACACTTTCATAAAAGAAAGAAAAGTAATGTCATATTCGGTAAGGGTCTAATGCAAATCCTGATACGTTATGACACAGACTAGGACGTTTAATTGTGTCACTTCTTTTAAAAGTGAAGAATTTGCGTTGACATTTGTGATGCACTTGTTGACTTGTGGGCAGAAGTGTCAGAGTGGTACTGCTGCATCTGCCTGCTTGTCTCTTCAGGTCAAGCTCACCACGACTGAACTGGTGTTAGACACTGAGAAGCCCCCCCAAGTACTTGACCAGCTGAGAGGTCAGCTTCTAAAATTGGTTGACACTGTGGGTCTTCTACCAGATTTGCAGCACGTAATGTATAAAAGCTTGTTTGTAGGGCAGGGTCCACAGACTTTACTTGGATGAGGAGCTGTTCCAAGCGTAACAAGTCAATCAACAAGTTGTGACGGAAGAAAAACAGCTGCGCATTTTTGAAATGGCAGAATGGGATTTTTAAAGGCTTAAGTGGTTCAAGACTCGGGACATTTACACAGAATTTAAACCAGACTTCAGGCTAAGCAAATGGCAGTATACTGCTTTTACACTTCAGCACGACTCAAAGTACTGCAAGAGAACTAGGTAGCAGTGCTGTATCTGACTACAAATCAACAAAAGGAGAACACAAAATTGAGCAAGTCAGTTCAAGTTTAACCCCGACCGCCTTGGTTCTCACCCTGTCTCTCTGTACACAAATCAGCCCCAAATCAAGTTATTTCATCATTAAAGTGAAGCGCAAAAGGACAACACAGCAAAAACCTAATTCACCATTTCCCCCACAAGAGAGACACTCTCCCAGTTCTGCAGCTTCCTGACCTTACATTTTGAGAGAGACAACGACACGGCATCACATCCTTTGCATTGTCCACACAACAATTCCTGCCAGAGCAGGCTGGGAAATCATCTGTGTTTACTTCTGAGCCACCGCAGATGCATTTCCCCCAGCCCAACCTCCCCCCTCTTTCTCCTGTCGCCTGCGTTCATCATTGATCCCACCCTCACAACCACTCGATCCCTCCCTGCCTCTATAGGAAGCAGCAACAGCAGAAGCAGCAGAAGCAGCTTACAGGAGCAGATTCGCCTGCAGACCAGTTTCCTCAGCATGCCGGCAGACATGTAGACAGACAGGGGGTCCTCCAGTCCTCTGTGGTCATCACATGTTGTCTCCCAGCTGAAGGGAGAAAAGAGTGGAGGACGAACGGGAAACCAACTGTCAGCTTCCCCCCAGCTCTGTCAGGAAGCATGTGCTGCGATCTTCCTCTTTGCCATCGTCCTCTAGTTCACTTCAGCAAGCACACATTCACTGGAAGAACCAGGATGGAGGAAGTGAAAGGGAGGGGATGGAGAGGAGTGATGAGAGAAAGCAGGAGGAGGGGGGGAGGACGCGAGAGTGGAGTGGACCAATGGGGGGAGAAGGGAGGGGTCACTCAAGGGACAAACCCCAGAGCTCAGTGTGGAGGTGGAGCTGGTAGGTGGAGTCAGAGGTGAGGGACAGCTACGGTGAGGACTCAAGGGAGGAGGAGGAGGCGGGAAAGGATGGAGAGACACCTCTCCAGAGGAAGCTGGTCCTCTGTCATCGGGACGCCACCCGAGTTCACCGCCCCGCCTGCCGGAGGCGTTCCAGCACAGCAAGGTCACGTCTGCTCCATGTGAGATGTAATGCAACATGACTGGAATCAGACAGACACAACGAATTCAACTACACAACCCCGACATGGAGGTTTGTGTGTGAGCACTTTGGGTTAGACTGGGTTTAATAAAAGCCGTATCTTAGGCTCACAACCTGCTGTTTTTGTCATTTAAAAAAAGACATTTCAATTAAACAAAGCTCTCGTTTCTTTCAATGATTATTTTCTGTCTTGTGTCTCAGACAGTGTGCACAAGCTGGATTTTAGCATCAATATGAACAAAGATTCGTTTTACTTATCACACAAGTGGACAGCAACTGTGCAAGACCTCTGCCGGTAAAATCGGCAGCATTATCACCTTTTACCGGCCGACAGCGTGTAACATATGCAGTATTTACAGCTGGTTCCCATTTCCTTACACTTCAGTGAGGCTTCATGTCAGCCCGTTTTTTTATTTTGCCTTAAACAATGAGCAGCAAGTGATTTATCCACCCTGCCATTATCGTTTCCCTAACATTTGCATCGCTCACATCGTTCATATTTTCACCCACAAAGCTGTGACTGGCTCACAGTTGGCAGCAAATACAACAGCAGACCAGCTTGAACTGCCAAAACAAACATTCAGGTGTCTGGAACCAGGCAAACCAGGCCAGAAAAATACTGAGAGGCACAAACATTGTAGCAACTGATCTGGTTGTAAGACTTGAATTCATGGTAGAAAAGACGGCGTCTCCCAGTCAGTCTGCTTCATTTGACTTTTAAATGCACCTTCATGACCAATGGCACCACAGCAGCCCTGAACACAAACACAGTGTCACTGCTTTTAAGCATCAAGATAAGAAGCTTCCGTGTGCAGCACTTCAACTGCTGTAAGTAGGTCATCCAGAGCCCACATGTGCATTCATCACCTGTCCAAAAGCACCTTCGAGGCCGAGGTCAGGGCAGCGCCATTTCCAATCAGTAAGCCTACATTTCACCAAAGCGTTTTGCGGCCAATAAGGACTCAGCGTTGACTTGGCTCACAGGAAACAGCTCCTTCCACAAGATGGCAGAGCTACCACACTGTTTGAGTCCTACTCAAAGTGTCAGTTTACATTGCATTCATTTCAGTTTCTTCTTTTTATACAGACACATACAGCAAAACGACAGAAGAACACACAGAAGGCGATGAGCTGGATTAAAACACTCCCCCAATATTCCCAAGATCCCACATGTTGCTCCTATACTTTCTGTCCCTGACTGGAAAGGGAAGAAAGGTGTAGTGTCCTTCACTCAGGAGGTCAATGGCTCCCAAAGGACACAAACAAAAGACCTCAGGAGATCGTTTGATAAAACATGGGAGGGGACGCATCATTCAGGATTTGTGTCGCCTCCCTCAACAAATCTACACTATTGTCGTCATGCTGGGAGATTAACTTAATAGACCTTTTGACAAAAATGCCCAAAATAAAGTTTTCAAACATAAATGTTAACTTAAAATCAACTTTTCTGAGGACAACAATACCATAATGTTTTCCTCTGTATTTGTCTGGAAACTGTCACATGAGATGAGATAAGATTAAACAGGCGGGGAAATAACAAGTAACTAGTGTAAATGTGAAAGGCCTTCAGTGATATTGAACTTGCTTTTTTTTTTTTTAAATCTAGTTTGACTAGTTTATGCAAGTAAACTTCCCCTGAGATCCCTATAATAAAATCCCTCTCTTTTTTGAGTTGAAAACGCCTCCATATGACATCACTTGGAGGAACCTTCAGTTCAGATTATGTCATTCTATAGCTATGGAGTTTGTTATCATGGTCAACCTGCTTTTCCACCTGCTTTTGAATACAGTGAAGTCAGATGAGAGTTTAAAAGCATTAACTTACATTTAAAGCCAAAACTAAAGACACAGAAAGCCAGTTCAAGGCAACACCGAGCGTTTGCTCCCTTAACTTTCAAAGTGACTAATTGTGCTCAGTTTTCCACCAGGCAGCATCACAAAGTCTTTGAGAGCTTAAAGCTTGCTGCACTCTGACAGCTGATCTTCCTGATGCAAATTCACAAAATGAGCGGGGAGAGGTGAGGCGCTTAGGAACACCAAGGGCCACGTCACTGACCTGGGAAGAAACTAGTAAGCGTGGGAGAGTGCTGCGGATTCCCAGCAGGGTTTAATGAAGACAAGCTCAGAGCAGCTACATGGGGTTTTTATTCATGAGAATTAAATGCAGCAAGCAGCATGTTTCACAAATTCAAAGGGTTTTTAATAACACTGAATGAATAAACTGAGAAACACCTGTGCACCTCTACATGCTGGAACAACAGTGGCAGGGATGTTCTCACAGAATTATCAAGATTCTTTCGCAACTGCAATTTGGAAGGATGACGAAAGGTAAAGCTGAGGCCACTGACAGCACAAAGCATAAATGGACCCGAGCTGATCAAATAAAAGGATAATGGTGGCAGAAGCCCCCCGATCAAAAAACACTTTCTGCTAGTTAGCATCTGTACTGATGTATAAGACACGTTATGATTTTTGTAGTCGTTAGGTTTGTCAGTCAGAAAAAGTCAAGTAAAGATTTCCTGTTTGTTATCAGCTGCTCTCTGTTGGGAGGAGTTTTCCTGTTATGAGGTTAGTTGCACATGTTTTGTACAATGGTTTCACAATTCACAAAGACATTTCTAATGTTTTAGAGCTGGAAAAGCTGCATGTCTGCACCTGTCAGTGCACGACAGGTGTCGTGGGTCCAAGAGCAAATGCACACGCTCATCTGAAACACCGTAGAGAGTTATTATAATTTACAATATTTCTATTGTGCATTTGTTCACGGTTACACGTTTGTTTTTCAACCGCGTGGCATCATTTTCCTACTCAGCCGAGTGAGACTCAGTGCTGTGTGCTGCTTTCTCTTTCTGTCTGTGCACAGTGTAAATTATTCAGCAGGTTCCCAACTGTGCAACCCAAGTTCTGCTGGCAGCGAGTACCCAGCCCCGTCACTCAACACCTCCCTGCGCAACCTCCTGGGGGGGGGGTCTGCTGGATCGGATATTAGTTTAACAAAAATATACTAACCGACAGTTTGCTAACTAACACCTCAGTAACACTAACCACAGTTTCCCACATTACCAGTTGCTACATCTACGGAGAATTGCCCATATTTGGTTCCCAAAACCAGAACTGTGTCGTATATTTGACTTTTTATTTAGGAGACGACAATTTCCAAAACTAATTCGATTAAATATCATCGTATTTATGATAAGAAAATAACAATTAGCGTCTAAGAGAGTTAGGTTTTCATTATGAAATGAAACAAATACTGTGGTCCATTGATCATTTGATCCATTGTTCCATTGTCCAGTGATCAATGGATCAAATGATCAATGGACTACAGACTATCCCAAAACACTTAATCAGCTAAAACTCAGATAATCATTTAAGACCTTGTTTTTTTTTTAGCAGAAGTCTTCACCTACACACAGTAAGTGATTTAACCTTAGTACATTTCTAATAAAACCTGCTAAACTGCCATGGATCAAGTTCATTTACTAGCATAAACTACTACAATAATCCAAAGCAGGAGAATTTTACATGGTTTGAGGTCTGTGGCCGCTCAGAGCTGAACGATTGGTCAAAACACCTTACTGGAAATTGGGTATGGGAATATAATAATTTATCACTTAGTAATTATAAAAACAAAAATGGTCACGTTTCATTCACTGTATCCAGCTTAAAACGTCTTTCATAGTCTACTATCACAAATATTGTGGATTATTATTCGATTAAATACAAACTAACATAAAATAGAATCATATAGGCCACTATGTCAAACTTTGAAAGCCGGAGAACAACCAGGTTAATGTGGATACGTTTTTATAATAAATTAGATCATATTTCCTACATTATGAAGAAAAGCCCGGTGCCTGATAACTGATACATGCAGTAAACCCCACACTGTGCTCCTCACACTCTAAGAACCTGAATTACTGAAACACGTCAGACGTAATTATCCGTGTCACACACGTGAAAGCTACACACACACACACACACACACACACACACACAACAGTGGGATTACACAGCTCACTGAGCTTCAGTTACTCGGAGCATTCAGCTCCCAGTTATGATCCCGCTGGACTCAACAAGAGTTATGACGGACCTGGATAATCACCAGCTCCAACATGAATAAGACAGACAGCCAAATATTCACGACGTATTTTGCAGATATTTACAGCAGCTTGCATGTGAGAACTTTACCTGCAGAGAAGCAGCTCGACTTTGCCTTCCACTGTGAACCTACTGGAGGAAAAACTGTCCTGACAACGGCCCTGAGCTGATGCACTGCTGCCTGGCTCCTCCCTTCCCCCCCCAACCGAGTCTTGTGACTGTAGGGACAACAGCAGACACCGCTCCTACAAAATAAAAGCCCTCCGACTGCTGGGGTGAACAGAGTCCCAGTCTTTCACTTTGTCAGTGTCTCTCTGATTCTCGGTTTCACTCTTCTTCATGTCTTGTTTTGCGTCTCTCTTTCCTTCACTCCCTTCAGGCTGATTCTCTGGGTGTTTCTCCCGTTTCCCTGTTCAGTGTGATGCTTCCCACTCAGGTCACATTCACAGCTCTGCGTGTTGATGATGAGCTGACGTCCACATCTCAACGAAATGACTTCTGAGGGCGTGTTGGGAGGCTGCTGAATATTCCTTCTTTAACACCACATGCAGAAACAGAACCTTAAATAAACTATTTTTACAAGCTAGCTCTCTCTGTGACAAATCCATCTTGTAGTAATGACAACTGCAGCCTGAGAAGACTCTACAAGACCCGTCTGATGCTGCTCAGTCGGGGTTTTAGTGCTGAACAACACAAAAGGATATGTACACAGCCTAATGCTCCCAGCTGCGATAGACTCTGCAGAAATCAAACTTCTTGAAAGGCCGACATTCACTCCCTTTGAACCTTTCTGCCCCAGTTGTAAAGGGTCACTTTTTATGCCTTGACCCTGAGAGCACAAAGAAAGAGGCTCAGGTTGCAGCAAACACACCCCTTGGGAGGGACTGGAGACCAACACCAGGGCTTCCCAGCCCTCACATGCCTGCCTGACTGGAACGTTTAGTATTTCACATTCTTTCATTTTTACATTCACAGCCTCTATGTGGAACTCTGAGGACAGTCCAAATGTTAAAAACTGTGAGAAATAAATATTAAGTTTTAGCAAATGGCATCATGAATGCAGAAGTGTAACTAACATCTATAAGAAATAAAAAACACTTTTTTCTTTACCTTACTATTCCTCCAAGGAACATGTACATCTGTGTTGAGTCAGCTCAGTACAGCACAGCAAAGCTAACAGAACCCTAATTAAAGTGACATCAGGTCAATACAAAATGTGCTGATTTCACTTACGAGCCACTATATAACTGTCCCTGGATGCTTAGCTGGATGATGATCCCGCATAGCAGTAGTTAATCAAGATAAGATGATTTATTTAACTCCCCTTCACAGTTCTGTTTATGCTGTAGTGTGGTGGGTTTACAGACAAACAAATAATGAGGAGCTCTTGAGAAGAGTGTTATCAGCGTCACGTGTTGACGTCTGCAGGCCGCTCGCGGCAAACACAACACAAATACAGATCTACCAGGACAATTATGGACATAAAGCACTGGAATGCCCTTACCTGACACTGGTGACAAGACCATGTTCCCTGACCTCTGCACTTCGTCAAACTTACTGAAGATGACATTGAGCCTGAGCACAGAGGGAGAGCAGAGGATTAGCGGCAGCAGCTTTAGTGATAGAAAGAAAAGTGCCACATTTCATAGCTGAAAATAAATGGTCCTGCAAACAGAAAATTGGCTCATTTCAGTCTCTCCTGAGAGCAGTTAACTAGGTCAAAGTAACATCTCAGTGCTTTACGTGTCTGCATCTAAAAATACACAGATGAAGGTGGACAGGGGGCCTGCTGGATACTAATGTCACAGCAAACCTTCAGTCTGCACAAAATCACTGTTTTAAGGAGTCATTCTATTTTTAAAGCCAGTAAGAAAAAAGCTTGAGTTGATTTGAACACATAACTACACGTCGGATAAATGTAAAAACAGCTTGGTATGAGTCCGTGACGGTGAGCAGGGCACGAACCGGGACTGAGGCAGGCCTTTCTTTCCCAGGTCCATTCTCACTCGTTCTCCAACGTGCCGGTAGATCTCCACGAGGCAGTTCATGGCTCCGTCACGCACCTGCACAATACAGCAAACACATGAGCGGGCCGTCGATTAAGACGGTGCGGATCCACTCTAAACATTTATTGAGTCCCCCATTCCCACTGAGCGAATAAGAAAAGTCCTTTCACAGATAGGGTTTCTGAAATAATCCCACAGAACGAGTTAAGAAACTCCGTGAGCCTCAAAGGCAGCCATGTGATGTCATGATGACATCATCAGTACACTTATACATACACTTCTTAACCTTACAATGCACAACATGAACAAAAATAGAGGAAACCCTGTTTGGCTCATACAGGCATTTTACTGTATTTGTTCTGTTCTGAATAACACCCAAAAACCCCAAACACACACATTTATTTTAAATAGGAAAAACTTCAATTTTCTTTTAAATAACTTATTCAACTTATTCATTCATTCATATGATAAGTTATGGAAACTGTGTTTTTCTGGTTTAACATAACTCCATTATAAATATTTTTACTCTGTGATTTATAGTTTGCGGTCTGACATGTGTAGGCAGCTCTGTACATAATAAAATACAATATAAATCTGTAAACATCCAAATGTTTGAGAACCAGTTTTTTGCCTCTTGCGTTTGCCTGTTTCCAACTGGTCTTTACTTTCCTCAAACGTGCAAAAAATTGAATTTAAAAAAAAAAAAAAAAAAAAAAGCGAGGTGGTTCCTGCTCCTCATTTTGATGATGATGGTTTAATAATGAATGACGTGCTTCAGTGCACGAGTGCGTGTTTGGTTTCAGGAAGGGACATTCTTGGGCACGGCTTCCTGCCTTTAGGAGGAAGTCCGATTCCAGTGATGATAGCCGGCTGCAGCCCATCAGTGGACAACAAGCTCAGAAGCAGAGCAGGGAGACGAGAGGGCTGGAGATTACAGAGACCCCACAGCATCAAGGCCCCAGGTTTGATACATGCAAAGGCTCCGGTGTCTAAAAATTAATATTCTATTGTGAAAAATCCCTGCAGAGCTGTAACGTTTGCATCCAACCAGCAGAGGGCAGTCAAAGACCAATAATAATGCTGTTACACTGCTGTCCACATAGTTCCGTGTATGTATGGCTGGTTTTAGTACCAGTGCGACAACATCTTACTGCTGCAGCACACAATGACAATTCAGACAATAGTGTTGCTCCAATTATATGTCAACAGTTGTGTCGCTTTCCTGTTTCAACATGCACAAAGTGGGCTCCAAAAAGAAACGGACCACTGACTACCTGACTCGTGGGATCTCCGAGCAGATTGCAGATGTGAGGAACGATTTTACTAAGCGTCAGACTCTGAGATCCAAACCTGAAAATGTAAAAGCACAAAGATGTTGATTACAACTCCACATTACAAGGGACAGTCTGTGCAAAACTACTATTACATATAAACACACTAGATGATTTTCTTTGATTAATAAATACCAATTATCATCATTCTACTGCTACTTTGGATTTTAAGAGGGAACTATTTCTGTTTTTAACTTGAAATCCACTGATATCCCTACTGCTCAGGATTCATCTGTGAGAAGGCATTTCTACACAGTTCCATTAAAAAGCCTTTTATTAACAGCACACATAAGGCAGAACTCGAAAAATGAGATTACATCTGAATTTATCTGATGCTGTGTTCACTTACACATTTAGGGTTGAGATGAGGCAGAGGCAGAGTCCTTCTCTGGTCCTGTTGTTCTTGTGTTTAAAGCCTCCCATCATTCGCTCCCACACATACTGAAAAGGCACAAACACACAAAGAAGACTGAGAATTTTGCATTATTATTCAAAAATGTCTATGTGTTAAGACACAGACACAGTCTGTGCAAAAGTACATAAACATCAGACTGTGAGAAACTTAAACATTTGTACGACCGAAGACTGAACGGATACGTGTGCTGTTGTGCACCTGTGGGTTCGCAGCCTGGTCCATAATCTTTAGCAGAAGTGCTTGGTCCTGGTCTCGAACTTGGTCCTTGGCATCTCCCAGTCGATCTATCAGGCTCGGCAGAACTGAGCATGGGGTGGAACACAAACAGAAACTAAACTGACAAGTCACTGACAGGCCAGAGATGTCAAGAAAAAATAAATAAAAAAAGGTTTAAAGCTTAACTGAGTGAGTGCAGCATGAACTTAGAGAACAATATGTACAAAATGTAAAATTATAATCTCAGGATACATACTGACAATTAATAAGACAAGAGTGTGGTGAAGCTGTATGTCCAGGGGAACAGTTAAGCCCACAGACAGAGAGGAAACTTGTTAATAAAAGTAAGGAAATTTTACCTATTCTAAATATAACTTCAAGCTTAAAAATAAACAGTAAATAAATAAATATATAATAAATAAATATAAATTCAGGTATGTAGTTTCACAGTTCAACATTCCTCTACTTTATATGGTCGAATGTGTAACGATTAAAACTGCTAAATGCTCTGTGTCATTATATCTATTTGACACATGTAGCCAACAGTAATTGAAACTGTCCTCATTGAAATTGCTACAATGCATTAATCTCCATTACTTGAGAGAAAAAGAAACAATGGGCAGCAGCTCACCAGTGCCAACCTGCGTCCTAAATCTCTCCTGCAGTCTGTTGACGAGAGCGGACAGGATGTCCATCCCCAGCAGGACCACCTAAGACGCAAACATTTGACAAACCTCATTAAAATGCAGATACAAAGGGGTCGGAATCCCTCAAAGTGCAGGACAGAGGAGATTCAGAACCATTACAGCAACAGAACAGCAGAAATGTCATGGATTTGAATATGGGCTGCAAAGCATTGTGGGTAATGTGCCCAAACGGACACTTTTCCCTTCAAAAGCCACAAAATAATTCAAATAAACGTGTTTTTTTGGATCAAACCCAAAACACAACGCTGAGCTCTTTCCATCTGAGAGCTGAAACACCGACGTCAAACACAACCATGAGTGAGGGCAGTACACACATTTCATAAGTGGCTTCCAGGCACGAGGACGACAACTTTCCTTGTCATGGGGTGGTTTGGGCAGCTCAATGAACGAAACGTGAGAGTTCCCCTGCTGACACCATATCGACACATACGCACCACCTGAGCTCCAAGTTCGGGATCTGGTGCAATTTTTGGAACCTCTCTTCAAATACGAGAGAGACGCATGTCGAGAAACGGAACAAAGGCGAACTTCCTGTGCTGCCATCTGCTGGCTGAGGGGAGGAATTACACGCTGGGCTGCTGAGTGTAATACTGTCAATGAGTATCTCCATTGTATTTGTACTTAGCGATTCATACTTGATTTTACAGCCATGTGAGTACTGCTGAAAACCTGTGTGGAATATTATGTATTATTTTTAGCTTTTGGATATTACTTTTAACTTCCAGATTCAAATTACTTTATAATATCTATTCATGTACTTCCAGCATGTTAATATAAAAAATGACTGATTAAGTTAAAATCTGTTTATTTAGCTGCTCGTGCTGTTGCACCACAGGTAATAATAAGCGTGTTACATTTAGTGATGCTACTGCTTCTCGGAAGAAACTGGTTTATAAACTAATTTCGTCAATTCATCACAGTCCGAAGAGAATTAGTAAAGAAGCCACAAGAAAAAACAACTGAGACAAACTAGGATGAACACATTAATACAAATTGAAGATTAGGTTCTCATTTCTCTTTTTGAACACCATCATCCAAGATGGCTACACAAGGTTCAGACAGTTCAGCCGACTGCCTCACATATAAATATTGACTTTTACCATCAGCCTTTTAATCCATGAGACAGGCCCAGCTCTCCAATCAATTAACAAGAGCCATTAGCCTAAAAGCATGCGAGGCAGCTCTGCTCCATCCTTCACCTACACACATCTGAAGGCTTTTACTACCACCAAGCAAACACAAATCCCAGCACAGGCAGGCATGGACGTGATTTCCACAGTGAAACTGTGAAATTCTGTAAAGATCGTTCCTTCACACTGCTGGCTGTGTCACAGAGGGAGGAAAAACTGGGCTAATGGCCCTGGTAAATTAAGCTCACCGCCACCAACACATTCGCCTGGGAGCCTCGTCCCCATTACAGCCCAGCACATATCACAGAGACCAGAGGAGGCTGCGTTTCCAGGGCAGCACAGGAAGCTGTGTCTACAGCTGATATGTCAGTGTGAAGTTCATGATGCAGTCAGCTCCACTTACTCTCCTTTGCTTCTCTTTGTGTAGTGTAAAAAGTGATCTGTCACACCAAGTTTGGAGTTTTTGTGCTACTTCTTTTCCAGGCAGGCTTCACATCTTAACTCAACACAATTCCCAAATAGATACTGAGATTGAAAGGTCTTAGGTGTTTTATTGATTATGGAAACTTCATAAACAACTTTTTACCTTTGACACCAATAAAACAAAAAAGTAAGTAACCCTCAAAACAGGTCAGACACCAGATTATCATGAATATCAGAAACTGCATCCCACATATTCTAGGGAGAGGACGGACAGTTTTCTAAAAATCTAAAGGTAAAATGTGTACAGTATAAAAAGTATCTAAATTAAAGACCCCTGCACTACGCATCTTCTGTGCAAGCTGTGTTTTTGCAATGAAGCTTGATGAAAGCAAGATGGCTCCTAAATGCTAAACTGCAACAGCTCTATGCTGCTGTGCTGTGATGTCCATGTCCTGAGCAACAGGCTTCTAACCACATAAATGGCAGGATACTGCACATGGGCAGCATGCAAATAATACACCATGGAAACAAGAGTGACAGGAGCCTGCAATATACAGTAGATGTACTGTACGTTATCTGTTTAGCCAAAACAACCTCGGCGAGACTGAAGTGCTCCCTGAGGACAGTTTGTCTCCGAGACCTGCAGGATTTGCTTCCAAGTGCTTTAACAGTCTAAGTACCTGCAGGGAACACCCTCATGTTGACTGCTGGCCTGACAGCAGCTGCAGCCCTCCCATCGTGCGCACACACACACACACACACACACACACACACACAGAGGATATGAGGAAAGATGAATTTCACTTTTTGGCACATTAACTTCCCTTGCTGTGCATTTTTAATTAGCAATAAAATTACACAGTTTCTATTATCACGCAGTTGCAGTTTTATGGACATGTTCTGGACTGAACCAAGAGGAGACACGCTGCACAAAAAACCAGCTAAAAAACATCTAGTCTCATGTGCTCTCATTGTGTACGAGCAGCTGTAACACAACAGCTGACAGTGCAGGGTCTTCATAGGGGTCTCCACATTTATTTTTAAAATGATGGCGACAGAGGTGGAGTGGTTTTCCGTGTCTGCCAGCCAAATGATTCAACCTTCCAATCCTCCGCTACAGCTTAGCTTCCATTCTCTCATCAACTATCAGCTGTCCTCACCTTGAAGTTGCTGGCGTTGACCCAGGAGCTGGCCACCGTGTCCACCATCCTATCCAGCGCGCTTTGGTCCTGCTCCAGCTCTGGGCACTTCTCCTCATCCAGCATGAGGTCTATGACCTCCTGTCCCACCTGGAGCCTCTTCCCCAGGTCCTTCTGCATCACCTGCTCCAGCAAATAGTCCACGCTCACCAGCTTCCCCTCCATGGCTGGTGCAGCCGCGTCAGACAGGGAGTGAAAGGCTCAGGGAGCCGCGGTTTCTCGTCACGCTTAGCCCACCAAGCCCTTAACCGTTGACAGGACGTGGTGCGCGACGTGGCCCCGTTTCTGCAGCGGTTATTGTCTTTAAGAGGCAGCTAACGGGGGGGAAATGAGCACCATGATATCCTGCGGCGGAGGGCTGCGGTGGACAGTCATGCTTTGCTGTAACGAAATGGAACCGCAAAAAAAAAAGGCGACAATCGATAAGTTAGCACACTTAAAATGAGAATTAACTGTTGTACTACTGCTATAAATGTACCTGGAACTTAGCACACTAACGTGTAGCTCACAAACAGAGGTAGCGCTGCTACTTTAAGCGAAGCTACCGGGCCAATGAGGGACTTAACCGCGTTAATAAAGGTGAGCGTTAAAAATCAAAACAGTTCATGTAGCTGTTAGCTTCTCTCGCTAGCTCGCTGCTAGCCAGCCTTTCTCCAAACCCAGTCAAACTAGTGTTAGCTGGTCAAGCTAAGTGAGCCCGCTAAGTTAACAACGGCCGCGCAGAGGCGCCGCTAGTGTTAAGGCATCTGACCTGTTTGTAGCGGGTTAATTCACGGGCTAATGATCCAGTGACCGGTTGGACATTCACTCACCGGATGGACTGAATCGTTCCCAGAAAAAAAAAAAAGTCCGAAGTGGCGACGCTGCCTCCGGCCACAAACTATCGCAGCCCCGCAATCCTTCACGCGCTCCTGCTACTTTAAGCCGCTTTGGCTTTAAGCCCTCGAGACATTTCAGTGGCGAATATCTACAGCCGATAAATAACAACTCGTTTGTTCAGTAAAGCCGACAAAAAAAAAAAAAAAAAAAAAAAGCGTAAAAATGGCAGAGTGACGCGAAGTTTGTCCCGCGGCAGACGCCGTAGAGTCTGCAGCGATGGATGCCGCAGAACGGCGACACCTGTCGTCGCGAGTGAGTAACGGCACCGCCCCCTGTTTCTTTAGAATTAAAACTAGTTTCACACGCAAACATTTTTAACATTATGAAAAACAAGATGGGCCACATACATGTTTTCGGGTGTTTAAATTGAGCTTTAGCGGGAATTATTTGCTCTACATAATTTTTTTAGTTTATCTTACTTAGTTGTGGAAGCACCATTAAAACACAAATCATAAAATCCTACAGCGTTTTAGGAAAAACCTACGTATATTTGTAACATATTTTTAAACATGTATGTCTTTAGCAGGAGACAAACTGATTATGTCAATGGATTGTTGACTTTAAGTGCACTTTGATGTTTCCCAATCAATTTAAAACAAAAAAAACTACTTTTAAACATAAAAGTAAACTTTGATTAATTACTTTAATGTGATGTAGAAATGCTGTGAGACGATCAATAGAAATCTGCTTTTCTACTTTTCTACGGTGTTTGCTAAATTAAAACACATCAACTTGAAGTGAACTCAGCTGTCTTTATTCACCATTTGAATGTTTTCTCCAGTCATTTGCAAATCCCAAAGAACAAAAAAGTGCAATTATCTTTTTCCAGTACCAGTAATGCTTCTGATAAATACTTGGTAAAAAAAGAAATTGTGTGTTTCAAATAAAAATTAATAAAAAAAACCAAAAACACAATAAATCTTCTGTCTCTCTCTCTCTATATATATATATATAGCAATACATTCTCTTGGCATTAAAAATAAAAAGTTGATCACTTGCCCTAACAGCTTAGTGTGTATTTTCAACAGCTTTTATGCTAAATTCTCTTTAAAGTTTCCAGTTGAATGACGTGAACAGTAGCGAGCTGTGACTGAGGCTTTTCACTACAGCAAATATCACAAAACAGACACTGAACAATGGGATGAAATACTTGACAAGCAGTTGCGAACCAAGAGCTGCTTTTGTCTTTTTTCCTACTTGGTAAACGTCCATCAGCAGCCTTCTCTTTTTAAGGAAGCGACAGTTATAAATGAGAATGAGACAAAGCTCCGCCGACGGACTGGAGTCACATTTTAAGGCTGCTCTCAAACAAGAGTACTGAAAGAGCATCTCCAGATATTACAGTGAAAACACTTAGTGTTTTAAACAGTGACACACAGTGAGTGTTGGTTTGTGTCTTCAGGTCAAAGAAACAGAAACATGTCAAATGGTACCATTAAAACATTAAAATCCACATTGATACAGTATTAGTATAAATATGGCAGAAACACCAAATAAAAAAACAACCTAAACACAAAGTGCAGTAGCCTGAAATCCTCCAATGTTAAATAGTCTCAGGGACAAACAGCTTATACAATAACAACAGGATTGACAGTGTTGGACTTTAATCTGGTCCCTTTTTTTTTTTTTTACATTTTATGCCCCTCAAAAAACCAAAAAACCTCTTTAGACAACTGAGCACTTTTTTTAGTTTTTCCTATCAGGAGAAGTAGAGATTTAGTTCGATGTTTCAAAAATGGAAGAAACAAACGTATCTTTCTAAAGCAAACATCGATCATCTTCAAGTGTACTGTAGTGGATGATGGCAGCACTGTTACAGATCATTATACAATTCACAACCGGATGCTTGACGTTTGTATCTGTGAACTCTGTGTTGAAAGCTTTTATATTCATGTCTGAACCGTTAAGCTGAACTCTGGTCACATTTTGTGCAAACAGCTGTGCAAAGAAAACAGAGGATACAAAAGAGAACAAATGCTGAAATGAAAGTAAATGTATCACTATCAAACTTGGTGGTGTGCATTTCTGAATTATATAACAATAACTTCAGTAACTGTATATTTAGATTTTGAACTACTGGTCCAGTTCATTTGTGATGAACATATTTTCTGACACCTCACTGATGACAAAATGCACTGCCTGAAATCATCAATAGCTGCTGTTCGATAGACAGGAACCAGCAGAAGACGAGCGGCTTGTTTACTTTTAACACTCCTTAAATTAAGGTGGAGGCCAGCAAAGCTGAATTTACAGGCAGAAGATGACAGATTTAAACCGCCTGAGTTATTGAACATGATCATATTAGAACGATATTCTCCATATGTGAATTCACTTCCAGTCATAGCATTTCTCTCAGACTTCCCTTGACATTAAAGGAATTGTTGTAAAATCCTAGTAGAGAATGATTCTTACATTAATTTATACAAATACCTTTGCAGTAACCATGTGAATGTGCTCTGCATCTCCACTAACAGACACTTCACAGCAAGCATATGCTGCCTTCAGTCTCTCTCTGTGTCTTCATTTGATTTGAACAAGCAGCACTAAACTGTGCGGTCAGAGCTGCTGCTGCTGCTGCTGCTGCTGCTGCTGAACGTGAAGAACCGACAGCTGGTGGCAGCTGCAGCAGCTCACCTGAACACTGAACAAGTGCGTCACGCTCAGCGTTGTTGGCAACTTGACTTTTCGTCTCAGTCTGCAAACACGTGATGCTCAGAGGGGTTAAAACAGTAACAGTTCGAAGTAGAAGCCGTGTGGAAACAAATGGAGCAGCGCTGTCGTGGTCAGTAGCTGGGGGGGATTTTTCACAGGTTGCAGCACAGTAGCATCACAGCAGTTTCACCTATTTACAGTGTTGATGGAGGCTCTAATTGAACATGATGGAATCAGGATCCTGGTTCATCATTTGAGCCATGTGTCGCAGGACGTCCTTCTTGGTGATGATGCCCAGGAGACGCCTGAACAAACAAGACAGTAATGTGGGTCACTGTAAGTCTTTCCTGTAAATACCCCCACCAAAAAAGTTAATTCATCTCACTCTCCATCTCCTCTTACCCACTCCTGGTGACCAGACACTGGCGGAGGCCGAGCTTGCGGAAGATGTCCACCACGGTCTCCATGGGCGTGTGGTCGGTGACAGTGAAGGGGCTGAGGTTGAGGATGCGTCGCAGCTTCAGCGGCTGCGGGTTGCTGGCTGGCAGCTGCGGAGCGTCTTCGGTGAAGTAGACCACGGAGCTGCTCACCACGCCATCCTGCTTCTGACGCGCGTTTTCTTTGGACAGACACAGTAAAAACATCTTATGGCTGGAGGCTCACTGTGTTTTTACCAAATAAATTGTCTACTGAGATTTGCTGTTTGAGGCGTCATTGGAAGTGAAATGTTAGGAACTGAAGTGTGCAAAATGCATGTGTCTTATCAAATCAACGGTTCTCGGAGATGTGATGTCGGTTCTTAATACCCAGCGCTGGCCGCCAGATGAAAACAAGACTGAACTTGTTTAAATAACTTACTGATGGCGAGTGTGAGATCCCGGCGCTGAACGAAGCCAATGAGCCGCTCGGACTCTCGGGAAACAACCACCGGGAAGCCGTTATAATCCGTGTCTTTGATCAACGTCTCCACGTCCTCCACTGTGGTGGTGTCCTGGGTAAGGACAGCGAGAGGGGGGTCGTTCCTGCGGGGCCGCATCACGTCGGTGGCCAGTGTGCGGTGGGTGAACTCGTCCCTGACATTCAGGTAGGGGTAGCCGTTGAGCTGGATGTGCGACTCGTAGATGCTCTCTTTCCCAAAGGCGTCTGCCACCCACTTGCTGGTGACGGCGGCGGCCATCAAGGGGACGATATACTCCAACCCGCCAGTGAGCTCGAACATTATGACCACCAGGGACACTGTCATCCTGGTCACCCCACCTTTAGAGGAGGACGCACAACTGCTTCATTACAGGAAAGGTGATGTCATCCTTCTACCTTTTTTATTTAGTTAACTGACAATGAATACGATTCCTTCATTCTTAACAAGACAAAGTATTTTGATGCTAAAGTACAAAAAAATATTGGTACCTTCTTGCAACAATGCCCTCTGATATAACATGAAACTGACTTTTTACTCACCCAGACAGGCGGCGGCTCCCACCATGGCGTAGAGTCCAGGCGTGACGCAGTCTGCGCCGGGCCGGCACCAGTTCTTAAAAATGATCCAGTCGTGGTGGTGGTACGCCATCTGCTCCACAGCAATCCCGACGATTCGCCCGGCAATGGCTCCGACCGCCATGCTGGGAATGAAGAGACCCGACGGGATCTGAAGAGGAAACCGAATAATCAAAATATCAAACCTGAAATTTTGCCCCGTGGCTGGCTGAGACAGTGACATACGAGTATGTGCAACATAATGTGACGCATGTCTGTTTCCTTATGTGGCAAGAAAGAGAAAAACAAGACTTTCCTGACAAACGACTTCTAATTCTCATCATCGTTCTCATACTGACCTTCATGCCAAATGTGAAAATGGTGATGACGATCTTGAAGACAAGTGCTAGAGCAAGCTGCCACAGGGCGCTGTAGACCCCTGGGCCGGCCGGCCGGTCTGGGATGTCGTCCACCGGCCGACTCATGTTGGGGTTATTAATGTAATCACAGAGCTGGGACGACTCCAGCGCACCGCAGTCGTTGAAGAGCTCAGAGATGAGCTCGCTGGTGCTGCGCCGCGTATACGGGTTGGGGTACGCCAGCACGGCCGTGATACCGGTCACAGCGATGACCTCCAGGACGGGGTACTTTCCCAGCTGGGTGGTCTTCCTCCGTCGACACCAGGCGATGTTGGCCCGGATGAAGAGGGTTCCCCAGAGGCCACCGAACACTCCCAGCAAGATGAAGGGAACCAGTTCGGCCATGTACCAGGGGGTATGGTACTCCACATAGAACAGCACCAGGCGGCTGTTGCCAAACGGGTTGATGGACCGCAGCGTAAAGGCAGCAACGAGGGCGGCGAAGAACGAACGCCACAGAGTTTTCAGAGGGAAATAATAACTGACCTGAAGGTGAGACAAAGGATAGGGGATCATCAGGTGGTTTTTAAGTAACGGAAAAATACAACTCATCTTAAAAGTAGGATATGAAGAGAGACATTGTTCGTACCCGTAATTAAAACCAAAAACCTACAATGGTCTATTAAATGACTTGAAACCAACAAAAGAAATAAAACAAAAAACTAAATAAATAGAAATCCGATTTTGCTTTTGATACCACAGAATCATTTAACCCTGAAAACCCTGTAAATCAATTATTTATGATCTTTTCCAACAAATCTGTACAGGTCATTTTAATTTGTTGTATTGTTTAAAATATGATTTAGGTAAAATCAAAAGCAAAGTCAGATTTTTATTTCTTTAATTATTTTTTTATTTTGGATAATTTTTTTTTTTATTATTTATTTATTTTTTTGGAGAAAAGACTGGGTTTCATTATGGAAGGTTGCCAACCATTTGATTTGAATGGTTGTGATCTGCACCACTGTCACCACTGGACGTCACCAAATCTTACACATAGTGCCTCCAACTAACCTCTTCCAGACTGAACAGAACTCCTCCGATGGGTGCTCCAAAGGCCACCGACACGCCAGCAGCTGCTGCAGCTGACAACACCTGCAGGGCACAAAAATGTATCTTATTCTGAAGAATATTATGAGAAAACAGTGGAAATTTTCACCCATATTCCCCGTGTGGCATTAGGTCGTGGGCAGCCAAAGAATCAGCCAATTTGAAACCTGAACATTGTCTCTGAATCAAAAATCTGCCAAAGAAATTAACCTTTGCGGCTGTCGGTCATTGCATGAAACAAGAAGCAAGCGTCTGTACGGAGTAAAGATGCACACAAACACTTGAACTCATTTTTCACACCTCTCGTCGCTTGCCCTCGTTCTTGCTGTACTTGGAGAAGAGGCTGCAGAAAAGGTTTGCGCAGCAGCAGGCCACGTGGACCAGCGGACCCTCCTTCCCCAAGCTGAGACCCGAAGACACAACCAGGACCAGTGTGACCGTCTTGATCAGCAGGGTCCATTTCCCCAGGTAGCCCCTGATGATGAAGCCGCTGAGGATGGTCTTTATCTACACAGAGCCAAAAAGCAGTTAGTGAATGTGGGAAAAATCAAGTACCTACTTAAAAAAAAGCACAGATTAAGGGGGAAGTGCTTTTGGTCATTTTGTCGCACTGGCTGACAATAAGTAAACACAGAGCAGAACCAGTGTTATCTTAGTATTTTGCTTCCAGGCCTTAGTAGTAGACCTGCCTAGACTGATGTGTTCATCAGATTCTATCTTACCTCTGGGATTCCAGAACCGCAGGCGTATGGAGCGAAGACTCGCACCAGTGACACGGCCAGGAAGGAAAACAGAAGAGCCCACAGGATGTACAGGAAATAATTCAACACATACGCTCCCGCTCCCTGAAAGTCACACGGAGTAATACAGGAACAAAAACATTGTCTTACTAAGGTAGGAAGGTAAATTATTCATTTCTGCTCTCATTCATTCATTCATTCACTACAATCTCTAGAAATAAAGGTCTTGCTCTGCTGAGATTTTGTGTGTGTGTATATGTATATGTAGGAATACATGAATGCTTTTACAGGCTATTGATCATAATTAGGCAATCTAACATACAGAACGTCAAAACGAACGTTTGCATTGTAATATATAATAGTACTTTTGGTGCTTTAAGTATATTTTATTGAAAATGCTTTTGTGAATTTATTACAAATACAAAATGCCAACTTAAACACCATGAAAGTCGAAACCAATCCCCTCTGCTGTCTGATATGTTAGTTATACAAGCAAATATCTCTGCAGCCAGGTCTGACCTCAGCGTTGCCGGTCATCAGCTCGGCCCACTTTTGCCACTGCGGACACTTGTCTCGATCGTCGAATGTCGTCTCGTTGGATGTCCAGCAGCACTGCTCGTGGCTGTACCAGAAGGCCGATAGGCACACGCCTTCCTTCAGGTCCGTCATCCAGTCCACAGCCAGGTCGATCACTCCGGCCAGCGTACCTGCAAAAAACAATGTGTGTCAGAAGGAGCTGATTTCAGGGACATGCTCAACCAACTGTCATTTGTTAGAATTGTTGTCCCAAAGCACTGAGTGTGTAGTGGAGGTTGTCGATAAAACCCCTGACAGACAGTGTTCCCACAGCGGGGAGCACTGTCTGTCGTACTGACATACTGACTTTACCAGTATGACAGTATGTTGACGGACATAGCAGGTGTGAGTGAATTGTGCACGTTCCCTAACTGACCTGAGAGGAGTCCGATGAGCAGCATTACCACCCATCCTGACCAAGCGTCCAGCAGGCTCTTGATCAGCTCCCACATTGACTCTTTACTCTTACTGGTGATCTGGGAGAGTCACAACAGAGACAAATACATGTTATTTATTTGCATACTGCACTGAGTATTAGCCACAAGACTTTATCAGCTGATATACAATTATGTACAGACAGAGCACAGAAAGGAAGTGACAAGGTTTGCAGCAACAACACGGTATAATATTTGAAAAACCTGCCAAATAAGAATCACCAATAAATAAATAGTTTTTCTGTATGCGTAACCTTGCGGTGGCGATCCGTGTCTCTGGATTTCTCCCTCAGCCAGTCGATGGTGTGGAAATCTTCATAAGTGCCCACGTCAGGAAACGGCTCATCAAGGAAATCCATCAAGTTCCCAGCTCCATTCATCTCCTCGGTGGGTGTGGCACTGCTGACACCTGTCAAAGGATCGGATCATCAGACTGTGCAGCGGCATGACTTCTGAACTTCAGTATAAGCTGCTTTAATTAGTGCAGTTAAATGATGCCATGAAGGACAAAACCAACATTCAACATATAAACTTTAAGTCCCCTGGACCATTCAATATGTTCCAGGTGATTTAAAGTTTATATTACACATAAAAAAAACAACATGGCTGTTCTCTCAAGGGACAATAAATTAGAAAAACTATGTGTAGTGGGGATGAACTATGTGCCTGCATATTTATGTGAAAAGTATGTATAAATCTACAGTGTATATATATAGACTTTTATTTTCCACAAAGCTAAATTATGGTCAATTTGCTGACTTTTGTGACACCGATAAAGAAAAAATAACAAGATAACAGACAATGTGATGTCTAAAAGCAAAATAATGTACAAAGACCGCAAGTGAAAGAAAAATGCCCGCAGAAAATTCTGCCAACACTGATCGCTGACGCCAAACGCTGGAAGCGTTTTCAAATACTTTATAGGGGCATTGTAGCGACATTAAAGCAGCTGTAACGAATCGTTTAATCGGCCTGGAAGTTGCATCTCTCTTGACTTGTTTTACCCAACGCACAGCTCTCAAACGTGATTCCGACGGCTGCATGAGAGGAATCATTCAAGCTTTAGTGGAGCTGGAGCGCGGACTGACATATTGAGCCATATGGAAGGAAAACTACATAAATTATCTTTCATGTGTTGAACCCTCCCGGTGCAGCTTCAACACAGCTCACTTTTATTTGCAATATTGCTCGTTTCTTTTACGTGGCCGACGTGTTCTTAACACACAAGCACATATTTAATCCCTGTCACATCAACACTGCAGGTGCAGCTTTATTTACGTTAGCGGCTAATGCTAGCTAGCTTAGCGTTAGCATGAGCTGCTCCGGTGAATTTGGGTCCATAAAGTCGTCTTTTACCTTCGCCGGCCTCCATGTCTCAGTCCTCCTGACCACTGCGGTGAATATTTATATCAAAGCGTTAACTCATACAAAAGTGACAACCCGTGACATTTGTCATAATATTTACTGCAAAACAACTAGAACGATGAGAGAGGAGTCAGATTTCCACCCACAATCCCGTGGGATCTGGTCCGCTAGATCTCGCGAGATAATCGCGTGGTTTTCACACAGCCCGCAAGAGCGGGTAAATGACATATTAATTACAATTTCACAAAAATAAACGTATTCTAAGGCTCGTAATTAAAAAAATATACTATTGTATTATTGTTATAATAATTCATCAATATAAAATAATAATTTTTATAATATTATTTGTATGATAAAAAAATAAAAAATTCGGCTCCTGATGCATTAATGCGTAACTGAGTTCTGCTACTGTAGTTGGTGGAGATGGAGTTTGTTTTATCAACAGCAGTTTAACTTGCAAAACCTCATCTCTCAGGAAGCAGAAGAATAAACACTTTGAGGACACTTCAAATATTATTATTGTTGTTGTTGTTATTTCTTTATTATAGAGACAATGAATACACTATTGTCAATTGGGAGCATGGGGCTAATAAACATGAGTTGTTTCTTTCAGGACGTTAATGCTGAGTTTTGATTTAATGGGTTATGACACTCGGTCATTTTCTCCTTTTGTTTGTTTCTATTTTACAACCCCAAATAAATCAAATAAAGTCGGGACAATGTGTAAACCCCCCCCCCAAGAAAAACAGAAAGCAATGATTTCCAAATCTCATCAACCCATATTTTCTTCATAATAGAACCTAAACAACATATCAGATGTTGGAACGGAGACATTTTACCGTTTCTTGGAAAATATTGGCTCATTTTGAATTTGATGGCAGCAACACATGGAAATTAGGCACAAAATGACAAAAAACAGAAACAAAAGATCCAGAAAAAAAAGGAAAACTACCACATCAGACTCAACACGAGCTGCTGCTTCACAGCAGTGAATGACGTCCAGCAGCTGAGACAATGCAGAGACACAACAAATGCTTCATGCAAATACACACAATAAGAGAGATCATGACACATCAGCAGCACCTTTACCAACCGAGCTGAGCTTAGCTGACACACTGGCCCAGTGCAGGTCCTTGTGTATCTGAAGAGCCATGAAAAGCCACAGCATGGGCCAATCACGAAATCCCTGATTTCCAAGAGCCTCCACATCTTGTCCACCTGGTGCAATAGGGAGGCTCCACAGAAAACTGTCGATGCAGGCTGACCTTTTCTAAAAACGTGGCTCTTCAAATTTCTGGTCCACAGGAAACAGTTAGGCAGCTGGCAGTGGAACTATAAATTATAACAATAAAACACGGACTACAATGAGAAAGGTTCTATTTTCAACATCAGCCACAATGAGCAGCTACATAAAACAGAGGAGGCTTGAGGACGTGATGAAGTAAAATGGGTTTATTTAAACAGGAACAGTTCACCACACTTGGTTTGGGTCAAATAATATTTCATTATACTGCATTTTAGAGCAAGCTGTCAATCAGTGTGTTTTATGCACATTAGTTTATTATTTCATCATTTACTAAATAATACTATACTTTACACTTCCTGTATATTCCTCCTCCTCTTTTACTTCTGTAATTACATTGATACTGTTATAAACAGTAAATCAAAGGTTAAAAGATAGAAAAATGATAAATATACAACCTTTGTCAACCTTTGATGGGGTTTGAACTAAATTTAAAATCTTTATGGAAAGAATAAACTGCATAGTGGTTGATAAAGTGTTTCCTCAGTAGCCATGAATAGTAACGAACAGTTTGCTCTCTCTTACAGCCTTAGAGACACTGAGATGCTGTCCCTGACGCAACCCCCCCCCCAGTTTCTGAGGATGGGGATGGGCTTTTGGGGGTCCGGTGTCTTGCCCTAGGGGTGCAAGCCTCTGATCCTATGGTCGGTGCAGCCCCTCTACCAACTGAGCCACTGCCGCCCCTTATTTCACTGATGGCGATGCTTTTTCTTAAATATGCAGCAGAACATTCAGTCCAAAAACTGCAGCAGTGTCTCCACCCGCAGAAACTGGCCTCCCCTCCCCTCTCACACTGTGAAATCCAATAGCAACCCGTACTTTACTTGGTTATCAACAATATGCACTTCTTACTAGTTTTCATCAAGTTAGAAGTAATTGCAGAGTGAATATACTCATTTACTCATTAATTGTAACATAAAACAAGTACAGTCGCAGTAAACGAGGCATTGACACTACTACCCCAGTGGGAGGCAGCAATTCACATAAAGGTGCTTAGTCCGCCAGGAAAACTTGTAGGAAAGTTTTAACGAGGTCAAAGCAACATGCTGTAATTTCATAAACACGGTACAGTTGGCTATTGAGCTTTTTCTGCCCCTGAATTGTCCTTGTCCCCTGAATGTTTCGAGAGTTCAATGCATTAATAACACGGTATCACCAGTAACTGTTACTTGGTTTGTTTGAGTCAGTTGCTTTAAATGCTTTGTTTGAGTAAGGTTACTAATCTGAGGTGCAGTAAACCATGTACAGCAGAGCACAAGCAGACCAACGTGACTGTGCAGTGAAATGTAACGGGAAGTTCAGCTTACCTGTGTTCAGAGGAACGACTGCATAGTGTCTAAAGGACGCAACCACAGCCTCTAGCTAACAGAGAGCAGAATGCAGATGATCTGAGAATAAAGTCTTGTTAATGTCCAAGGATGAACATCTATTATCCACTGACGCTGAGGACGCATGCAGCTTCTACTTCAAACTGTGCCTCTGATTGTGGACGGGTTGGAGAACAGGCCTCCTGAACTAAATGTTTCACATTTCGTGATTAGAGGAGCTCGGTCGGAGGGGATAAAATGAGCAAACCGAGACACACAACAACCACAAGAGGAGGCACAGGGATGAAAAACGATCTAAAAGAGGTGCAACAAGACCATAAAATGTCCCACAACAGAGCTCAAATAAATTAAAAACACGATGAAAACAATCTGTCAAATGATCATCTGTGCCTGTGTCTGATGAAGACAAATCAGAGTTAGACTCTGGTCCTGTGTCTTCCTCAGGTCTGTCCAGGATCCAGATGGATTATTGCTTTACAGCTTCTTCGTAATCAGCCAGCAACAACAACAGCGAGCTCGTTCTGATTCAGAACCGTAAAAACAATCAGCCCTACACAAAGGGGAGTGAAAACCATAGAGCTACAAGTACTACAAGTACTACAAGTACTACAAGTACTACAAGTACTACAAGCTTTACTCTGAAAGGTTGTGAACCCTAGTTAAACACTACTGAACTTGATGTTCTTGATAATATGGATGCACAGCTCTAGATTTTTCAGTTCTTCTCCCCCTGCTGCTCTGAGAGCTCAGGGAGTTTTGTCAATGAGAGGATTTTGTTAAACTCTCGTCATTTGCAGAACTTTATGGGTTTACCAGCTCTGCTCTGTTGTTTTTCTCCATCTGAGCAGCGGCGGTGGAAAAAGCTCAAAGCTCTCTGATGAGTAATATCTTCTTGCAAACTCAGAGACCCGGCCCAAAGCTTCATTGTCGGGAAGAGAGCGGCTGCTGCAGCCAGGCTTCCATCCCAGGACAGTTGATCCGAGTGTGTGTGGTCCTGTAGCTTTCACTTTCACACTGATGCAGATTATCCCTCTGGGCTTTCCCTGATTGGTCGGCCTGCTCTCCAACCTCCAGCCAAGGTGTCTGGGCTTTGTTTCGGGTCTGGGTCAGTGCAGACGTTGAGCTGAAGCAAACCAAGGCAGGAAACTAACGCAGAGCGGCAGCAGAAGGGAGAGAACTATACGGAGAGCAGAAAACACAAAGATGTGATTGTGTCCTCACACTGGGTGGAACAGCATCAGTAATGTTCATAAGACCTTTTATTCCATTTGGTGAAGAATTAGATGAATACATGTGTGAAAGCTGCTTATGGTGCTGCACCTCCACTGCTGTGTTCTGATGAGTCATTAACCAGTTAACCAGTTTTATAATCATAGTCATAATTACTGACAAGTAGCTTTGTCTTCAAATGTGCATTATTATAATTACTATCATCATTAGTATTATCATTATTATCATCATCGTTATTTTCACTATTATTATTATTAGTCTAAAATACTGTTTAGTGTAAAGTCAACTGAGCAATATTTGTATATAGTTGCTGTTCTGAAGACGTGGACGAAAATAAAAGATGAGATGAGAGAAAACTCACAAAGAGCTGCTGTGATCCCTCCGTCCTGAAGGTGGCACTGTTGGACCAAAACTATTAGAACAGTAACCGAAGCACAACTTAGTTCAGGTTATGATCAGTGACTATAAATAATGGAAAATCCAGTTTTTCACACTGTCAAAAATTAACAGTGTTCAGGGAACAACGTTGTTTCATTTGAGTATTTTATGCTAAACAATCGTTTCAATGTTCATCTTAGAATCAATGGTAATTGCAAGACATCAGTTCCAAATGTGTTTCAAAGACTTTTTGACCTACACAACTACACAGTTAAACAGAACCAAACAAAAGAAGAAAGTTTTAACTTTGAACTGATAAATTGTAGAAACGTCTGTAAATATGAGCAAAAGCCAAACTGAGGTTAATGCACATACTGCAGTGTGAGTTGCACACTAGTTTCTACATGCATAAACTCTAGTACTAGTATTTGTTCCTGTGTTGACTTTGTGTTTTTCTGCCTCCTCTGGCTGAAGCTGAACACACAGACTTGATTCACACGTTTCTACATTCACTCTAACCCAGAGAAAATCCTAAACGTGGACATAAAACCATGAGGCAGCACCACCTGCTGCAGCATTTTACGCTGTGCTGATGGGACGAGCGGACACAAGAATCACCTCCTGCTGCGCTCGGCTCTTTTCCAACACGTTTCACGGACAAAAAGGGAATTTGGACATTTTTGTTGAAGTTTGATTGTTTTGCCTGAAACTCTCAGATCGGACTGAGAAAGACAGAGATGTCACATTTCAAGAGTTCGGAGGGAAACGCTGGACTTCGTCAGCTTGGTTCCATCCTCATCACAGTCCGAGCAGCGGCCGTACAGCTGTCTGCCATGTGAGGCGCCGCTCTGTTTTTGGTCTCCACCGACTCCCGACAGGAAGTCGCCGTGGTTCAGATACTAAACGATGAATTAAAACTCACACGAGTTGAGGATCAAGCAAATCATTTCACCTTTTTGTTTTGTTTTCATGGTGTAAAGCGTCTCACTGAGCCCCCTTGATTCTGAGACCCTGGTTTATAATCATATTTCCAGTTTCGCTTCCTGCAGGATTATGGGCTTCATTTCCTTCTACTTGTGCTTTCACTTGTTGTTTCCAATGCGGTGCAGCCTGACAAAGGAGTTACTTTGATCTAGCACCTGTTTTATTTTCTTCCCTTTGAGCGTCACCCATTCATTTCCCAGCTGTTACGCTGTAAACGTTAGCTTCCTGTTTATAGCGTTACTGAACATTATTGATTCAAAAGCTTTTGATTTGACTTCAGGGAGCGAAGATTCTTAAATCAGGTTTGACAGCATAAACAGAAAGAGTGTGGGCCACCCTTTGCTTGACGGGTCCAGGGCTGGAAAGTCCTGGAGAAACGTGGACAAGTTAGAAAATGAGAGGAACCTCAGATTTTATTTTGAAGGGGTGAATGAGTTCATGGGAAGCAGCCGTCATTGTGCTAATGTATGTATGTCTATGCATGTCTGAGTGTGTGTTTGTGTGTTTGTGTGTTTGTCTGTGTGTGTGCGTGCGTGCGTGCGTGTGTGTGTGCGTGTGTGTAGTTCTGACAAAACCCACCCACCCATCCCAAACACACAAAAACACACACACCATGATTCGTCTGGCCTCTTCGCTCATCTGGGGTTGATTAACAACACCACTTCCCCACACAAACACACACACACGCACACACACACACACACACGAGCTGTGTGCGTATGAATGTCTTTCTATTTGTGTGAAGATGTTTTAACTCATAAAAGCATCACTGTGAGGACATTTCAGACTAATCTGTGTGAGTGTAGCTGGGATAATAACAGTCGGGGCTGGTGGAGCTTGTCCCGAGGGCCGACCCCCCCCCCAAAAAAATGATGGCCTGGAGCCACGACACACACACACACACACACACACACACACACACACACAGTAGTTGTCTGTAGTTGTGGGGACACTCATTGATACAATTTCTTTCCTTACTCCTAACATTACCATCACACGTGGACGCGTGACCCCGATCCCAATCTAGACCCTCAAACAAGGTCGTACCCCTTGTCCTGTGAAGGCGTGAGAACCCCGCACTCCAGAAATGTCCCCACAATGTTGGTTTGGATCTCAAATGTATCCACACTCACACGCTGATAATTCACTCTGAAGTCACCACCTGAGAATGCTGGGACAAAAGTGCCGAAGCTGCACCTTTGCGTGCGAATAAAGCTCGCCGAGAGTGTGTGTGTGAGGTTTCCAGAGAAAGCTGGGGGGGGGGGGACTGTGTACTTCACCGACGGGCCTGGTCAATGGGTCCAGCTCATCGCCGAAGTCAGCGCGTTCAAATATTTCTCCCTTTCAACCCAAGATAAGTGAATCACGCTGCATTCAGGGTCGGGACAAAGCGCCGCTGTCGGCTGCTAGCAGAAAGTTTTGGAACAATGTGAAGTTTTTCAAGAAACTGGGAAGTTCCAGTGTTTGGTCAGGGATGGCAAGGACTGAACGCAGCATAAACACAGATCAACCAGCAAGGGTGTGAGTCAGAAACATTTACACACAACAAACAGCGATAAAGCGCTGGATCTCCTTCAAGATCCAACCGTGGGCACGTACACTCGTTATTCTCTATTTATGCTTCTGTTTTATTTGAAAACTGCCACATAAACTGGTCAGAAGAAAGGAAGGCAAATTTGAGGACATTGTGTGTTGTGAAGCACACTCACCATCCATTAGTGGTCTCAGAGGATGAGGAGCTGTCTCTTAAAACCCCACCCCAAGCATTTGGCCTTTCCCTTCCTTCCTGAGAAGTGGTTTCCAGACATGACTACACAGCCTTCTTTTGCCCATAATGTTTGCCCTTTGCTTTTTTATTTAACCAGTTCGGTATCAGACTCCGTGAGCTCCGTTCTGATGGGGCCTGAACCTGATCGTTGGCTCCACTTTCCACAAAGTGTGCTGAACGTTCTGCTCTCTAACAGGTGACCCGTGGCTGCAGGTTGATTTATTGGAACGGGCCTCTGGTGAGCGTCATCTAAACATGAGAGTCAGTGGAAACAGGCTCGATTTCTGATCTGGAAATTCTTCCAAACATGAAAAATTCTCAAACTTGGATCCAAACAGTCAGAGGATCATCACCATAAATTAGAAACCCTGCCCTAACAAAGTGTTACCTTTCAACACCGAGGATCTAATGAGGGCTGAGGTCTATGGCTTTGTCATTTCCAAACCCCGGAGGTTGGCCAACGCACACAGATTATGATGCAGCTGTTAGTCACCACACAAACATCACTGACATTTTACTTGATGGAGTTCGGGCCTGCAGGATTAAAAGGTTTTTTGTGTCTCGTCACATCCACAGACAAATGCTAACGGAGCAGAGGTTAGTTAAGTGCAGGTTAGTTCAACTTGGTTGAAACTAACCCGCAGTTTTCTCTCTTCCCTCCAGGAGTCAGGAAACATTTCATCGCTTACCAAAAATGCCGGCTTCATTTTCCAGACGGTTTTTATGTCGGTCGAGAATGAGTCACCAAATCTCCAGGGTTTGGAGAGGATCGCCGCTGACGAAAGCATTTCCCAGCATGCCTGGTTAGTCACAGAGCGGGATGATGGATTGAAAGCTCTTCCAAATAAATACATGAAAACAAATCTCCACTTCCCAGGTTGGCAGTGAGGCTTTTATTCACCCCCTGTTTATCCAGAGGAGCTTTGCTGGGCACATTCGCTGCTTCTTAACAATGCCGTGATTCAGTTTCATAAAGCTGCACACATTATCATGTGGGAGCTGCCCAGCGTGACCACAGCCCTCTGCTGTCAGCTACTGGGAGCCGGCCAGTAAACCACCACAAACTGGGGCTGCCACGGAGCCCTTCCACTGACCTAAATGGAAGCTGAGTGCCTTCTCTGAGAGCATCAGACGGAGCTGCCCAACGGCGTTTCACTAACGGGTCTCCCTAATATCTGGTCCACCCGATTGTATCAGTGGGAGATGCAGCCTGCACGATGACTCTAGAGTTGACTCAACACCTTGAAACAGTTAAAACAATCTCTGAATCGTCTCACCTTCATGAACTCTTGTATTCGATTAGATTCCTTTTAGCATGGTGCACCCAGTCAACTGCCATCAGAGTATTTTGTCATTGATCTTGGAGGACTTGCTGATTTTCTCTGCTACCCACCTTTCTGTTAGGGCTGGTGTGACTGGCTTTTTTCCACTTTGTCGTCAACAAGCTGCAAAAGTACAACAAAGAAGTAAAATCTGCAGAAAAATGTTACATTAAACTACAGACGTACTGTGAAAGAAGCAAACAAAAACAACAGTGGACACAGGCAACATTACTGCAAAGATGCAAATGACTGCAAGGATTAAACCTGAGTCACCAAATTCAAAGTCAGCAATTCATTTAAATATGCAAAATTATTACAAATTAAGTTTGTAAAAAAAAAAAAAAGCATATCAAATAAAATAGAAGTAATGAAATTAAATTTTTAAAAACTAAATTAAATCCAATTAATTGTATTGAATTGAATAATATAAAAGGTAAAATAAATAAATAATGTGACTACACCCAAATAAAAAAAAAACAAATCTGATTAAAGACAGACATCAAATACAATAAACTAAATGTATTCAAATTGAGTAAATTAAAGGATAAATAATAATAAATTTCAATGATTGAAATCAAATACATTCAGCAAAATTATTCAGTTAGAAAGACAAACCTTTATTCACATTCTCACCTGTGGACAAGTTAGAGTCACCGGTCAACCTTGGAGGTGTGAGGCAGCAGGATGACCCACTCCACCATCATGCTGGATGATGGAGGAAACTGTGGTCCCTTGTCCCCCATCGAACCACCAGACCACCTCTGAGTGATCTGCTTTCCTTCAATAAGGGTGGAGCTTCCTTCAAAAACAAGCTGCGTCAAAACGGAATTCTAATTGTGTTTGGAGTGACGTTGCACATAAAGGGACATGGTTTTTAGAAGACATGTTGACAAAATGACTGAAAGGTTATAACCCCTGGTTTGAGTTTGGGTTTCCAGCTGCACCGTAGCAGAGGTGAGGCCCATTCTGCTTTCTTAATGCTCCATGTGTGTTTATTGAGAACGTTTTATCCCGTGTGCAGATCTGTTGTTTTATTTTCTTCCAAACCTCCTTATTACTCACCACTCTGACCTTTCTCCAGGCTTTGTTGTTCAGCGTCTACATGTTCAGGCACTGCAGACAAATCTCTGAAGTTACTCCCATGAAGTGCTCTGGTATTGATGGGCAGTGAAGTGTGGGGGCGTTTGATATCAGAGGAATGAGGTGGGAGAAGAAATATGCAGCTCTCCAACATATTCCTCATAAATTTCCCTTTTTTTTTTCTCCTTTTTGTATTTCTCTGAGTGTTGGCTGAGGAACAGAAGCTTTCTCGAACTTCTGTTGAAGTTCGAGAAAGCTTGTCGGAGCAGAGACAGGCTCTGGACGTGTGATTGGTTTGGAGCAGTTGTTTACATGTTCGTCCAGGAAGTGCACGCAGAGATGAGCTGACGCTTGTTTATAGTTTCCTAGCTGGGATTGAGTTTGGTGAACTGTCCGCAGGAACATGCCGTTACAAATTCCTCAAGTGCCACAATGGCTTCAAACGAACAAGTTAAAGTTAGCCGGGCTGTCGTCCCCCTGAACAGACGCCTCCAAACCTGCTGACAGGACAGCGAATGCAACACAAGCTGGATTCCTACGCCGAAGACGTGATTACACCGACACACGTCACTGCTCTGCTGATGCTCAGCAGCTCCCAAAGAACCGGACACAGGAGACATTCTGATCTGAAGGGACGAATTCACTGTAGATTGCTTTAAATGTTACAGTGTGTTTGTGGTCAAATGTCTCGTACAATGTTGGACAAAAAAAAAACAGAAAGCTAATTACTGTGGCCTTCCTTGTTCGTCCAGCTCATCCCGAAGTGATGACAGGCATCAAGCACAAGGCACCGAATCCACCACAACCATTGTTTTCACAACCAGACACACAATAGAGCAACAATAGAGACGTCCCACATGCTGGACAGAGACATGAGACATGAGTCTGTGATTTATACTGCTGGATATTTGCGTTTAAATGCTGCAGTTTGTTGGCCTAATGAAGTGCAGCGACAGGGTTTCACTTCTCGTTACGTGGAACTAAAACAAATTCCACGACTTGCTCTTAGTTTATGTTTATGGATTTAATAAGTGGCCGTGGAATTTACACTAAAAGCTGAATCCCACTCTGCAGAAGGGTCACGTGAACCCTTTCTGCAAAAATCCTCTGGTTAGCAGTGATGCTGCTTCTCCTCTTCCTCATTAGTGATGCTCTTCAATATCATTTTGCATTATAAATACATTTCATTCTGCACTATGAGTCATTTTCCTGATATACTTTGATGCCAATACTGTGAAGATGTTCTGTAGAAGCTTGGAGATGCACAGACACTGGCTGGTAAATGCAGCACACACACACAGCAGAATGAGGTGAAGCCGATCGCTTCCGTCTTGATGAGGGCAACAGAGCAGCTCATCCAACACGTTTGCCTTCGTCCTCTGGGAAGCACGAGCACGTCCACAGAGAATTTACTGGAAATCAGACCTGATGCTATCGTGACTAGAACCACGGTGAACAGAACAAACATTGATGCTGCCCACACTGGACTCTCTATTATGAAAGATGTTTCACGGCGATTTGAATATCTCCTGATTGGAATTTGCATGCAGCGAAGATCAAAGGCACATCCAAATTCATGTGCAGTTTGTGCTGCCTCATGACTCGGCCCCCCCCCCACCCCCACCAGAAAAAGAGAGTTGCCAACAAGTGCACGTGCACCACACGAGCTGTAGTGCTGAGCTGTGTTCAACATCAGGTTGAGGCGTCTCCTGACCACACAATGGAGTCAAACCTCCACACTGACTGGATCCTGTTCAGCGGCAGTGGCTTTTAGAGTGGAGGGCTTCTTTGTTTCACCTCATGGGTGTGTGTGGGGGAGGGGGGTCACATCAGGATGGACATCAAGTGTTTCTCATTGTGTTGTGAAACAACTGTGCCGCCAATCACAGGAGGAGCAGGAAAGAGCTGAATCAGCTGCTCTGATGTCTTTGCAACTTTAAATTTGGTAAATGTAACTGACTGAAAACTTAGATCCGTTTGAGTCACTTTGAAGCATTTTTCATATTTCACAGTAACATTATTAGTTTTAAAAAAACAAAAGACACATGCAGCGATACTGCAGAGTACTCTTGATACGTTACTGTACTCAAAGCCAGTTTTTTTCAGAGTGTGGTAAAGAGTCTGAACATGTCCTTTAAGCTGATTAATGAGGTGTTAAAATCCAATCATACATCTCTTTACGAAGACACTGCAGTTATTGCTTTGTGCAAATGAAATGAACATCAGGACTGAAGGCAGAAGTGTAACAAGGCCTGCGGAGCTGAACTTTCTTTGAACAAACGAGTGTTTAAAACACAGAGCGTTTCTCCTCCCAGAGGGCATTTCCTCCCAGAGACGGAGGAGCTGAGATTAACTGCTCCTTCACTGTCTGTGCTGTGACATTATGTCGGCTTTAAAAACCTGATGTTTCAGATGCTGCTGCTGCCGCGTCTGGTTATTTAATACCACCAGGATTATTGCACATACAGCTGTCAACTCCTGCAGCCTAATCCTGTAAACAATGACTAATCTGAAGGTCATGAAAACAAAATCCCCAACAATGACTCATCCGCTCGCAGATATCTGACACCGGGCTGCGAAGAGACGCCGTCTTCCCAGTGTTGAAATGTTGTTTTTCTCCAGCTTTGAGAGTTTACTCTCCATTTCCCCTCAAACTCTGTAACCTCTTCAAGATGTGTCAGCACGGAGGTAGCAGCAAGGGGAAGATGAAGCCTTGAGGTTCCCCGTTTGACCTAAATGTGAGCGTGCACCTTTAACATTAAACCTGCTTCCTGTTGTTTCTCTGCAGGCAAACTCAATTAACTCCCCAAACTTCTGATTTCCACTGCGACTTCACTCGAACTGTTTCCCATCAGAGCAGCTCGGTTTGCAGTGCTAAACACGTCTTATAAACAACAATGAAACCACAGTGCATCGGCTATAAAAGCCCAGTCCCGGCTAACCAACATCAGCTGATACGACGAGAGCAGAGAGAAATGACTTTCAGGCATCCGGGCCTCATAAAGTGCTGAGCCGCTGCTTCGCTTTATGTGCTAATTCATCTGTCTAATTGCAGGAAATGACAGAGCTTCTGGAGGTCAAAGTGCTGCACAAATGAGCTGATTTCATCCTCTGAGGAAGTGTGAGCTGGGTTCACCACAGGGAAACGCTGCTGGTGCAAAAAGTCATTGTGAAGGTCAAAGGTCACACACTGCTCTTTAAAGTGTGGGTCAGTTCAGACGACTTTTCTTCATTTCTGGACAATTTGAAGACCATTTAAACCACGAACGATTGTACATGTTTGAAACACACACACACACACACACACACACACACACACACACACACACACACATAATGTGAAGCTCTAATACGCTCAACACTACCAACAACAAAACATCTAAATTAGCTTTTTACTCATTTGGTTTTTTTAAAAATTTATTTTTATTCATCGTTTTTGATCATTTTTCAAATGTTTGTGTTCATTTTGTTTCTCATTATTGTATCTATGTGTCTCGTTTGTGATACATACAGTATGTGTTTGTGTGTGTGGTTATTTTGGGTCTATTTTTTCCAACTGTGTCCTTTACGTGTCTCTTCTTGGTTGTTTATCAAACGCTGGTCATTTTGTGTGACTTTTTAATGGTTTTATCAACCATTTGGGGTTAATTTGTGACTGTTTTTGATCATTTTTTACTTGTTTGTAATGATATGCTTTACTGTCTCTTTGTGGTCATTTTGTGTCTACCTTCCGTTGTTGTGTGTGTTTTTTTTTAATTTCACACTTGTTTGTGCACTTTTTGTCGGCTTTTTGTACTTATGGCTCTATTATTGGTCATTCGTCACTTGTTTGGAACCATATTTTGGTGGTTTTTCATCTCTTTGCTCTGTGACTTCAAACAATATCCACACTCCCGTCATACGGAGGTCCAGGAGCCCCCAACCCCTGGGTGCGTGCCCAGCAGGCCTGTTCAGTACGCCATCAGTAATCAATCCGTGTGGTTTGTGTTATTCTGCTGCTCTGCCGATCCCTGTGCACCAGGGGATTTTTGGTCTCCACCACCATCAACAAAACATCAAATTAGAGAATATTTTGTATAAAAGTGGAGAACAGAGCACCGAAGCATTTGGTTTGTACTCGTGTGCATGTCTACAATAAGATAGACTCGAAGGAATTTCAATGTGTGCGTTGACTGAAGCTGAACAGCATCGTCCCGGTTGCTTTGGATAATGCACAAACCTCAACCATTTCAACATTTTAATAGTTTCTTTGAAAACCATCCAGAGCGGAGTCTATAATTATAATGGCTAACTTTGTTTCTGGATGGACGCCATGTTTTCTGAGGGCAATATTTTGAATTTGTGGAAAACAAACATATCGGGAGCTTCAAGCATCATGATACATGATTTGAGGAGAAGACACAAAATACTAGCAAGCAAATACAAGCAAATAACTATTCCAAAACAAAACTCTGCCGCACAGGTAAAACTGTGTTTACTGTGTACTCGCACTACAAAATTCACAGGCAGCCAATTCCTCTTTTACTGAAATCTGTTACTTCTGAACCACCACAAAGAATTAAAGCATCAGGTAGAAATAAACAAAGAAGTTCCTGGATCCTGGTCATGAGAAGCTGTTTTAACTGCTGCTCTCAGCAGTTTGATCCAAACCAAGCGCTCCTCCTGTGAAAGGCCTCCGCTCGCATCCAATCTCGCCAACATCTGCCACCAATTTACCAGAACACGCCTGTGCTGGATAAGGCTATTTACCAGAGCCTGCAGCCTGCCGCGTCTCCTCCAGCTGCTTTCACCGCTAACCAGAGCTGAAGGATGAGCCGCAGGTCCGAGCTCCTCCAGACCAGCCCGACGTGGAAAACAACGTGCCTGCAGACGGCCTGTAATTTCAGCTGGCTGCGACCTTTAATCATATCATGATCTACTTCCCTGATCCCTGCGTCTGTTGGTGGCACCGTGCTAATTTGGAGTCTTTGGATGTATGAAGGCTCGGACCTGTTGCCGTCTGGTGCCCTGAGCAAAAACAGAGCCTCGCATCAGCCAAACATCAACTTGCGTGGCGTGTGACGTGTGGCAGCAGCTGCCATGCACTGTGTAACCAAAAGTACAGGGACACCAAACGTTTAGCAGACCAATTGGTGCTAACACAAAGGTGTCGCTATACTGGACAAAATGGCAAAAGACCCAAAGGTTTGTGGACGGGACTGTAAAGAAAAGTCAAACTACACTGTCAAAGTCAAGAGAATTCACCCAGTTTGCATCACACAAGCTGTGACCATGTATGAAGCACGTCTATTAAATCTAGCTACTGTAGTAAACAGTAAGTAAGGAATATGTTACTAGTACAGTACAGTGTTCAGTTGCTGCACTTTCACTCAGTGCAGGTCGACTAAATGTGTGTACAGAAAAACATGCAATGAAGTTTACAGTCATAACTGAACAATGAGTGAAGACTTACTCAGAATTTTGTTCAGCGTTTCTTCCAGGAACTGTTCTAATTTCTCCACAATTAGTTTTCCAGGAAATAACGTAGAACTTATTAAAATATCACAAACCCAAGAAGCCGATGCTTCACATCCTTTGCTTCACATCCTCTGCTCAAATCATCCCAGAAGGAAAAGAAGGAAAGATGAATGTGACGCTTATAGTTGTGTGTGCAAAAGACAAGGAAGAAGAAAACTGTGCAGAAAAGTATTGTATAAATTTTAACACAAACAAGACAGTAGGTACAAGCAGAACGTGTCCTTTCACCTTTTTCTATAAATCTGTCAGCATGTCTGCTTTTTTCTTTCGTCCTTGCAGCAAAAGTTGTTAAATTGCTGTGACCTGGGGCTAATTTTGTTACTTTTGCAATAAGAGTGAATAAAATTCAGTATGTACAAGTTCTTCTAATGGAACCACACAACATGTTTGAGCCCAAATAAAACATCTTCTGACAGCTGGGATTAACTGATCAACCGTCTTTGGTCAATGTGCCTTTGAGCAAGACACTAATGTGTGTGTGTTTGTGTGTGTGTGAAAGCTCCCAGGCTTTAAATCGAGCTTAAAAACACGAGACAGACTTTTCACAAGTTGTAGTCGGAGTTTGGGAGAGTGTTTACTGCTGTGTAAATGCCACCTCTGCGTGTCGCAATAAAACCCTGCTGCAGCCCGCGGTGCCACAGTGGAAAGTTACCACAGCTCACAGGCGCGTTGTGGTGCTGCCCGATATAAAAAGTGGTGGAGTTCAGTCGTGAAGCATGCTAATGATGAGGAACAATGGCCGCTGGCTTCCCAGCGCCCTCTGTTCTCCGACAACACAACATGTGCTGGCCGAGGCCTCCGTCACCTACCATGCTTTGCTTTCACTGCTTGCTAAAAGTCATTTTGTGTCTCAATCAAGAGCAACAAGGGCTCAGCTCCATGAGCTGAATTCAAGCTTTGCAGCCACAAATCAAACTGTCATCCTTGTCAAAATCCTGCAAATACCCGACAAAGCTGAGCTACGGGAAAAGAAAAAGAAAAAACGCCATGCCTCTTTAAAGGCATCTCATAAAGAAAAGTGTGTGAGCACAGCTGCCAGACACTTGGGGTCCGAGCCAAGCTGTATTAAAACAGGGTGTATTTTAAACAAAGGTTGCATTTTTACAGGGCCAGAGGGTGGCATATCGCAGATAGCTGCCGTGTTTAGCGTTAAACACAGCCTCCTGCCATGGCAACGTGGATGCCAAGAGTTTCCTCTCAGCGCCGCCAGCCAGCTAGTTTACATGCAAAGCAGTCGCAAATGAGAAGTGCAGTTTAATTACAGGGAAATGAAAAAGGAGATAGTTTATGTAATTGAAGGAGATTATTCAGGCTGGTGTCGTGACCGTGATGGTGTGGAGGGAGGTGCAGGGTGAAACAACGACGAAAGGGGAACGTGGTGCACCTCCGCCCTGTTGGTGTTTTGGTTCAGACTTAAGGACACACACATGCATGGTCTCCAGATTATCCACCCTGTGTCTTTGGTAATGGGCCCACATCTTGAGGTCTAAATTGTAAGTGTCCTTCACCGATGGAGAGAACTGGATCCTCCCAATACTTTGCTTGTCCCATTAGTGTAACACAGCTTATAAATGTGAACTTGTTTTGGTCCTCAACACACTATTTATGCTTTGCTCTGATGATGAGGACTAATTGATGTTTCTGGGTTAAGTTATTGGTCAACCACATAAATAAGTTATGGACCCCATAAATTACCGTGGTTTGACTTGATGCAGGCCTGTGTTCGGATACTACAACAATAAATACATTCATCTCTCTATCATCCTACTGCTAATCATTAAAATTTGTGGAAAACTAATATTTGTAATGATCTAATTCATGCACATCAGCTGCACAGATGAACAGCACCAGTGTGCAGATATTGAAACAGTTCCCTAATTGGCCACAGAGGGCGCTGTAGCACTTGTTTGCACTTTGTTTATTGTGTTTAGTTTGTGTACTTGCAGTGTAACAGAAGTCTTTGTCAATGTACCTGCACAAAATGAGACTGCAGGTGCCACTTTCTGCTCTTCTTGTCTGGAAGTTTCAAAAAAATATGAATACATTTTCTCCGGCATGAAGCAGCTCAGCACCTCCAAATCTACATAAACACAAAAGCCAGCTCGGGTTCCCTTCTGCTCCTTCTCGTCATTCTTTCCATCTCGCACAGTCCCGATGCGTGACAGTTCATATTTACAACTGTGATCATGAAAGTCAGCGGCACATTACACAACGTGAACCGTCATGATGAAAAGTCACAAGCAAAAAGTTCCAGTTTACTTTAGATCTGACAGATGTTGGATAACAAATATGAGTTTTTGTGTTCAGGCTGAATCCCAAGAAGAAAATCTGGGTGCCGTTTGGTTTTGTGAATTTGGTCCCTTGCGTGCTGGAGCAAGTCCCTCACCAAGCACAAAGACACCGTGATATATTATGCTGACATTGGCTGCACTGAACACAATGAACAATACAGGAATCCTTCAAATGCACAGCCCTGCACAACCTGGTTGGCCCCGGACTCACAGAGCGTAGGAGGACATGGAGACTGACTGCCAAATGACTGAAACTCTGAAAGAATGTGTACATGCACCTTGGCCATTTCACGTTGCAGCCACAACTGTTTGCCAGCACTGGCAAAGTTAAGCAAGATGGAGTTAGAGAGAGAGCCTTCACCTGCAGATAACCACCCGGCTACAGTGACAAAATCAGCAGCTTGTTCAGCCAGATCCTGTTTTTCACAGTGTCAACATTAATTCAACTCATGTGGACGGTACAGCACAGACCGGGTAAAGTCCCCCAAATGTCCACTTTTCAGTAAGAGATCCTTTGTCTCCAGCCGTCCAATCAGTTCTTTCAGGTCTATGTAAACAAGCTGTAAGCTTCATAAGCTGTGTTCAGGGTCTGGATCGTCCATCATCACGACGCGTCCTTCAGAGGAGCTCAGGCTCAGTCACACCCATCTCTCTTACTAAAATAAGCCAATGTGGCCTCCAAGGTTTGATTTCACCCGCAAATGAGTCCTGTAAAATCACGAAGCTGAAGGTGAAGAGGAATATTGAAATCTTCATTAGGTGGTTCATTAACACTAAAGGTTGTCTCACCTTTTAATTAGCCTCACATTGCTAATTAAAAAAAAGGTTAACTAAAGGAAATTTTTAATAATTTCTAAATATTAACACATATACAAGACACATGAATTAATCTTACTCAATTCATGTATTTTTATTAAATTCAAAACAAAATATTTTAAATGCAGATTGATAATATATCTTGAACATCTTGAAAAGCAATTGATATAAAGTATTTATTTTTGAGTGCACTGTAATTTTAATGAACACAGTTTGGTAGAATACTTGTTTTTGTGCACTATTTAATGTATTTAAAAGCACTGGAAATGTATTTGAAATATTTGTGAATTGATTATTTTATATACAAATGTATAAATGCATAATGTAACATAGCAATTCAAGTAAAAATATGAACTGATTGTATGATTTAAGTAATTTATGTTTTGGATTTATTGTGGGAGATGGAACAAATTATTTTGTAGGTTTATTTATTTACTTTTTATTTTATTCTACTTTTGTAACATTTAGAAGGAAACATATATACTTTTAATTGGAAGTCAGTGTTTGTTGATTTTTAAAAGTTCAAGTTCATAGTTTTGTTGTGGTTTTCTGTTTTATGTCTAAATGTTTTTGACGTCCTGGTATTAATTTGAGATGGATTTGTTTTTGAATTCCTCATATGAGCCTTCAATTGGCTTATCGCTAACCTTCGTTAATAGTATATATACATATATTTTTTATGCATGAAATAAATAATAACTTTATTTTTTTATAGCTTTACATTAAAAATGACTATTCCTGTATTTAGATTTCCTTTTAACGGTAAATATTTGTAAAGCATATGTTGGATTTTGAACACTATACCACTTGTCTATCGATATTATACTTTTAATCATTGGAGTTATTTATAAGTTGTAGGCAGACATTTTAAAAGCAAACATGTTAAAGTGAGAACGCGTATTTCCAGCACGGTCCCAAAACAGAAATGTTTTTCTTCTGATTTTCCTAAATTAAACAGGCTAATGTAATAAGGGGACAGTAGAAAGACATTCCTTAAGGTCTTCCCGGTTGGAATTTCCCTCTCGGTCTCCGCTGCCGCTCTCGTTTGGCCCCACATTTGGTCCACCTTAAATACTTCTGCGCTCGCCTTGCACAGTGAAACGCAAGTTCACGCGCACAGAAACCCGGGCGGGGGCGCGCGGCGGCAGAGCGGCAGCAGCGCTGTCAAATCAGAACGGGGGCCCACGCGCAGGCGGAGGACGCAGAGCGAGCCCTCGGAGAATCTTTAAAGCCGTTTTAGCCTGTGAAATGTGGCGCTTTCCGCCTTAAACCGACGTGGAAATAGTTACCGAGAAGCATTTGAGAAGTCAGGGTAGTTTGCTTGGACTAACTGAAGACAACCAGCGGTAACGTCGTTTTAATAGCTGTCCAGCTCAAAACGCAGCCGAAGCAGCGCTCGGGGGATTTTCGACTTGCTGACTTTCTTTCGGCGGTTGTTTTCTCGGACCGGATTGTTCGCACCACGTCCGGACCCGTTCGCGACGACGTCGAACCACAGATAAAGCTTCTCTTTCTCCCCTTTTTGATTTCGGCTTGAATCCACCATGCTGTCGAACACGACGCTGTACGCAGCGAAGAAACGGAAGAAGCCGGTCCAGAAAATGTAAGTCAACAACACTTATCATATACATATTAATAACCGTGGAGATCGCTCTCTTCATTGTCTCTAATGACTTTTTTCCTCTTTGCCATGTCTGTATTATTGTTCCCGACTTTGTCCGCCCCCCTTTTGTAACGTCTGCTGTACTTTTACTGTAGTACTTTTGTAACACCACCACGCTGCATCGCAGAAACTACGCCCGTGCTCCCCAGCAGTGAACGAGCACACAAGTGATATCTCTATGGAAACATCCCTGCGTTGATACCTTTTTAATCAATACTGTGTTAAAACCTGTGGCATTGCATCTGAAAATATACTTCTGTGCTCGCTTGAAGCTGTGCAGACGTCTCCAGCCTCGTTATTACAGCCTTGTGTTACACGGTAATAAGAGTGTAGTAGGTCATAAGTTGCATTCTGGGTTTTCACTGGTAGCTGCATTCTTCTTAGTTGAACCCATACGGCCGTAAAGTCTATTTTTCCTGCTGTGGTTTCGAACTGTTAGCCAGCCAGACCGAGGTAATGTGAAGTGCCGAAGTCCAACAACACTGCAGGCCAATCCAGGGAATGGAAACTAAAGAGAAGCGTTGCTTCAGTGTTGTTTCAATCTAATTATACCATCCCAGACAGATTTGTGCAAACGATTTCTGTCCCTTGAAGCTAGAAAAACTCTATTTAACTAATGTCTCTGTACTTGCATTGACGTGGAGTTTATTATTTATATGGAGTTTTTGTTTGAGTGTGCTCCGTAGGCGGGGAGGTTAAGAGTGGAGAGAGTGAAACCCCACATCAGTGAGACTGTAGTACCACCTTCTCAGGATTCTGCTTGTAATTTAAGCAATCCTGTATATATAGCACCGTTGTTTCCCCTTCTTGGACCCCTGGTGGACCCCGGACCACAATTCAGGAACCACAGCTGGAGACTGCTGCACTTGGAAATACATTTTCAGAGTTCTTTTGCTTTTGTTGTTCAGAGGAAGCTGAGTTAGACTGCGGTTCATTCACTATTTTCTCAGCGCTGTTTTGCCTTAATGTGAAACCAACAGTGTTTCTTTATTTAGATTCTTTGTAAATTAGTGTTAGTGTAACACTTAAGTGTTCTTAATGCCTTCATTCTCCTGCGCTGCAAGATCAAAAATCTCAATGTCCGGGGAACCCGTGCTTCATAGCAAAGTATCCCTGGTAGAGCAGAACCTGAAAGTTCGCACAGCAAATGTTTTAAAAAGATAAGAAACTACAGCTCTTTAGTTGTGGTGTAAATCAGACCTTGGAAAGGCACCGTTGGCTTGACGCAAAACAAAATCATGCTCAAATTGATGGTTCCTGGTTCAAAATGGACTTTTCTAGCTGAGTAACTCTTTACAATACTTAAGGAGTTCTTTATTGAACCATAACAATGCTTTAATGAAATTCTGGAGAGTTCTGTTAAATAAAAGTCTTGAATGTTTTCTCATAACTGTGCTGAATAGTGGCGGTGCTGCATTGAAAACTCTAAAGACGGGTTTTGTAAAGGGGCTCTAACACATGCTCAGAGAGGTCCTTTTATAAATGTGTTCTTCAGACCTTAATGATGCTGTAAGGAACCATTTAAGAGATCAGCCCCATTCACCAGAGTTCTCCGTGCCACTGTATATTTGTAGTTTCATTAAACCCACTTATAGTGATGCAAAGAACCTTTCGTGAAGACACGCTGAAGCACCGCGTGTAAATATTTCCTCCTCATGGGAATCTAGAATTGACATTGTTTTAGCACCATGGTAAAATGGTTCCTTTAAGATCTATAGGAACCTTTACAGTGGTTCCAGTAGTTTAAATCAGATCCTTGATGGTGCTGTTAGGTGAGATTCTCCAAAGAACCAAGAATATTTTTGTAAAGATCCGGAATTGTGCACTTAGAAAAAAAGATTAGCACCAGACTTGGGTATGTTAACCCTTCACAGTTCTGCAAAAAATGAACAAAGCTTTATATATAAACCATACTTACACAAATTCAAGAACCTTCCAGAACATGCCAAACTGGTTCTTGTTAGACCTTTCAAAGTTCTGGGTCAAACCTCCTACAGATGTTCTCTAAAGCAGCATGCTGACACTGTTTGTCACAAACCTTTTTAGGAACTTTTTTAATGCTCCTCGTTCCCTTTATTACTTTATGGCGCTTTAAAGAATTTGTTATTCCAAAGTTAAATGCTTGGCTACATAACAATAAAACCATAGGGTTCTGCAAAGAACCTTTTGGGAAGTTCTCTGTGGGCTGAAATGGTTAAAAAATAACCCCTTTGGTTGCTGTAAAAACCATGTGCATGCACTTTTTCAAAACACAAAGCTCCAGTTGTTCCACTTAAACCCTTTGTAGTGGTGGAAAGAACCCTTACAAAATGTTTTTAAGGCACTATGTTGAAACTGTTGGTCCTAGATTCTTCATGGTGCTATAAAGAACCCTTGCAGAATATGAGAGCTGCTCTAAGCACACTGTGATTTTTACTGAGTTGTGATTTTTAACTTTAACAAGCCAGACAGAGTGTTAACTGCTCCACACAGAACCACAAGCCCAAGCAGAGAACCATGTCAGAACCCTGCCAGAACCGTGGTTTCAGTGTGTGTGTGTGTGTGTGTGTGTGTGTGTGTGTGTGGTACTACCTGCATTAATCATAATCAGGACGTGGAGCGAGAGTGCTCTCACGCAATGTTTCCACGAGGGAGGAGGGAGGGAGCGAGCGAGGGAGGGAGGATGGCGTAATCTGAGACGTGCTCTGTTTTTTTCCCTCCTCCTTCTCTGACTGCCACAACATACTTTTTTCCTGTCTTTCCTTCTGTCTCTCTGTGTGTTTTTTGGGGGGGGTGTTTTTTTTTCCCTCCCTCCCTCGACTCAAATTAACATAGTTGTGTGTCACGCAAATGGTTACGTAAGTCTGCCATGTTCACTCGCCTTGGTTTGTAGGAAAAGTTGCTCTCAGGGAGTTGATCTTTCATTTTGTGGCGGGGGGTGAACGTGTTAAACCCACAGAGGGGACTAGAGGCATTGTTACAGCCATCTATCCCGAGGTGCACTGCACTGTAAAACTGGATCATTTACATTTATGGTAATTACTGCGAGAAGGAAGGGGAGTCAATTCAGCGTTGCTCACCTAGCAAAGGTTCACGGGCAACCACGCTCTCCACTCTTCTGGGAAGCCTTTCCATAATTGTAGATGCTGGCTGCAGGGATTGCTCAGCCACAAGAGTCCACCATTTATGTTTAGTGAAAAAGTTTGGCTCACAGTTAATCTCAAATTAAGGTCGATTAAGGTCAGTGCTCTGTGCAGACTAGTTAAGTTCTTCCCATGAATATAGGGCTGAGTGATGTGGGGAAGAAATTAGATCTTTCTTTTTCAGTTTTCTGGACTATTAAGAATTGTAATAATTTTTTTCCTGAGTATATGATTTTAAGACAAAATATGTACAAATCTCGCTTCATTGCTTTGCAATAAACAATAATGACATTAATTGCTAATTATAATAGTATTTACAAGTGACATTGACAGTAAATCCCTTTATTCTTAGTTCAAAATGCATTAATTAAAACTATATGCTGTTTCTTAGTAACCAGGGCAAAAACATCAGTAATAACATCAGTAAAAAGGCTGTGTTCCTTTTACATATCGTACACATTTATTGGTGTACAGCTGTGCACCTACCCCCTAAAATTACCACCCACACACTGTGACTGTTGGGCTATGAATGCTCCAAAGCACAAGTGACCTGCAATCTTTAATGTCCTGAATGCAACAGGGAAAGAGCCACTGTCATGCAGTAATGGTTGCTAACAGGAGGCTAGTTCTATGGCTTCATAAGTTCATATCACTGAGGTCACATCACATTTGTTAGGTGTTATTTCGTTGTCTCCGCCTGCTGCGGCCGCCAGTACACCAACACATGCGCATGTGTTTCCATGGAAATAGAGACAGCTCACATTACTGCCGTAACTTCAGAGAACTGCTGCTGCTGCTGCCTTTGAGGGACAGCAGAGCGAGTAATAATCTCGACTTTTCACATCGTCCACAAGCAAAACATTTAATTAAGTCCCACATGAATAAATGATAACACTTAGATAAAGGAAATCACTTACACGGTAAAGCAAACGTTTGGCATTTGTCTAATAAATGTCGAATAAATAATTCATTCATTCTAGCAATAACTAACAATCACCTGTAATTTAGGCACTATGATATCTGTTTAGCCCGAGGAGGTTGGTCATTATTTTCTTTTTTAACTCTCAACTTCTCTGGTCCACATGTGAGTGTTGCAGTGAGACACTGAACCCCAATTGCATGTCCTTTTGGACAAATGCATCTGTCAAAATATTCTAATATTTTTATGGAAAAATAAGGGATTTATCAAATCCACCTTCCTACTCAAAAGGTGGTTGTGCTGCAGACCTGATAAAACGCCATGAAAAGATCAAAGAAAAGACACAAGTACACAGTCTTTTTTACAGTGGTCTATTGTTATGGCAGTGAAATGTGAAACGTGCATGGATTTGTCTACGTGCAGTGTTGGCCTGCAGATGAATCTACCTGCTAGATGATCTATGTTTGACAGCAAAAATGAGATTGACTGGACTAAACTCATTCAGAATAAAATGACCAGATGTTGCTGACAGTTAGATATATGTTTGTTTTGGTGGATTTGATTTTAGCAGAGGTCATGCTGATGCTTTTGGCAACATGAGACACGCTGTTTTTCTCATGACTGTACTCATGTGATGGACATCAGTATCCAGCCTCTCACTTCCAGTATGTTAGAACTCTGCTAAAGTCAGTAATGTAACAGAGCTGCTGTGCAGCTGTTATGTTGTTTTCTCTATTATGTAGGTGTTTATTCACTGCTTTGGTTTTTATTTCTTGTATTTCTTCATCAAGTTTTCAATTTTGTCACAGAAAATGGGCGGTTTCTCCTTTTTTGGAACCACAGGCCAAGCCTGCATGAGTATATGTCGAGCTATATTCTCCACATACTGTACAAAAGAAACCAAGTGAATAAAAGAAAACAATATTAAAATATAGCTCTCAGTAGTAGCCCTAATGTCACCTTGACTCATTCTTTACTAAGCAGTGCTTAGTGTAAAGGTCACAAATAATCAAGATCACAAATAATCAAGAACATCATACTTTGATGATTCATGTTTTATTAAATATTAGTAAAACTGCTGAGATGTTTACCATAGTATTTCACGGTGCAGTTATTGTCTGTGAAGAAAAATGTGAAGCTGTGGGCATAGTTTAGACAAAGAACGGCAAATTATACAAAGCGATTCAGATTCCTTTATGTAAAGAGTCATTCATAGAGGGATAAATCAAACAGAATGTAATAAAGCATTTGTCTTAAGTCAACACAGAATACTTTTACATGTGTGGACTGTCAGCACAAACTCTCAGCCTTTGTGTTTTTTGGAGCTTGATATCAGTGGAGTTCTCATGTGCTCATTTTTGCCCTGTATCATAACTCAATCATGGAACAGACGCCAGAATCGTATTTAGTTTCTTTTGTTCTGCAAAGGTGTCGTTGCCCTGTCGGAGACAAAGTGCCTTTGTGTGAACACGGGGGAGTGTTTCTTCAAGCCCAACACAAGCCCACACTCACACATTCGCACACACACTCTCATCTACACACTCTCTCATCTACACGCCCCTTCCAGGACAGATTTGGTAGATAAAACAAGAAGCAACAACACTGGCCGCTCATTGTTCTTGCAGGGAGTTGTGCCGTCAGGAATGCAGCGATAGCCATCTCGCCTCGATTTCAGATAGGTTGTGTTCTAAAGTATTATTGGAAGCAGATGTCTTATTTACAGCAGGGAGGGAAGAGGGGCTTTGTGGGGCCACATTTTACACATTTCTGTTACAGGTCAGGCATTTACATCAGAGACTGTCTGCTTTACACATTAGAAGAAGCTCAACAGAAGAAAGTGACTTTGCCTGCAGCCATTACTGTATTTCAGAACACCTATTACACATTTGCAAGAAACTCTCACATTCCTATTAGGTATTCTTGGCCCTGTTTATTGTGGAGTAGTGAACCAGTAAAAGTTTGGTTAGTGTCTGTTACTACAGTTTTTGTTATTTCTGAAAGATAACGTTTTCCAGTAGGTTAATATTACAGTGCATACAAAGTAAAATAACCCTTGGAAAATACACATGCAGAGGCTCAAAGGTTAATGGCCAGTTAATGTTATTTTTGATTCTTTGTCTTTCTCTTTGAAATATTTACTGTGGCTTGAATGGCTATTTTCACCTTTCTTATTGTATGGTGTACAACAGTGGTTAAATTTAATCTATATTTAATGTGTTTTTCACTTGTGTTGTTATATTTCACGTAAACCACACAAGTTGTTCTGCCTCTCAGTGTTATTTTTAGCAGAATATTTTTAAACTACTGTGAAATCATGCAGATAAAAACTTCCGTCTACAACCAGCCGCTCAGTCCTAACATTCATTTCATTATTATACTATAAGCGCTGCAACTGACATTTAGCATATTTGCCTCTAAAGGTTGTTTATAAGAAGCAAGCTGTGAAATCTTAGACTCTTACATTACAATCAAGTTTGTCTGTCTGTAGTGGATTGTAGTGTATTGTCTGTAGTGGCATGAACTGTGACATTATACCTTAGAACAGCAAAGTGGAAAGTGAAATGGCAAATATTGTAAATCTGTAGCTACATATCATTTACATTTGACACATGTTCAATTAAATGTTTCCTAGAGAGATAAAGACGGTTATAGAAGCAAGCAGCTTATAATTGAGGCACTGTGGTCCTCTCTGTACTCACACTGTTGTGGAGGTTCCTTGTGGTTTTCTGCAACTCCAGGCAGCACAGTTAGATACTTGAAAGCAGCAGTAATAGGGAGGTTAAAGGGTCAAAGCCACACTGCCTAGAACGTATGCAATTATAATGCAGGTGCACACACACACACACACACACACACACACAGTCAGCTTCACAACTGGCCTCACATGACCTGAAATCCCCAGTGGAGTCATCAACAGGAACATCTGAACCTGATTTTACTTAGTAATAAGCAGGCACCCACCTGCTCTGTGTGACACTGGCTAATATCTGGAAGGTTATGTGGAAGTGTCCTTAAGCAAGACCCTGACTGTTGGCTCCAAGACTGTTCCCTAAAGTTGAGGCCACAGAAGTTCAGAAATTGTTAAAAACATGCCCATGAGAAGTTCCTAAAGCCCAAGTAGGCACCTCAATACTGCTTAGTTTGTTTGAGGATCAGTTCAAAACACATATTACTATTAGATTAAACCAACAAACATTTAATGATTTCATTTAATTCATTAAATAGCTAATTATTTCATGCATGAATGCATGTTTTAAATGGCAGCAAATTACATTTCCACAGCAACTGTCTACATGTCATAAATATAATCATAAATGTTCCTTCTAGTAGATCCCCATAAAACCCATAAAACTCAATAGTTCATTTAATGCATAACATATTTATTGGGATAAAAACTAATTACACACTTCTCAGGTATTTTACTTACTATTGTAATTTTATTCCACTACATTTATGTAATAAGTGTATAAGTTCCTTTTCATATTCACATTTTTTTGTCCTTTCGGCTTATCCCACGAGTTCAGGGTCACCACAACTGATCATTGTCCTCATGTTGATTTGGCACAGTTTTTTTTTACACTGGACGCCCTTCCTGATGCAACCCTCCCCAATTTCTATCGGCCTTAGACCAGCACTGCACAGCTGGGGAGGGGAGGGGAATGAGCTGTTAGGGGTTCAGTGTCCTGCTCAGAGACACTACTACATATAGCCGGGGCCGGGGATCAAACCACTGACCCTGTGGTCCGTGGACGAATGCCTTTACCAACTGAGCTACAGCTGCCCCCACCCTTTTCCCATTCACATTAATAAAACTATATACGGTATAGTCGTAAAACTTTACTGATGACTGGTGGGAAATTTACAAGCTACCTAGCAGTACATAAAGACTTTCACATAATAATTTTGCATTATATGTCACATAAGATCATTAAAACAGCATATCAAGTCATGAAAAGCAGCTCAGAAGTTAAGACATTAAGTTAAAAACCAATATTATTGTATTCATTGATGTGAATTCTGCAGTAGAGTACTTTTACTTTAGCTCCAGGAAAAAGCTAATAAGTGGAACCTTGCTTTGGATTGTGCTGTTTCTTTTTACAAGGTTGACAATTAGGTGTGGGACAAAAATCTTTATCTCGTTATTTTGGTTTGAGTGTCGTAAGAACCTGTCTGCACTGCAACTGAAACCTACAAAGACAGGGCTGGAAATTAGTGGCAGTGGCAGCTAACGCAGGAGGGTAATATTTTACATAAGTTTTACATGTAGTCTTTTTAAAGACATCTGAAATAATAAAGTAATAACAGAATGACAGTATGAGTCTACTCCAATGTGCAATAACTGCACAAAATGTTCACTCATCGGTCCATCTTTGCTTTTGCACTAGTGACTGACGACGTATAACAATGTAAACAAAAAAGTCGCTTTCCACAGCAGTTGTTTTTCTATTTAGACAGTTCACGCTATCTGCAGTGTCCCTCTCCCCTTTCTTTTCCTCTCTACCTCTGTGCTGTCACTCCGCAGAACACAAAAACCAGGAGTAAAAAAGGTAAAGCGGCCTCGAAGGCCAGTTTTCATTGAGCAGAGAGACCAGCAAAAAAAAAAAAAAAAAAGGACTGATTCTGTTGATAAAAGCTGTGAGGGCATATAATATACCACCTATTAAGAAGGAACTCTTTTTTTGAAAGCGCTTGATCCAGAACATTTACTTTGAAAGACAAGATAAATAAAGATAAATAGACTCCCTAGGCACAGACAAGTAATTCCTCCATTCAGCATCTTTTCTGCATTATGTGGTATAAACCACTTTAATGTCATTCTACAGTGTCTTTTTACAGACAATAGCTGCTGGTAGAGTTTTGGTCTGATTTGTGTTTTAGCTTCTCTGGGCTGTGATAGAAAGGAGGCAGAGCTAAACAACCACAGAGTACATTGTGTTACTGCTTCTACTTCGGGGGTAAATCTTTGAATGGAAAACAAGATGTAAGGATGACTTGTGTTTCTCTGTGTTTTAAACTACATGACATATTGACAAGAATAGTTAAACAGAGCTGGTTTCTATTATTGGATCTGGTTTATTATGACAAATATTGAACTGACCTGTTTCTGAGACTATCCCACATGCGGTTGCAAATATTAAAAGTTATCATTTACAATGCAAGAATAAGCTCTATCTCTTATCCCTCCCAAGTAAAGAAATCCCCGTCTCTCCCATCTTAATCAGATATCAAACTGCGGTTAAGTTATGTGAACCCCAAACCCAACTAATCTCCAGGGCCATTTTGAGGTGCTCCACAGCTTCACACCTTCTCTGCAAAACAAGAAAAGCCCCTCTGTGCAGCAAAAGTCTGGTTTGGGTTACATAAATGAGGCCACTGGGTTTACCGCCGGTCACTCGAGTTCACTTACAGATACAAAGCTGATTTCTGCTGACAATTCTGACCTGCAGCCAAACAGCTTGAGTGATCAAGGTTAGTTTACCACTTTCCACAAGTTGACACAAACAGAAAAATGTCAGTAGTGTGAGAAGCTGCAGTGATTTTAGTATCATCTGTGACGGAGGTAGCAATGAAAAGTACCAAGGACAAGCAGGTATATTCATTAACCTGCTCAATGTGCAGTGATATGTAGTTACATGTCTGTTCGCTGCTTCTATTTCTTCCGTGTCCAGTCATATTTATCCTTAGTATCCACATTTTGCCAGGCCTCGTCAACCACTTGGCCCTTTCCTCTTTCTTTCTTTTACTTTTATTTCTAATACTACCTGGCCTAACCCCACTCAGCCCACTCACTCACCTGCAGGCCCTCACTCATAAATCTGTCTATGTATATAAGCCACCCAGCCACACTCATTCTCTGCCCGCATGTTTATGCTGACTCATCAGCTTCTTCACATCCTGCCTTATGGACTCTCCTCTTTGATCTACTTCATAGGACGATATTAAGTTTCTTGGCTAATTTTCTGCTGAGTCATTTCCTGCTTTTTTATTTTTTGTCCAAGTTGACTAAGGTCCATGTTTGGCTCCTGCTCAATGTCACTTTACTTAATGGTTTGTCTGTTTGCTTGGAGAGTCTGGTTAGCTTTTAGCCCATTGTTTGTCTTACTCATGAACTATGCTAACACTAAGTTAATATTAATCTGTTTACTTCAGGGAGGTCTTTAGGACAAGAGAGATATCCCCATATGTGAGGTGCAGTCTATTTCTATCAAAAGCATTATACATCCATAAATCTCCACTTTAGTCTTCCTCTGGACCTCCTACCTGTCAGCTCCAACCTCAGCATCCTTCTCCCGATATATTCAGTTTCTCCTCTGAACATGTCCAAACCACCTCAATCTGGCTTCTCTGACTTTATCTCTGAAACATCTAACATGAGCTGTCCTTCTGATGTCCTCATTCCTGATCCTGTCCATCCTCGTCACTCCCAAAGAGAACCTCAACATCTTAAGCTCATTCTTCAGTGCTACTGTCTCTAAGCCGAACAGCATCTTTAGTCTCACCACCTTCTTGAACATCTTTCCTTTCATTCTGATACTCTTATCACACCACACACCTGACACTTTTCTCCACCCGTTCCAACCTGCCTGCACTCGCCTCTTCACCTCTTTTCCACACTCTCGGTCGCTCTGAGCCGTTGACCCTAAGTCCTTAAAGTCTTTCACCTTTTCACCTCTGCTCCCTGTAACCTCGCTGTTCCACCTGGGTCCCTCTCATTCACACACATGTATTCTGTCTTTCTTATTGTATTTGTGCTGTTACGTTTTTTTATTCTTAGCTTTTCCTACATGTTAACAATATTGTATTTGGTACGACTTTTATTTTTAACATACAACATGAACAAATTTAGCCACCCAATTCCCCCCCGAAAGCTAAACTGCTAACTGATGTGATGTGATGTATCTGGAACCCTAGTGTCCTCTGACTCACAGACCAGAGGGGCCACAGAATCCAAAGCCCCTTTCAAGCCCCTTTCAAACATGCACTGCAATACAGAGATTATCTAGACTTTATCGGTAGGGGTTGTACGTGTGAATGCAAACGCCCAAGTCTGTTGGCCCTGACATTACTCGGATTTTACGCAGCCAGCTCCGTAGTACAAAGTTCGGATTATCTCCAACCGAGCTCATTTGTCAGTAAAGTAGGCAACACGACGGAGAAATAACCATGAGTGAGTGGGCGTGTTGATGATATCCATTTTCCGTGACTGCTGCGAAACCGGGGAAATACAAACACCCAAAGGTAAAGAACTTCCTCATTCATACGAACACAAAAACAATGTCGAACCGGAAGGACAACGATATTCGTGAACTTGTTTTGGTAAGGGCAGACAGGGAAATCGTCATACAAATGCCCGGAACAGAACGACAAACTAACTCCCGATGTTGGCTAGATGTCTGAAAGGGAAACTCCTGACAATGTCAGGACTTGATCCTGACATTCTCTAGAGTTCATGTCTGCAACAGGTTCAGACATGCAGTGGAATTCTGACATTATCCTGATTTTTTTAGGAGTGGCTGTATGTGTGAACGAAAATGTCAGAGTAAAACGCTGCCGACATTATTCCTTCGAGCACCCTAGTGCAATGTCCGTAGCAACACTGTTTTCCGAATGTAAAATTTTATATCACGTTGTGCCTCCTGTGTGCGCAGACAGCGCATGGATATCGAACGGACTATCACCCTAATGGACGTTTCTCACTTCCTCACATATCTGAAAGGCCACTCCAGATAATGTTCGAGGCTGAATTCTCCTAACGTTGTCCGGAGTTCATGTCTGAAACAGGCTCTAAACTCTACTTCTGGGTAATTTATTGAGCTTGCATACCATCTTTAATAAGCTGGATCTCTGCAGCTCCTCCAGAGTAACCGTGGGCCTCCTGGCTGCTTCTCTGATTAATGCTCTTCTTGCCCGGCCTGTCAGTTTAGGTGGACGGCCACGTCTTGGTAGCTTTCAAGTTGCGCCACACTCTTTTCATTTTTGGAGGATAGATTGTACAGTGTATCTTGGGATATTTTTCTATATCCTAACTCTGCTTTAAACTTCTCCAAAACTTTATCCCTGACCTGTCTGGTTTGTTCCTTGGACTTCATGATGCTGTTTGTTCACTAATGTTCTCTAACAAACCTCTGAGGGTTTCACAGAACAGCTGTATTTATACTAGGATTAAATTACACACAAGTGGACTCTATTTACTAATTAGGTGACTTCTGAAGGCAATTGGTTCCACTGGATCTAAGTTAGGGTATCAGAGTAGAAGGGGCATAATACAAATACATGCCACAATTTCAGATTTTTACTTGTCAAAAGTGTTTTTGACATTTATTTAAACCATTTATCATTTCCTTCCACTTCACAATTATGTGCCACTTTGTGGTGGTCTATCACATAAAATCCCAATAAAACACATTGACATTTGTGTTTGTAATGTGAGAAAATGTGGAAAAGTTTTAGGGGTATGAATACTTTTGCAAGCAACTGTAAAATTAGTGCGAATATGTGGGATTGTTTACAGGCTTGAATTTCATGCCAACGGCAAGACTTAAAGAGTATTCAGTTTACAATTTAGGTAGATTATATTAAATATTAATATATAAATATTCTTTGTATCTCTTATCTATGTAGTTAGAAAACAATATGTGGGATGCTGCATTCTCTTTTTTAATCTTTCAGATTTATGTTTAATGTAAATACGTGTGACATTTACTACTGGTGGAAACATCACTTGGGATGGAAACTCTCTCTCACTCACACAATTCATCCATCCTGATGAAGACAAGTTGAACACAAAGGTGATAAACAAGTCTCGGAACAGGTGACATCAGGCTGCAGAGCTGGTTCCCATGGCAATGGTGGATAGAGCCAGACAGCTTGTTGCTGTGCCTCCGGAGAGTTGAGGTGGTCTGGGTTGTTTTCCACTCAGCTAACATTTTAATCCCAGACATTCAGCCGCTCTCAGGGAAAACAACTTAGCTATATACAGAAAATTGGCTTTAGGGTGAAAAGGTTTGTGAATCTCAAAATGCTCACTGCAAACATGAAATGCAGTTTTTTAAGACATGTAACTGCATAAGCACAACAGACTTTAACTGAATTTGATTAGCTAAATGTAAATGAATGCTCGTTTACATTCACTGCTGTTCTTTTATTAAAACATAGTTATAGGGCAAAAAAACTGTTTATTTCATATATATTTTCAGGAACCATTGTTATTGTTACATTGAAATAATTTCTCAAAGAAATACTTTTCTTGTCTTTAATCACTGTAAAAAAAAAAGGCTGAGATTTGATATTGCAATTTCTGCATCCCATCCTGCTGCTCTACCCATTGAGCTACCGGCTCGCTAAACTAAGCATAAAGAAGACAAAATCACAAATACTGTTCTTGATCTTACATAAGTCAATGTTGTCTGCGTCACTCCTCTTGTGTTGCAATGTGCAGTGTCACATCTCTGGTCAGTTATCTGTGTGTTTTCGAACGTGATGTACACGTTCGTATACCAAACACATTTAGCATAAAGCTTGTTTCTTGTACTCATCAACGCCAGAGCTTTGATTCTGCTGGGAGCTGATTTGAGGTTTGGAAAATATTTGGAAAGACTTTTCTCAGTTTTCCCTGAATCTTGTCTCTATTTTTCTATTTTGCAAAGCTGTCTAGTGAATTCACACTTGTAATTCTTACATTTCCTAAAAGTCCTAATGTATGTCTTACTTTATCTGCAGCCCCAAACCTCCACCTCCTGATGGCAGCAAGTCGAACCCATCCAAACGCCACCGTGACCGGCTCAACAGTGAGCTGGACAAGCTCACCAGCCTACTGCCCTTCAGTGAGGAGGTTAGGGCTCGGCTGGACAAGCTGTCTGTCCTCCGCCTCAGTGTTGGGTTCTTGAAGGTCAAGAGCTTTTTTAATGGTAAGTGTTTGGACTAAAGCAATTAAATTACCATAATGATTTTAGTGTTGCAGCAAAAGCTCAAGGAAGTAAGGACACGGCAACAAAACCAATACACAAATTTCAGTGTTTTGGGTAATAGGTGAGCTAAATAAATACAGTTTTTAATTGGAATAATATGAAAGGAAGTAGATCAAGTTTTTTCAAGTGACATTTGGATCTCATTTGAATTTCCAGATAAGTTTGTGAGATTCTAAGCCTGCTGTCTGGATTCCAAATGTTGCTGTAAATCTATAACAACACACAAGAATAGGAAATAAACTGAGAGCTAAGAATAGCTGTGGGGTTTGGTTTGGAGCAGCAAAGTGGATGAAGAATGATGCTCCCTAACCTCATTTGAAAGAAAGATCTCTCACATGGGAATCAGCTGTTTATTTAGAAAAAGTGAATTCTGCCCTAGTTGTGTCGGTCTTACAGCTAAGTGAGTTTTTTCTAGTTTCCACTGTGCTTCCTCATATTGTTCTGTGACCTCTTTTGAAAATGGCAGCAATTTGATCCAGGCTTCCTATTTCCAGTAAATGGATTTGGTGGTGAGGGGGTGTGGTCGCCACCACTTTCAGAGGCTATATCAGTGCAGGACTGTGAAATGTGGCCCTTCTGGCTTACCATATATTTGGAGCTGACCTCCTCAGCAACAGGAGGTGTGAAGTGAAACGAAAGGAGGCGAGCATTGCTCTGTGACTGTCGTCAGGGTGATGATCTGTACACACACAGTGTGTGTGTTGGGATATTAGTGCACACCTGTTGTGTGCTGGTTAAATTGCTAATGTGTACATCCTGGATGTCTCAATGTGGAGTGCAAATAGTTTCAATAGAAGAATAAAAGTGGAAGAGTAATAATTGATGGATTATGCAGTTTAATTATTATCAAACCATCTGGCCAAACGTGGCATTATTTTCTTTGGTCTTTTGTTGCATATAACAGTATTTAAAGTCTCTGAATACAAGCATTTCACTGTGACTGTTGTTAGGGTGATGATCTGTACATTGTGTGTGTATGTGTGTAGAGATTCGTGCACACAACAGGTGTGCACTAATATCCCCACACCCACAGTGTATGATCTGTATGCACATAGTGTACAGATCATACACTGTGTGTGTGTGGGGGAGGGTATGTGTGTGTGGATTTTAGTGCACACCGGATATGCACTGGTTAAATTGCTAATCTGTACATCCTAGATGTCTCAATGTGCAGTGCAAATAGTTTCATAATTAAATTAGTATATGAATCAATGGATTCATCTGTTTCATTATAATCAAACCATCTGGCCATATGTGGCATTATTTTCTTTGTTGTTTTGTATTTAGAGACTTTGGAGAAGAATACAATGGCAACAGTCCCAAAAAAGGATTCACTGTTTTTATTGATCTGATTCTGTTTTAAATTGAATTGCAAATTCAATTGTGAGTGGAGCTGATGAGGTGTTAAATATTATATAGCAGTTGCTTATTGCAACATCAGGCAGTTACAAAGCTAAATGGTCATTCATTTGCTTTGTATTTGGTTTCTACCAACTACCTAGGAAGCGTATGCTCCCTGCAAAGCAACTATTCTCTAACTGCTACACAGTTACATTTTTAGAGCTTCCATTCTCAAAACAGATGCTTCCTGCTGCTAAATAAACGGTGAAATGCAACTTACTGGAAAGCTGCAAGCAGCTGCAGAGTGAGATGGTAATTGTCTATGTTTTCACACGATCGTTTGATATCATTATATGATAAAATTATAGCAGTCTTGAAAACAACACATGCTAAAAGTTCACCAGGCAGGTATGTGCATCTATATTGGTTAAGTCAGCTTCAGCTGTAATTGACACTAACAATAAATGTTCCCAACACAAAGCGGTAAACACGGTAATCATAGCACAGAGCCACCAGGAACATTAAGTGAGGAGATGATATATCACCAAGTACTGGAATAATAAAAGTGCTCCACTTTATTGTCTTGAGAACAAGTCCTTCATTGCTGGAATCAATGGGCGTTTTTGTTCTGACACAGAGTTCATGCCAGGAATCTCAGCCACTGGCAAATAATCAATGAGCTGCTGGCACTGACTAACAACCCTATCAACCTCCTGCAGACATGTTATGGTCTATTTGTGCTCTGAGACAGCATAGAACTGACTTATTGCCTTTTGATGCATACATCTGTAGAAACAGTGCGTTCTTAACTCTTCTCATCAAAACAAAGGAAGGTTTTTCAGTCAACGTTTTCCAGCAGCCGCAACCTGTTGCCAAATGCAACAGACAACAGAGCCTGTAGCTTTGGACTCATCAGTTGTTTGGCAGCACTGGTCACTTAGCGTCGGGTGAATAAACAGAGGACTCTGGTTGCTTTCAAATAGCACTGTCAGAGCTGTCAGTGGGGTGAGACATGGACTCTAGTGCTTTTATTTGAAAAGAAGATGAGAGAGCAAAGGCATTTGATTAATAACATCTTGGCATATTAAATAAAGCAGAAACGGCAGATATCTCCTGAGTTTTTTCTTCTGAAATGCCAGAATTCACCGCTTGTCTTTGTTGACATTTTTTTTGACAGGATAAGACACTTGAAGATGTCTCATTGGGCTCACAGAGTGAAACATGACTCATTAAAGAAATTCGGGACAGATGTGTCTTTAAAGAAAATAAACACAGCCCTGTACATTATTTTATCAAATAATCATTTTCTGGCTGCGTTTAGAATCTTTACTTTACAAGTAGCCAGCAATTTCCTTTTTGATTGGACCCGCTATATTTTATTTATTATAATTATTAAAAGTTAGCAGACTGAGTTCAATACCGACAAAGAACGAGGAGACTTATTTTCACTGATCGCTGCCTGTAAACAAATGGGCTGCAGTTACACAGATCTAAAATGTTATAATAGCTATTGAGAACGCTCCTCACCTCCACCCATTTCTTGGCCGCTGATCCGTGGCTCTCCCTCCCATCGAGCCCCACCCGTTTCCTGTGGCGGCCCCTGCAGCACCCCGGGGCCACTTTTCCTTTAACTGTTTAGCCTTTTCCTCCTCAGCTCGACCGTCTGAGGCTCCTGCGACCCCCTCCCTTTGCCTCAAACAAACACCGTAGGACTCCAGTTTGTTGTTACAGCAGTGAGACCTGTTTGCACGGCAGACCTGCACTGGGACAACTCAGGGCTATAAGCATTCGGGAAAAAATGTACTTCTCCTTTGCATCTTCAAAGGTTTCCTCTGAAGTTCACTTTTAGTACTTCATTTAAAGTGCATCGAAGTATTAAAACAGCCTCATTACTGTTTCTTTGAGGTTTTATGTAATGATGGGTTTGTTTGTCCATCTTTTGATGAATCCAGACTCCTTCTGCTTTACAGAAAACCTGTCCCTTCATGTAATGATTTCAATTCAATATTTTTTTATTTAGTAAAAACCTAATAATTATCATCTGGTCATGTTGGGTCTTAGTACAACAACAAGTAACTTGTTTCACTGTTGTGTTATTTAAATATTGAAGATGAAGGCAAAAAGACAAAAAAAATGTGAGCAATACTAAATACCCCTTATGATTCAGTGGCATTTAGATCAACCTTTAGCAGAAATACCTTGAAGTAATTGTTTCCTCTGTGACTTAATCAGTCTCTCAGCTCATTGTGGGGGACTTTTTGGGCATTTCCCTATGCACAGCCCTCTTAAGATCCTGCTACAGCATTTGAGTTGGGTTGAGGTCTGGACTTTGGCTGGGCCATTCCAAACCCTTCATTCTTTTCAGCCGTTCTGATGTATATTTACTGGTCTGCTATGGATTATTGTCCTGGTGCATGACCACATTTCGACCAAGCTTTTGCTGTTGTCCTCACATTTGCCTCTGAAATATTCTGGTACAGAGAGGAGTTCATGGTCCACTCAATGACTACCAGGTGCCCAGTTCCTGTTGCTGCAAAACAGCCGCAAATAATCACCTCCCCACCGTCATGTTTGACAGTGGGTGTGAGGTGTTTCCGCTGAAATGCTGTGTTTGGTTTTTACCAAACATGGGCATCAAGGCCAAACAACTCCATTGTGGACTCATCTGTCTATAGAACTCTGTTCCAGAAGTCCTGTGGTTTGTTCAGATGCAGTTTTGCGAACCTCAGTCGTGCTTTCATGTTGTTTTTAGACAGAAGAGGCTTTTCTCCTTCCAAACAAACTACTTGTTCAGTCTTCTTCTTATTGTGCTGTCATGGACTTTAACATTTAACATGCTCAGTGACGCCTGTAGGTTTTTAGATGGAGCTCTTGGTTTTTTTGTACTTCTCTGAGCATTGCATTGTCTGACATTGGGGTGTATGTGTATGTGTGTATGAAGTCCACTCCTGGGAAAATTGGCAGCTGTCATCAAACGATTTCCACTTGTGAACAAACCTTTCTCACTGTGACTCCACATTGTTTGAAAATGGTTTTATAACTCTTTCCAGATTGATGTGCAGCAACAATTGCGTCTCTAAAACCATTGCTTATAGCTTTCCCTCTTGGCTTTGTATTAACACAGACCTGAATGCTCCAGACTAGCATACTGCAAGAACTTCTGCTTTTATAGAGGTCTACAGACCTGCTGATGGTCTTTTAAACCAAGCCTGATGTTTGTAATGTGATTACATGTCATTTAAGCAGGATGTATGAACTGTATGAGACAGTGCAAGGCAAACTACCTGTAGGTGTGGACGTGTTAATTTGCTTTGTAGTAGACTTGCAAGTTAGTTTGTGGTGGTCTACTAACAATCTATATAAAATTAACACAGTGTTTCAATCCAGCTGTGTTTGAAGCAATGTTCTCACACTCTGCGGCCACAGATGTCTGCTGATACCTGGTTTAAGCAACCCCAGCAGTGTAAGGAGGCTGCATTAGCAGATGTGTTTTTAATCAACAGCTTGTCCAACACAGCCTGCTGGGGCTTTTTAAAATGCTGGACATTTATGGTGTCACCTTGTGTTGTCGCTTCAACACCCGTTCCTAACAAGCATTCTCTCATTTAAGACCCAAATATATCAAAGGACAGATGTGACTATAGTGTTTCACTAAGTCAAACACGGTGTTTGCGTCTGCTGAGGTGATTTTCACTACAATTAGGAGCACTACAGGTAACCTTGTTAGAGTCTTGAACTTTCCTCATCCACTCCCACACACTTCCTTTGCAGGCGGAGGGGGAGTAGATCTCTGCATGCGAAACTTGCGGAAACACTTCTCTAACTACTGTAGCATTTAACAAAATTGTTGTGCTACATTAAGAATCTTTATCTCTGCAATGTTGACACTTCGTAGATATTTAGACATTTCTGTACTTTTACTATATTAGCCTGGACAGTGACAGGGCAGGAAGTGGCTTTGGTATTCTTGACTGTTGCGATTGGGGTGACATTTTTCAACCCTTGCAACTGGGAAAAAAGGTATATTTGTCAGGCAGAAATACAACATGTGGACAAACTCAAAGCCTAGATGTTGATTCATAGCTTTAGGTTCTAAACATGTTTGACAGTGGTCTAGAAACTGAGCAAGAAAGCTCTGTATCTTCACCACATCCCAAGCATGGACGTCAAGATCTCCTTTGTCGGCTGCCTGGTGAAGCTGTCCGCAGGCTGGTAACACAGCACTGTGTGTGTGGCCCCTGTGCAGTCCAGACGCTGATGACAGCAGGAGTTTTGCAATTAGATTATTCCTCATGAGGAATTCGGAGGAACCACAAGACCTCCAACTCTCAGTAAGACTGGTATTTGCCAAGAAAGAGATGATTTCTCCAATGTCATTTTAACAGAGCCAAACATTCTATCTACCATGATTAAAATGAGTTTAGGAGTGGTAAGGTCCATAAACAGATGGACAGATATCTGCCAAGTGTTTTTAACAAAACCCCACACAAGTGTGTTTAGATATAATTTCACAAACATAGATGGAACAAATTAGTTTTCAATTACAATTTCCACAAAAGCTGAAAGTATGCTGCATTTTCTTCACAAAGTACTGTATTATTAACTTTACTAAAGCCGCCTAATCAGCCATATCACTAATCTACCAAATCACAGCAAGACATACACATTTTATTGTTCAATGTAGGGGTCTTAAAAATGCCACAAAACAAGAATAAAAATATATTTCCAAGTTTTATTTTGTTAGACACTTTTAGCGCCTGTTTTTGTTGCATGTGGCATTTTGGTACATTTTGGTCGTCACTGTGGGGAAGAAAAGTAAGTTCATGTGTCTCCTGAAATAGAAATAAAGACATTCACAGTTGCAAAAACAGACTGACTAAGAGTCTGTGGTGTTAGTGAATCCCTCATTGTGCTCGCAGCCTTACCAGACACCCCAGTGTGTCTGAGTCTGTCTGATGTTGTATTTCCCAGCATGCCTACTAATGCACAAAGACGACCCAGGAGTGTAAAGGCTCATGGGAAGGCCAGTCTGTCCAGCAGGATGTGGCTGAGAAAGGAACACTCTGTGTGCGTCCTCTAGTCCCTGTCTCTCCCCCAGGGCTGAGCTGCAGGATTGGGCTGACGGCTTGCTGGGAAACGCCTGAAGGTTCGATCCCATGGCCGATGCTCACAACACGGCCATTGTTCACCACTGAACATTGTCTGAACCAGACCTCCCTCATCGTCAAACTTGACTCAGTTTTCTATTTTTATTCTTTCTCTCTCTGTCTCTTGTTTCTTGCTTTTTCTTCGTTTTGGTCTTTTGTTGCCTGAATACCTGACATGCTCTAATGGCCTGTCAATTTTATTTTTGGATATGCACGTGCTCTGTTAGTGTTCACATACAGTGTGGGCAACAATTTAGGCCACTACATATTCTTGCAACCTTATTTTTGAAAAGATCCTCAAACTACTGAATGAAAAGGTACGTATATATTTACTAAACCCATTCAATTTGGGGATACATGCATATCTGATACATGCTCAAGAGATCATGGTTCCTTTGGGGGGCCAGAGCCTGTGATTCCAGTGATTGTTCCTTGTTGAAAAGTCAATCAAAATACTATAAAGACTATAAAAAATCGACACCGCTACAAAAAGATGATGCATAGCCCCCAAAACCCACATAAAAGCCTGCAAAGAGACACAAAACAGCCAAAAGGGGATGCAAAACATTTCGATATCATGCAGAATGACCACACAGAGACAGGTAAAGTCTACCACAAAAGTGCAAAATATGGCCAAGTGAAGACATCAAACATTTGCAAAATATGCAAAACAGAACAATGCACAAACCCTAACCATCAAAAACACAGAAAATGACCACACGGACACAAATGACTACAAAGAAATGCAGAAGAGACAAAAGATGACTCCAGAGAGACATGTAAGAGATGCAAAATGACAACAATGATCGCAAAATAATCTGAAAGAGATGCAAAAAGTAGCACGACATTAACCAAAATGCTCAAGAGACATGAACCATCTATACCAAGATACACATTTTTACTAAAATGCAAAATGACTATGAAAACGTTGCTTTTAGGACGTCCTCCAACCACTTTAGGTGCCCTCAGAGCTGTATCCTTTCAGGTGTAAACTTTAGTCTATTCTTCATGGTATAATTGTCCCACGTCTACCAGATTGTGAGACTTTATGTGTTTTGGATCACTGAGACTCACTGCTTTTTAGCTTTTTGACTGGTGGTAGGAGGCTTGGCTTTAAAATCCTCCGATACTGGCCTGCATTCATTCTTCCTTCCACTCTATGCGGAGTTCGTGTGCCTGATGCAGATTTACACCAACATCAACGAGCCTCCACCGTATTTGACTGTGGGGATGATGTTGGTATCCTCATACCTAGTCTTATTCCAAAACTCATTTGGTTTGTGCACATGCTCCTTAGCGTAGTCCAAGCACGCTGCCTTGTGTCTAGAAGTGAGCAATGGCTCCCTGTGTGCTTTTCTCCTAAACAATCCAGACTTGTTCAGACTACACTTGACTTTTAATCCAGTTGCCTCTAAGGACTTTGTCAGATCCCTGCTGCTTGTTTCAGATTCTTATGTAGCTTTTTTTCAGTTTTTCTTCCTGATCATACACCTGATTTTACATATTACAGTTAATTACTAAGAGAGATTTTTAGAGGGATGTAAACTTTTACAATGATATCATTTCTTTTTGTACACTACTTAAGCATATTTGTCACTTCTGAGGATTAATGTGTTGATGAAAAAACATTTCAACATAAGGGGATCCCAACTTTTTTACTCAACTCAAATTGAGGTCTCTAATTGTAGGTTTTTACATAAAACCGATTTGAAGACAATACTGCTTCGTTAGCTTGGGAGTGCGTGTGTACTTAAAGTAGTTCGGCACACCTGAGAGGCAGTATACGTGATAGATGATTTATTTCACTGCACCAACTGCACTTGCATTTATTCATTAAATATTTGCCCACAATAGAAATTCTTTCTGAACAAGTTCCCATGGATCTGTGGTTGCGACATGTTTCCAGAGTAGATGTGTTTGGTTTTTAGGATGAAGTCTTCATTTTGCCGTTGATGAGGCCCCAGCAGAGGAGATTTCTGTGGAGAGCCATAATTTGTGGTCTTATAATAGCTCAACTGAACTTCCCTCCTCTTCTGGGCCTCAGGAAACACACACACACACATAAACACACACACATGCTCACAGTATTTACACACACACGTGCTTCTTTTTGTTTCACATTCACTATTTTCTCCCTCTCAAGACACACATGTCCTTCCCCCCTACCTCCATGCATTTTCCAGATGTGTTTCCTGAGGACAGTTTCAGGCCTCAGTATTCCCAGCAGATTACCGCTCCTACAGGTTACTGGGCTTCCTTTATCCGCAGCCTTTGTCCACTGAACAGTCTCATGGCTGAAGAACAAGGTGGAGGGAAAAGTCAACGGGTCATGGAGTTTTTAGGTGAAGGCTGACAGTTCATTCTTGACCTTAGAAGCAACCACTGACAAAACTATGTATCTGTTTAGGTTTAAAAGGTGACCGTTGGAATAGGGCAACATGCAGACTTTGAGCAGTTTATTGATTGACGGGTTATTTTGTGCAATTTCTAAGGTCAACATTAAACTTTAAAGCTAATTTTTTTCGTTACTATAGTCAACAAGTCACAATAAAGGCTCAGAATTGTCTGCTGATAAAGACTGATCACGTCAAAAGCTGCAGAATAAGCATTTAGGTGATTAACACCAGTTTGAATTATGTTCTTAAAGTGATGCCACAGTGTAAGTAGCTTTAATTAGGCTGCAAACGGAGACCATCCACAAATGTTTACATTAACAGTTAAGGGGTCACTTTGCAGTAAATATAACTCCTTCGAGAAAAGAGCCAAATTCCCTGATAAAATGAGCACTAAATTTGCTAAAGGCATGAAAATATCACACTGAGAGCACATTTGTCTTAATGGCCAATGGATATGAATTCTCGAAGTGTTGACTCCCTGTTTTGCCTTTTGACTTGTTCTCTCTTCTGCTTTTTCAGCCTCTCACTGTGGTTGTTGCTGAGGTTGCCCACACAGTGACAATATGCAGTGACTGTAAGGCAAAACAAATATCAGTCGTTCAGCTTCAAAACACAAACAAGTCCTGCTGCAGATTCAGAGTTTGGCAGCTCTCCTGAGCAGAGTAACCGCTGTCAGGAAACAGGCAGGACCTGCCTGTGTCCTTAGGCCGTGTGAGGCAAACTGAAGAGCTGCACCTAAACCAAAGCTAGGATTCTGCTCAGAGAAGGTTATTTTTTGTCTCGAATCACAGGATTCATGCTGCTTATGGATCTTGTTGAATATTTTGGACTTTTGAACATGTGTGTGGAGGGAAATCAGGATTTTGGACATTTGCCAATACTTACCCACCCACATTGGCAGTTTTGGCCTCACAATTACCCTGTGGAAACAAACTCTTATGTTAATTTACTCCTCAATCTTCTAAGATCTGTCCAATTCTTATTAAATTGGACGTCCTTTTTTTGGACATTTAGACAATGTGACACTGAAATAATCAATAGTGTATTTGTGGATAAACAGAAACAACCCTTTATGCATTAGTGGTTGGTTTTTGACCCTGTTCCACTTAATATGACTCTATAAACCTATTTAATATGTAATCCTGCTTCATGTAAACATTAGAACAAGATACTTGTACCAAATGTTTTAGAATAAATTCACGTCCATGGATAAAAATAAATGAAATGCAAGTGTTCTCCGAGAGAGAGACTATGATGCTGTGCTCCACATCTGTTACACAAGATCAAGTTTTAATATTTGCAGGTATTTTATAGACTACAACAATAACAACCCCTGTTCAATTAATGCAACTCAATGCAGTGGCTCTGCCATGAGTCCTACTTATATATGTTATTATTTTTCAGTTTCTAGTTTGAAACTGGCAGAAAGTGTGTGTTTATTACTGAGGTCAAAGTGGGCAGTGGGCTTGTACTGGAGTGCATCAGAGGAAGAGGCGGTTTGGCCACCTCGTTCATTTTAAATCGGGTGGCCAAAACATTAGAACCACCTCTTCTTTTAATGCACTCCAGTATGTTTCCATTCAAAACTTGGCCACCGAGTTTTGTTTTCAAAGCTAATTGTGATTTAGATTTTTTGTTTGTTGCTGTAAAACCTCCAACATGTCCCTTTGTTCAATGCAGAGGAAGAGGATTAAGAAAAGGGAGAGAACTGGTTTGTGTCAGTGGAGTCTAAGCATTTATATTTGTATTGGCAAGGGACATCGTCCAACACAGACAGCAACCTTTTCAAAACTGCAACAAACCGGTTGTGTCGACATACTGTAGAAGAAACTGGAACAGAACAGAAAAGAATGGCAAAGAGAAAGAAAAATAAAACTTTTTCTCAAACATTAGATTGAATAAAAGTTAATGATTTAACTTGTTGGATGGTTGTAGCAACAACAAGTCAGCTTCCTTTTGGAGTTTTGCTGTGGACTGAGTCCAGCAAAGCTTCTAAAATCCATCCTGGGATGTCTCCAGTGTGTCCAGTGTGATAACATCAGACCTGCAGACCCTCTTCATGAAGTATCTCAGTCAAAACACAGCAGACAAGAGGTCGTGTAGAAACCTGCCCAGGCATCTGGGATGCATGTGTGTGTGTGTGTGTGTGTTTGTGCTCATTGCAGAAATCAGCAGCAACATGCTGGCACTGAATCCCAGAATCACAGCCCTGTTGCTGCTATTTGTATTTTAGCTTTTCTATGAAATATCTTGTAAAGGATAAGGACAGTGGCTCACTGATTGTCAGGAAATCCCAGGAAAACACCAAAACAACACTTTACCCTACAAACAAGATTAGTGTCAGGATGGTCACACACCAAAAGTCTGTGATGTTTCCATGTAAACCTGGTAGAGCAAGAAGTTCTGACATGGAAAATGAAGAAGAAATATTTCAGATTTTGCGCTTTTGTTAGGTCAGACGTTAAGTTAAATTGTGGCATCGACTGTTAACTCTTAACTTTTTCACCTGTAAATGTGACAATGCCTCAGGTTTCCAGCAGAAGATTTATCATAAAGTAGCCCTGTGACGATGGAAGGTGGGAGGAAGATTGTTATTCTTATCAAAGAGGAGCTTTTTCGCATTAAATCATAGCTTGACTAAAGATTTCTAAGGGGATAATTGAATGTTGATAATTGTGTCAAAAAAACCACTGTGATGGAGCTATTTCTGTTAGTCTACTGTCTACTGATAGTAGCATCTATAAATGATGAGAAATGCCGTCCTCTACAGTCCGCTGTCTGGAACGTGCTGTTTGAGGAATTATCTGGCATCAGACTGGATTCTCATGTTTATTTACTTGTACTGAGGAATATTTGAGAAAAGGCTGCAGCACAAATGCAACATAGATGTGCGTCTGCCATTTGACTCACGTTTTGCATCACTAATCGATGACACATGAATGACTCTTTTTATCGCAGTCTCCTACTATCCTATCAGCGACATCATCTGTTACCGTTAGGTGCACTTTGTTTTCGTGCCATGATGTTGTTCTGCGCCGAGCGCTATTCCTCATGCAGAGAAGGATCATAAAGCTGGCGAACAATGAAACAACCCCCGCGTCTTTCATCTCTCTGCTCGCCGTCAGTGACTAAACCCTTACTCAGTCCAAATACACAGTGTGGTTTAACACCTGACAGGTCCACTTTACTGCAGATGATTATTTAGTGGCTGTAAAATCTTGATGTTGTAATTGGTCGTCATGTTTTTGTTTCTGCTGCCTAATGGGGTGTTGGTGGGATATTGCTACTGAGCCTCTTTGAGATTTTTATCTCTGCTATGAAAATAGATGATTTGCATTGCCGTCTCGGTCAGCTGTCCTCACAAACCTCACACAAACAACAGATTGGTGAACACAAAGTGATGACAAATGTCTGGCGCTAATTAGTGAATGAAAACATGCTAAAATAAAAACAAATTCACAGTCTTTGCTCTATGTGGCTGGTTGTTTTTTGATTTCCACCTTAAAGTCGGACATTGTAGCCCTGATTAAAGCAATGACGCTGTATGAACCCACTGAGAAAATTGGTTAAAGTTATTCCAGTTTAACAAAGCCACAAAATGGACGTTTGCTTTTTTGCAATCCTGAAAAGCTTTAACCTAAAATGACTTGTGTTCCAATCCTCGGCAGAGATCACAGCATGGCTACAAGGCAACACAGCATTGTTCTTAATTGCTTACCCATGGAACACAGTTCTTTTTCTGTTTAATGGAAAGTAGCAACCCCAAACCACAGCACACCCTTCATCAGAAAAGCAACACATACTGAAAACCCAGCGGAGGTTTACTGCCCCCACTGTAAAACAACTTTGTTTTTCTTGCGCAGCTAAGAGTAATTATTATCAAGGCAACAAAATAAGTAAGATAACTGAAAAAAGCTCGAAGCAATAAAATGGCAGGAGATGGAGAGAGTAACATTTATAGGGCAGATTTTGAAAAGAAAAGCAGCATGTTGTGCAGATCGATCTGTGCCTTGGCTAGCAACTCGGCACAGAGCTCCACGTGCTTGTCAGTTGATCGGGGAAACCTGTAAAACACGTTGACTAATCTCTCCTCTGTCTCTTACAGGAAGTAATGTTTGTCAGAGGAAGTCAGGGTGGGAGGAAACACCTGGGGCGAAGTCGTGGTGGAGAGAAAGGTGTCTGCTAACCTCTGATCTTGCCACAGCTAGTGCCACATGGCAGTGAACTTGGTTTAAATTAGCCAAAAAGGCAGGCGTTGTAATTTTAGGAAGAACAGGATGTCATTTTTCTGTGCTGTAGGTGTAATCGTGCTGAGACCGCTGAATGTATATCCTATTTTAGGTGGCTTTTTAAACAAGGATCAAGCAAAAGTCACTAGACTGCAGAGTTGGCAAACCAATACAATAATATGTGTAAAAGCCAAAAAAGCCTGCAGGGTTTCTCTCCAATCAAACAGGAGAACAGCTGATTCTAATCTTTGCCACAGCTTCAACCTGAGAGCAGCAACTAATTAATAAAATCAGCTGCTGTGGTGATTTGCTGGAGTAAAACAAGCCCAAGTGCACAACCCCTAGTTGCCCGTAGCACTGGATTTCCATATACAACATTGCATTTAGGGTTTTTTGTGTTTTCTTTTTTGTCTCAGTGAGGAAAGCTAGTCACCTATGAAACACAAAACCCTTTGCTTTTTCTCTCATCTTCACCAGTATTCACTCATCTTTACATCAACATGTAAATGGTTTGGAAACTTTTATGTTTAAAACCCAGACATTCTGCACATTTGGTTGGAAGTTTGACTCACGATAGTGTGAAACATTTTCTGTTTGGATCCTCTTGACAAGAGGTGATTGTAGCTGAGACTAAAAACCGACTCCTCCAGGGTTTAGAGAAATAACTACATTGTTATATGATTAATCTCCTGTGAAAAACAACAGATGCATTGGAACAGTCACCGAATGCTACTCGTATAAAAACCGAAGAGACTGTTTACAGTCATCTGGTGACTAATTGGTGACTAATTTGACCACAACATGCATCAATGTCTGTTTGATTAGTCTCATTATAAGTTTGCTTTGGTGTAAATAGTCAGAGCAGCACGTTGTGCATTGAGTAAATAAATGTTGAGTTACCAGCCAGCACAATGTCAGAAATGTAGTGTTTTAGTATTATAGGGTTTGTGTTTTCTGCAAAAATGTATCTTGTGTGTGAGTTGTTTGCTTGTCCTCCAAGACACCCTATTGTTGAATCACTGAACCATATCTGGCTGTGAAGCTAGTAAACAAAGAGCCGGGCTGTAGAAATGTGAACGCACCAGCTATAAACCTTGGTAGATTTGTTTAGATTCACGCAGTGTAACAGTTTTCATCCAGATGTTGAAGGTCCTTATGTTCCTTTGGTCCTTTGCTGACTAAAACAACTGTTAAATGCAGTTTTCCAAGGTTAAGAATGGAATTTTAATTTCCACTACACAGCGTTGAAGTGCTTTGAAACCGGGTGACAATTCTGGGCAAACTCCTGATTCTCAGGAAGATTATATGATATGATCAAAAGCTCTTGTTATGGACCTCTTGTTTACAAGAAGATCTAAAGTTTAGTCATATTGACGTCATACTCGCCTTCAAATTTTCATCAACTGTCAGTCACAACTGCTGAGATGTCTCACGGACATCAGCTGGTTTGGAAGTTTTGTCACTTGCTTCAGGGGATTTTTATGTGTTGCTTCAGTTGCATTGACACCACTGGGAGGTGAGAACTACTATCAACTACTTTGCAGTTCCAAGCTTTAAGATAACTGTGTTCTGTTGATATCAAGAACCCCCTTTTTAAAAGAGTGCAGATATTTCCAGGGTCAGGATACAGTTAATGAGTTAATGATGTCATTTTCCTTGGAGGAACAAGCTGCTTCCTGACTTCGCTTCCCCTTTATCCACCCAAATGTGTCGGTCAAAGTTAGCATCTCCTCTTGTTAGGTAATGTGTTGATGGATACTCCTATTATAATGAAAAGCTCCAGCCAAGAGGCTTAATGACGATAATTCACGTAATGACAGTTCTTGCAGAAACAGTGGAGCTTGTTACCAATCTTCATTACTTTCTTTTGGCTTTTGAAAATGTTAGGGTTTTTTTTTAACACTCTGGGGGGAACTTTTTAGCCAGTACACATGTTCGCTGATGTCAGAATACGTCTGAGGATGTTTCTAATTAAAATTACAGTCTTTGATCTGTTTCCATTAGCTGCACCACAAATCATGGTAATAGACTTGCAGAAAAATGTCTTTTAAGGCATTAAAGATACATTACCTATTTCATCTGTTTAACATCAGCTTGCCGTGTGCACTACATCATCTTTTACAATTTTTGAAATCAGAACCCCAATCACTTTAATTTGTGAACTAGTCCATTACAGGTCTAAAGTTGTTGACCCGAGACATTTAAATTGATTAAACTCAGCTTCCATCATAGTACTTTTCCTGGAAGATTTTAAGATGCCGTGCAGTCAGCAAAAAGCAAAGCAATCGCAGTAACATGCTAAATAATAATGCGATAATGGATGAATCATATGCATGAGACAAAGGCTATGGCTACGATTAGAAACATAAACAAAGCCATTAGTAACAAAAATGTTCCTAAGACCTTTAAAGCTAGTCATTACAGTTTTATACATGTGCATCCACAAGTGAATTCAGAGGGACAGCTCATGTTAGAGGTTTTGGAAATAAAGTCAAAGAAGCCAGATTGAGGTGGTTTGGACATGTTCAGAAGGATGCTGAAGGATGCTAAGGTCGGAGCTGCCAGGCAGGAGGTCTAGAGGAAGAGCAAAGGGGAGATTTATGGATGTAGAAGGAGACGAGGATGCAGAGGACAGGGTTAGATGGAGGCACATGATTTGCTGTGGAGACCCCTGAAAGGGACCAGCCCAAAGGAAAAGAAGAAAGAAAAAGAAGCATTGCCAAGTGAATTATGGTCATAACACACCTAATATGCTCTGGTACAGGTTAGGGCAGGCATAGAAAGATGGTGTAATAATAGCACGAAAAGCAGTGGATCAAAACATCTGGTGGATTTTACTTGATTTTAAGGGGTTACCACCCAAAATGTTCACACTTTAGAAATACACATTTCAGATTTAAAAGAACCTTGGATTATTATTAGAATAAATAAAAGAACCTTGGATTATTATTTAAATTATCATTTTTGATTGATCAGATTTAGCAGAATGTTACACCAGGAAAAGATTCCTTGCTGTGGTTAATTGTGACGTCACAAACTACAAACAATTCACTGCAATGCAAATAAACATCAGCTATTGGTGGAAAATAATGCTGCATATGGTAATAGTTTGTGAAAACAGTCCAAAACAGATATTCAGTTTATGATAATATGTATTCACATATGGGATCCTGAAACTTACAGAACTGAATAATAGTTGCAGATTAATTAATTTATACAATAGCTAACTCAGTCAAGATCTTGGAGGAAAGTGTGGTTAAAGTTTAAAAAACTGTTCCATAATTTAAAATTATGGCAGGGTACAAAGGCCTTGCTGCTAGTTGATCATATGCTAATAAAGTTTTTTAGTAAACAGAGGATTTTGAGTCTCTCCACACCTGTGAATCCCACAAGAACATGTGAAGAAACTGTGCTTCATTGTTCAAACCCAAATGATCAATCGTGTGCTGCACTGGCTGGTCATCCACCTGCTGCAGCAACAGGTTTTTTTTATTATGAATTGATGTCTCTTACTTATATTTATTGGATTATTGGATATTGACTTTTGGGAGAGCATACTGGTGGTGCTGTGGAGGTTTGGGAGTCTCCTACACCCGCTGCATGTCTGGAGTTGCATTGATGGTGATGTTTTTAATGACAGGGAAGTAAGCTGGTTAGACCTTTTATGCTGGAAATTTACTGGCAGCCTCTTGGCCCTGCCTCTCTCCTTATGAATGAAAGTTTACATAGGCAGTGAAGCAAGTATGTGTGGGTCATTAAGGAAGCTAGAAGCTGCCAAACTGCAAAAAGGAGTTTGGATGCAGCAGCTGCTTGACATAATATGATAGAGTCAGTAACAGCTTGTCTTAAATTATAGATTTAAATCTGACTGAAGCACAGATCAAATTACTTCTTTTATCTGCATGCAATCATTTCGAGTCATTAATGAGCCATTTTTAACATTCTAGTTATGTTTGGTACTGTGTTTAGCGATGGCCACACATATTTGAAAGAAACAACTACATTTTGATTTCTAGCTCTCTGTTCCATTACCTTTAAGGACTCATCAGTCAGCTAGAGTTGCTCATATATCTTCAGTAACAGCTTAGTTTCACATTCTTTAAAATGTGCAACACATTGAGTTGAGGATGTTTTTGCTGCAGTTTAATGAAATGAGATAAACAAAACAAAACAAATGTAATCAATATTTCTCGCACATCTGTGCAAGTGTTTCTTTTGTTACTTGTGGACGTTTGTGACTCTTGTTTGGAGGCAGAATGCAGATGCAGTGGCAGGTCGACATACACAAAAATTCTGGTTATAGTTTTACTTTCAGGTGCGGCAGTTTAGTAGATCAACATCTGGACACACAGCTGGAGACAAAGAGACATAAACAAAACAAAGTTGATCAAATATTTATGTCTTACTCATTGTCTTCTTGCTTTTGCATAATTGGTTTAAGATATTTTGGATTATTACAGGTATTTTTGGCTCACCAAATATGTATCTGCAGCATTCTCACATGTTGTTTTCCAGGTTTTCCATTTGTTTTGGACACGTATGAGCAGGAATTTCTGTTGCTGCTAATGCAACATTAACAACTTTCTTAAGCTCACTTAAATTTGCAGTAGTTCAGCAAAATGAGTCAGACTGTAAGAAGCTGTATCAGATCAGTTCTCACTTATCCGGTTGTTGTGTCAAGCTAACCATGTTGTAGCCATCAAAAATAACAGTAACACTGGGTAAACAGTCTATTGTCTTGGGTTTAAATGTCGATTCTACCATGAGTGCTAGTCAACCCTGTACTGCGTAGGTACTATATCGACCGAGTGGTGCTTATATGCATTTTAGGCTCTTTGCTAATGTCTAATGGGGTTTCGGCTGTAAATAATGTGGCAAGAACAAAAACAAGCTATTTAAACACATCCGCTCTCTATCTCCCAATCACAATCCCGCATCCCCTCCCACGGTGGTCCGATTTCAGCACAGCACATGCTAATGTATGTTAATGACGGCAGATATTCATGCTCTCCCACTTTGGAAATTCGATCTGCTGCAAACCAGAAAACACAGATTAAACTGTGATGAGCTGCACTAATGTAATCAGTGGTTAAAAATCCGCCTGCTATCTTCTATCATCTCTTTCTTTTTCTTTAGAGAAAGCCAAAGCAGGAAGGGGAAAAAAAGCCCATCAGAGCAGATCGCCTTGAATCCTCCTGCCCTCTACATCCTTTCCCAGCATTCTCACGTCGTTTCTTGGAATATTTTTAATCTCTGGAATCAGCGTTTTGTAATTGATAGTGATATGTGCCACAAGATGGTTTAAAGTAAAAAGACTTGTTGGGCCAAGCCTGCGACATCATCCGTAGCTTCTTTTTTTAGGTTTGGTATGTTTTGCCTCAGTGCATCTAAGAACTGAAACTCCCTCCAAGAACTGAAAATAGAGAAAGCAAAAATAAGGTGTGAATAAACACAAAGAAAGCTGTTTAGTCAAATCACCAGAGGCATTTCCTCCACCAGCCTATAGTACTAAAATACCAACTGAAAAGTTTTACTATGAGCTGAATCTGTTCTCACTTCCTGTGAGCATTTTTATTCTCATGTGTGACTAAATGTTTTCACTTTCTCATTAAATTCTGACACTCTTGAAGTGCTTGAACTGACTCTGATGTCAGCTGCCATTTTTCCGCTTCACTGTCAATAGTTTATATTTGTCTGGCTGTGATGAAGCTCAGTGGAAAGCCAGAAGGGCACTGAATAAGACTTCCATTCCAAATCCATTCCATAAGATCCATAAAAACACCCACACGTTGACATTTCTGGTTGATGATTGTTCTGACTGTAGTGACTGTTTAGTCTAAGAAATGTTAAAATAGTGAACTTCTGACTCAATACGTGTTAAAGCGTCATAAAAAAACGATGGCAGCACAGTCTCTCATTAGAGGGAGATTGTCTCATGGTACATCACTAAAAAAGTTGTTGGATATTTAATGAATGTAGAGCAGCCGTACTCAGTATTATGAGCTGTAGCTGCAGAGTAAGGCTGCTGAGCAAAGATGTTATTTATTTAATACTACATTATATTATTTTTACTTAAAGAGCCTTGAATAAATATGGCAAACTCCATTCAGAGCTTCAAAGCAAAACAAAAAGAAACTTTTATGTTAAACGTACTGATATCTGACATCTGATTAAATCTGAGTCTTAAATTTAGTTTTGATTTATTCCTATTTCTAAACATTCTCTTGCTTTGAGCCCAGATTGTCTTACTTAAATTAATTTAATTACAAGGACTTACCAATGGAAAAGTCCCACAATATGTGATATAACTGAAAATTAAACAAGTTCATATAATCTGTGCATCCTGTGTGGTCTTAGAAAGTCATTAAAAAGCTATGATTTACTCTGCAGATCCCAGTTCATAAAACATTTTATAAACCAAGTGATTAACTGTGGAAATCTTTGGCGACTGATCCTGCAGCTCTGCTTTTGTCATTAGTTTGCCTGGCTCCAGGAATGTCTTCCTCGCTCCAGGTGTATCTCTCTGGGAGTACTGCAGGACTTTCAACACTTTTCAGTTTTTAAGTGGAGTCCATCTGGTTAAGACATCGATGCAAATGACCTCATGTCTCGTGTAACTAAAGCAGATTGCTCGCCCTCAGTCCCGTTTAAATGCTCTGCTCCTCCGGTGATTCTCTGCGGTGCTGCTCCTCTTGTTTACATACTTGAGCTCCTGCACATGAAAGAGGAGCCGGCGCCTCCTTCCAGCTGGTTCAGACATGTCGGCAAACCGGCCGTCCTCGCCACCGGGCCCAAACTCCAAAACAATGGCTTGGATTGTGTAATCAGCCTATACTCTGGAGCGGCCTGTGTTAACCATTTAACAGTCTGAAGGACACAAAAACACCACACACTGTGCAAATCAAGTGGAAGGAAAAACAACACTGAAAACACTGGTTGGTGCCTTTTTAATTCCACCTGTTTTTGGAGTGAATATGATGAAACGTTCCTAAGCTTCTCAGACCCAGGTGTGGAGTTTTAGCGCTTGATTGAGTGTTGAAATTGGGCTTTTCTCTACAGTCTGAAGATTTCTGTTGAACTTGTAGCCTGTTGCATCAGCCACTGATGCAGCTTTCTGGCCACAAACACCCCCAATAACCTGTTGACTGACGTATCTGCAGTGAGTGTAACAATGGGGATGTTCTCACTTCTTTATATTTACCTAACATGTCCTGCACCTGCCGCTAAACTGTGCAGCAAACCTCTTTCACTACCATGCACCAACACACTAAATAATGACATGTAATTTAAAAATATGGGCTGCTTTTTCTTCTTACACACAGAGGTCAGAGTTCAGAGTCTGGAGCTGGGAAGGATTGCCTTTTTTTGCTTGAGGCTTAAAGTGTTTTTCTAATAGATTACAACCCTGCAGATGGAGGTTTTTGCAGAAGAGGAAAACAGTCTTCTCTAAACTCTCACTGTCTTCAGAGATCAGTCCACATTTAACCTTACAATGCTTTTCTTGTGGAGAAATGTCATACGTCACATGGCTCGGTGTCTTGCTAAAGGAAACTTCTGCAGGCTTAAATTAGAACACAAAACCATGCTGAGGCTCAAACACCGCTTAGAAACCCACTACAAGTGTATATTTTACAGCAGAAGATAGGAAAATCCATGTTTTAGGTTCATAACTATTATAGGTGGATATGGATAACTCTAAAATCTTAATGAGTGGGATCTCTTTTGTTTTTTTTAACTAAATGATAGATTCCAAAACAATTTACCTTTAACAATATAGTGGCAATTAGGAAGAAAGGTCGTGATTGTAGTATATCTGTTGTATATCTGCAGCAGATGAGGAAAAGCCTGAACTCATTAACAAATCATTCAGAGTGACTTCAGCTTACACCCAACACAAGCTGCAGGGCAGTCGCACACAGTAAACCATACACCTGCCTCCCAATGTTTGAAGGTAGCTTATCATGTGTTTCCTGTTGGGCTTCAAGTAGCTGAAGCTGACGGAGCCCTTGAGGCGATCAGCATCCATGTGCACTGCAGTCCTCCACCAAAACATTTCTAACCACGTGGTGTGTATTTTTGGAAGCAAATAAAACCTCTTGCCCACCCCCCCACCCCCCCATGATGCTGGAAGGCAACTGATTCAAAGATCTAGTGTCTCATATTAGAATTTTGGCTCATGTGCTCCAAGAACTAATCTACACAGATAAATTTTGTGTGTTTGTTTACGGACGTCTGGGGATGATGGATGAATTACATTTTTGCTTTTGCAATTATTACAACCATAAGCAACTTTTAAAAAAATCAATAGGTAATCGAGTTTGTATTGCTCAAATAATCAATTGTTTCAGCTCTTTTGCTCACGTTTGGTGCAGATGCCTTTTTTGTCTGATCAAGAGTCCATAACAATATTTAGTTTGAGACAGTTTGAGTTTCCTCGATGCAGAAATTCCTGCTACAAGCCAATAACATTCAGTTATGAATTAAGGGAAAGAATAAGACTCTAGTCAGTGGCTGATTAATTGAAGATGGTAATGATTATATGATAATAATGCTCAGTTACAAGCCTGCATGGTCTAATATGTTGTGTGTGGGATTTGATATTCATCTTGGCCTCTGAAGCATTAAAGCCACAAACTAGTGTCCTGTTTGCATTTAATGGAAATAGCAGCTTCAATAAAACTCAGGGGATGTCACTGCAAAGATCAAGAGCTTGGTTTCCATTGTGGTGTAAAGAGCCTGGTTTGTGGAAAACAAGTTGTCCTGCAGCGTTCCCGTGTCCCACTGAGCTAAAATGCAGCCCACTTTTCTTTTCAACCACCAGTGTTTACTGACAGCAGCGACACAAAATCACGCTCGGCTTGTGATTCCCTAAGCCCACTTCTTCTGTTGATGCCATCCAGGACTCTGTCACTCGGCCTGGGGATGAGCCGCTCGCCTCCGGTCTCACTTTGCTCTGTTTAGGTTGGGAGAGCTCTGTGGCGAAGCTGATCCAGAGTTTACATTGGAAGGGTTTTATTCCAAAACACCATAAATCTATTTAGGAACGGAAAATGGATGCCTGATGTGTGTTGCTCAATAATAATTAAGGAAAACATCTCATTCTGTCGTCTAAGTGATGCAGCTTGGACTGAAGAGCTTCAGAGTTTACTTTGATGTCAGAAGTAAGCCTGGCAGAGAAGGTGTGTTCGCTGTTCAGGTTTCAAAGTTTAGGTTCAAAGAGTTCAGTTTTCTGCAGACCTTCCATTTTATACGCGCAGAGAGTTTTATTTTCTGACTAAATGTTAAGATTCTGGTTGTTTTATTATGAAAGCAGACTTGACAGTTGAATGTCTGTAATAATTTGTTTTTGAGTGGTGGAACATTACATAGATTATGTCCCCAAAAAAAAGAAAGCTCAGAAATGTTCAAATCATGTGAATGTACTTATTGAAATAATCCAAATGTTTAAAACATAGTAGCACCTTTTTAAAATTATTGCCAAAGACTTGACTATATTTTTCTACATTCACAGTGGGTATAATATTCCAGTATGTCATTTTTCTTCCCACTCTCGTCCAGTGCAATTAAAACTGCTCTAAAAAAGAATACAAATAATGGAATAGAAGCAGTTGTTCCAGACAGAACTAAATTACTTAATGCATCCACACATGATTTACCGAGGGGAAAATCGTGTATTTCCCCTGAGTGATTTAACGACTTTGCTGCAGTGCATATAAACTGCTTTGTGCTAACATGGGTGCATGTAAACAAAGTGTGAAATTTGAGCTCGAGAGTTGGAGCTCAGAAAATAAACCCTCAAGTATGACGCTGCCTCGGTTTTCATTTTCCACTAACGGCGTCTTTTGTTCTTTTTTCTTTCATGCGTGATGACCCTTCTCCTTACTCTGCACCTCCCTGCTACAGGTAAGACTTTCATGAGCATTATTAACTCCCATGAACCCTGTCTTGATCGTAGGTTTTGAGTTTTGCTGCAGGCTTTTAGAGCAGTAGCAGTCATAGCATGAGCAGCATGTGTAGTGCTGCTCGTAGTGAGCGAGCACTGTTGACTTAAGGTTGGTGCAGACTTGCTTGAACAAACCAACCCAGCCTGTTTGACTGCATTCACCTGTGTTACACTGAAACAGTGTGAATGCCCTCACATGTATGTGTGTATAAGAGGGCAAAGTAAGAACAACAGCACAACAAGTTGATAGTCCAACTTCAAGAGAGAGACAAAGCAACTGGTTGCCGCCTGTGTCGTGATTTACTTTTTCATTCACAAACTGTTGCATGTTTTTAGTTGTGTTAAGTGAGCAAATCTACTTCTGGAGCTTGTTTCATGTTTCTTTTTACCAGACTATTTCAAGTTGTTGAACCAAAGTGTTTTTCATTGCTTTAAGCAGACGTGAAACACTCAAGTGGATTCAATTTACGGATTCAGGTGAAAAGGTTAAGAAATGACCATTTGGCTTTTGTTTACATTTGTTAAATGTGTGCACAGTTGGCCTGACACGTGGATTACATTCGTGTGTGGTTGTCCCGCTTTGCTTTACTTGTCTGGGCATGATCCTGTGTGCCTTGTGCATCGTGCCAGAGCTGGCTGTCACTGATGCTGAAGGAGAAATCCGCCACCTTGCTGTAGAAAGACACAGGTCTTTATTTTATGCAGTACATACTGTGTGTAGATGGGGCAAAGACTGTAAACTACACTATTTTCTTGCAAATGAAAGAGGAAGCAGTCACATTGAACTCAGAGAAAATATCGGTACATCTTGAGAAAACCATCTTCCCCAATTTCAGCCTTTATTTTAGGTTTAGAAAGAGGAACTTGTGAAGCCCAGCTTGCTAAAGTTTTAGGCTGAAGGTCCCTCAAAATAAAAGGCAGGGGATGAGTCTTGTGAAAAACCAGTGATAATCTGCAGATTGGTGACTTTGCATGATATATAAAAATGGTGTTAGAGATATAAAACCATACTTTATGCTTTAACCAAAGCAGAAGTAGCAGCTGTTGCCTCAGTGACTACTTATTCATACGAGGGTTTAAAGTTTAAATGTTTTTAAGAGGTGACCTATGAAATAAACATGCCAGGAAGATCAGATCTTGTTTGGCTGTTTTTTCTGCAGCTATGTTCAGGGTTGGATAATATCTAATGTTTAATAAAAGAGCAACAGTGGCTCTATATATCACATTTCAATGTTTTTCACGACTGTGCAGATGTGCAGTCTGGATTTGATTGTGTGGGAGACTGAAGAAACTCAACACCGATCTTAAATCCACTGTGCATTTCTTTCTGCCGTTGGGTAGCTGATAACTCATCCACTCGCACATCCAGCCGAAGGTCTGAAGATCTGTTATGTTAAAAAGCATTTTCTGTTTGTGCTGCTGGCAAATTGCTTCAAAAGGGCAACAAATTCACAGCATCACACGGTCTCAACGTTCAGCTTAAAGCTATGTTACGGCGGCAGTTACATTAGGGGCAGAGTTGGTCCAAAACATCCTCCATTTCTGGAACAATCCCCCTCAAAATGTTTGCAATTTTGTGCCTGAAGCAAACACAAAAGAGGAAGTGATAACGTTTTATCAGGGTTTTGGTATTTCCCCTCAGTGATTCAGCAGGATTTGAGATGGAGAAACTCAATTTAAAGCCAACTCTCCCTAAATATTATAGAGAGCTTTGAAAATGTAAGCCAAGTGACTGGATGCCATGTTGTGACATGCAGGACAGGTGTGTGTTTGCATGTTTGATCACATTTTCCCCCCTCGGCAGGCTTAACTTCCCTCATAGCCAAACAAAGTAGGAACTGTTTGCCGTCAATGGCTGATGTATATTCAACCTATATCTCTCAATCGAACGCCGACCATCTATGGAAATAATTAACCATCATGTCACATAGAGAGTGTGTGTGTGAGTGTGTGTCACCACAGTGGCAGCCTAGTGCTACCACTTCCGCCTCATTGCACCCGCAGCACGTGGCATCACCTATGAAAAGAAACCGACATATTTGAGGGTTTTAAAGGTGCAGCGTCGACCGAGCTTGGCTTTGTGTGATGTATGATAAGTGAATAGATTGTTTTTACTCGAATTTCGATTCGAGGGTTTAGATGTAGCAGCACATGACACGTATCAGCAACAGCTTTTACAGCCAGTTTTTGTTATTTAACCACGAAGAACAATCACGTAAAATAAAATCTGATTTGCTGGATTGCTTCTATATTTTAGAGATTTTCCGGCTTTGTCTAATTATATTTCCTTAAAAACCATAGAAAGCACAAACCATACCAATCACCAGAATGTTAAAATTCCCCTTATTTGCAATCATGACGGCAAAGAAAGCCGGTTGTACTTATTTACTTGGACAGACGCATTCAACTGTAAAAAGCAAAAGTCATATAGAAAACAAAATATAAACTTCCCACTACAGCCAAGACAACTTTATGCAGCACGTTGTCAAATGTAGCTCGTTAGCGATCAAATTGTCATCTTGTTTTTACTAGTGAGAAGTCACATTGATACTGAAAGAAACCGCACATCCTCGAGCTGTTTCAAATACACATTTAGCTCACGTAGACTTAAAAAGCAAAATAAAATCAAAATGCAAAGACAACTTTGAAACGGAAAATATAAGAATTCTCAAATCGGTCTTCAGCGCGGTCACTGTATAATCATAGCACTGGAATTTCAAATATTTCCCCAGAACGATTCTTAGGTCTTCGGTCCACCTTAAAGGCTGCCGTCCCAGGTGAAAGCGGAGGGGAAAGCTGAATCACAGCGTAATTGATGTCATTTTACGGAAGCTCCTCGGGGTTTCACCGCCTGCCACCGAGCCGAGACAGGAAGCTGCTGAGGTCGACTGGGTTTTCCTCTGATTCACTTGTTTATAAAAGTGACGCAACAGCTCAGGCCCCACTGATAACGGGAAAATTTGTACAAAATGGCATTTCAGTGGCTTCTGTCCCATTGAATCTGACGTTCATTTATTCGATACAGAAAACAACAGAAACTTGATGAGCTATCGTGCATTTTTCTTTGTAAACCACCAGGTCGGATTGATTTGTTTTGGTCAATTTCATCTTCAAAACAATATCGTAGCACTGTTGTTCAACCGCAAATACAGTCAAACTTACTTTTTTAAGTTAAGCAAAGTATCCCACATTTAATTTTTGTGTTTACTCCAACTCTGAATATTTTCAACTGAAGGCCTTTAGCACAGATACAGAAAACAAAACTGGAAAATGACTGATTGCAGCATTTTAACTTACGTGGCAAATTAGAATGATGTGTTTTACTTGTGTTTTGGGGGTTTTTTTGGTACTGTGTTGATCATTCAAAACAAATTTCTCAGGGTCCTGTGGTAGATTTAAAACGAGAGAGAATAAAGTGAAGGGAGAGAAATTAAATGAGTGGAAAGAGAGAGAGACTTATCACTCAGACATGATCAGACACACACACACACACACACACACACACACACACACACACACACACACACACACACAATGCAGATTAGCTCCAGCAGACTCTGATCAAACTGATATTGTTTCCATGTAAAGCACACACACTTCTGCCAAGAACAGAGCACACAAGTTTTTATGCTTAGGTGTGTGGTTACACATTCTCCACCTGTGTGTGTGTGTGTGTGTGTGTGTGTGTGTGTGTGTGTGTGTGTATGTTTTGCACATATTCACTTTATATCTGCATGTGTACTGTATATGCACAATAGCATATTTGCACAGTATTTGTACACATTTATGTTTTTGTACATTTGACTCCCGTAACTCCTACGTGTCTATTACTATGTAAACTCTCAAACGATCACACAGTTTATGTAAGATAAGATCAGGTACGCTGTGTCGGTTCAGTCCGGTTCTAAACTTTTTTCCATTTCTTGAGTTCTGATAGGAGTGAGACCTCTTCCCTTAGGCCCGAATAAAACATCTTCAAACAGCCAGGCCACCTCCCCCCCCCTCTCTTTTTTTAAAATAAACTCCTTACACGCAACCCCACTGGCTGTACGCCAAGCCTGTATGCTACTGAGCGCACCTGTCAGTCAGCACTCAGGGATAATACCTACCTCCATCCCTGATTGTTATTTCACTCACTCGTTGGATAACTGGACTGGTTTACTGACAGAGTGTTATCCTGCCTGGCTGGCTGATGGCTGCCTGGTTCGCTGCCTGGTGGATTAGATGGATTACAGTCGACCCAGATTACTGACTAGTTCATTGTCAGGAATTAGTTTACTGACTAGTACAAACGTTCTTTTATTATTAAAAGTCACAAAAACGGCCAAGTAAAAAGGTTAAAGTACTGAAAATGAGATCAGTGCCGCCATGATAAATTAATTTCAGTTATTTTATTTGGCAAATTTGTGCAACCCCAGTGTGCATTAAATATTACGTCGTTTACTCTTATGCACTCATGCACCCAACTGTAACAGCTTTACTGACGGGTTGTCTGGCTTGATTACTGACTCGTTTCTTCGCCTACAGAAATCTACTCTCAGAGACACATGATCATCTCCGGTTGAAATAAAACACTTTTCTCTGAATTGTTGTTTTACCGCTTAGATGTGAACTGTAGATAATCGTCCGCCTCTAACTGCTGAAACCGACTTAGCAAATAGTCAGCGTGTTAAAATGTCCCAACCTACTTTCACTTTTTACAACAGTTATAGTTTTTCTGCAGAATCCCTGGTTGAATGAGCCACGAAAACACAGCTGCCACTGACAATAATAGTTATTACAAAACCTCCTCCTCTATACGTGAAGTTGTCACCCTGTTTTGCATCCAGACGAATCTCTTTACAAAGAAACAATTAAATGGAGGTCAAGTGAAAGCCTGAAATGCCCCCTCCTGCAAATTCTGGGCATGTGGTTATTATTTTTGTCAAATTCCTGGCAGTTTGGGGAGGTTATTCCCCAGACCTGCAGTAACACTTTGAGTTTGGGTGAAGGTTTTAAAGTTCCAGTGAACTTTAAAGAAGAGGTAAGGTGTTTCCAACCGAGACGCAGAAAGCAGACGGCAGGCAGATTAGCTGTGAATATGATTGGATTGACCCTGATGATGATGATGCTGCACTGAACTGGTGCAGAAGCTAATATGATTCACCCTGGTAGTGACAGAGCCTGGTCTTAAATTCCTACATTTGGAAACTGACTTTGGTGGTGATGGACATTTTTATTATGTAAAAACACTATACTCCTGTATACTCCTACATCTAGCTTAGATGGAAGGTTAGTGTGTGTGTGTGTGTGTGTGTGTTTGGTTTCCTGTCCTCAATGGGTTCATGGCACGACAGTGATAAGACCACCACAGTTATGCTTAAAACTACATTACAGATTACTGGATGTTGCCTTATTCTCCTCCTCTTCTTCTCCTCTTTGTTATTTTTCTCCCCGTTTTACAAAAACCCTCTGTTTCTTTCTCCCCATTCTGCTTCTCTTTCCTCACCCTCTCCCCTCACACAGTTCTTTCCTCCCTTCCCCCCCCCCCCCCCCCTTCTCATCCTCCTTCCCTTTACAAAGATTTCCACTGTCCTCTTAATTTCCATCTCTGACCTCCCCGTCCTCCCACATCCTCCCTGCCAGTCTCTTCTCCCACCTTCATCACCTTTTTCTTTTTCCTCCCTCCTAATTGTTTTCCATGATGCATCTCCATCCTCCTCCTCCTTCTCATTCCTTCTCTCTTTGCATTCCACTTTAGGTCCTTTGTATCTCCTCCTTTCACTTTTTATTTCTCATCCTATTCCATCCAACTCCTTTCCTTATATTCACCTCCTTGTCCTCCACCACCTCCTCTCTCTCGTGCATCCTTATGTGTTCTCCTACTCCCACCTCCTGACATCCAGTTTCTTTCTCCACCCTTTTACTATGACCTCTCTTGTGTTTTTGTCTCTGTCCTCATCTGACCTCATCCTGCTCTCTTTTACCCTTTAGCTCCCCCCTCCCTCCTCATCAGTATCTACTGTATAATAACATTTAGCAGTTCCAAATTGGGGAACATGTAATCATACAAACCATTCAAGCCAGTAAAGTCATATCAGGCATTTGGCAGCCATCTCCACTGTGTGTATGTGTGTGTGTGTGTTTGTGTATGCTCTCTCTCTCTCACACACACACACACATAATCACACTAAATGTTTTCCCTCTCTTACCTCGTCTTTTCCTCCGCCGGCCTCCTTCCTCTCCTTCTCAGTTCAGGATGCTGGGGGTTGAAAGTTCGCACGCGAAGCTCTGTGTGTGTGTGTGTGTGTGTGTGTGTTTGCGTGTGTGTAACAGGGAGTTGAAATTAAGCAACAACTACAGTAAATTAGCCGTATTTCCATCAGTTGTGTTGAAGCGAATAAATTGCTTTCCTGAACATCAGAAGTCGTTTTCTTTCTTCTTGCTCTCTGGGTGTGGATCAACCATAACCTTACATTTTTTGCAGTTTGTGATGACTTGCTTTTACTTACTGTTTTATTGTTTATTTATTATTTTTGTGCAAATTGAGACAAAATTGCACAGAATTACTCTTTGTTTTTGTCATGTTTGGATGTCAGATGATGAAATGCATTCGTGCACTTGAAACGTTTTGCGCTCCAAGTCTCTGTAATTGCAGTGATTTTCATATCAGTGAATAAAAATCCCTTTGTGAGTTGTCGGACATGTACATTTCCACAAAAACCACAGTCTCTTGTCAGCTAGTGGGTTCACCGCCTCGCTTAAGGGCATCAAGATGTTATTTTAGATGCTTTTTTTTCAAAGCTGAATGCAGACACCCTCCTGGCTTGATGGTTTTGCAGGTTTTCCCGCTTTCATTTATTCATCCTTGCAGCTTCATATGCTTCGATGGTTGTGCACTTACTGTGTGCCTCCGATTATAGGAAAATAGGCTCCGGGGTACAGAGCCACCCCCAAGTTTCTCTTTGCTCAGTTTGTGTATATTTCATATAATTTGAATTATTGCATCTGTTTGTGGCTGTTGAGCATCTTCATTTCAATATTTTGCCTCTGTTTGGTATCATTCTGTTGGTCTTTGTGCTCATTTAAAGTCCATTAACTGAGCTCTTTGCAACACAAATAGGAAAAGTCATTTCTTTCAGAGGCTTCACATCATGGTCCCCCCTGACTTCTTAGGCCCCATGTTGTACCTGGTAGGCTATTCGGTAATTCCTCCATGCTGTGATGGTAAAGGCTAAAAAACAGCAAAAATAAACCTGCTTTTGTTTGCTGAGCATTAACTGGAAGTGCGACTTGCACAAACTGTAGTGACTCTTTCAGACACTAACTGGTGAACTTCAGCTCACTCTCAGGGTGTGGTGGGCCGTGTGCAGTATCACCCGAGGGTGACCTGCTGTTCAGACAGAAGAATGTAAACCTTGAAACATCTCCTGTAGTTTTATCACGGCATGCCAGGGGTCAGAGGTCAGAGTTGTTTTAGGAAGAGCAGGTTCAGGGCTGGAGCAGACTATATGTGTGCACTGTCACGAATGATTCCAGAAAACAACTGACAGCAGGAACCATTCATCAGTTTCAGGCCTGCAGCAACCTGACTGCACTGGAAGTCACTAAAAGTCTATAAATATACAATTTAATCCTGTGGTTCCTGCACCTTTTATCATTCAAATAAACAGTTTAGTTAAATTTGACATGAACAGTGTATCTGTTTTCAGGCTTCACTCAGCTCTTTGCTTCAAATCCTTTCATTGTCTTTCATACTCGAGACATGGGGTTGTTCACCATTGTCTGTGGGCTCAGTGTTCGGGCGTGGTCAACAGTGAAATTGTTGTGGTTTTAAAAATGGTGGCTACTAACCAGAGAGGGAAGTTAAAATAACAACAACTAATATGGAAAGCAAAAAGAAAGAGAAAATAAAATCAACATTAAGTGGTTCTTTAGCAATCGAAGATTGACTTGTTATTGCTAATTTCTTAAGTTAAGTAAAAAGTGTGAACAGTGGGAAAAGACTGAGAGGAAGTCATGTGGTTAGAAATGCATGTAGACTAGACTTGTTCTATTTTTTGTTTTAGCAATTTCCAAATTTTAGGAGGATGTTTGAATTCTCTTATTATGTTCAAAGATTCAAGATTCATGATGCAAGCAGCAGGGAGTTGTGCCACCTTCATGTTGGTATTGTGAGTGTTATTTTAGGTGAAGACTTTGACTGACACTGCAGGGTGAATGAGTGATTTGCAGACTTCCTGTGTGCCCTGCACAAAAGGTGTGATTAAAGTGCATTTGTTTAAAAAAAGCTGTGCTAAAAAACAGTCCTGTGAACCACAGCTGGAGATATGTTAGATATGACTGACTTTATCACGTCTTGGCTATTTTCACCATTCACAGATAGACTTTATAAACAAACTTGCTTGAACTAAAAAAGCCCATCACGTTCGCTTCCCTTTACATACAAGTCATTTACTGTCCATTTATGGTTAGTTTTCAAGCGTTGGGTCATTTTGTGTTTATTTTTGCTCATTATATCTTCTTATGGTTGGTAACCATCTATTTTGACATCTAGTTGCTTATGGACAATGTATGTAAGTTTACTGTCTGTTATCTTTTTCCATCTCTCTTATCATTTTGGTAGTTGTGGCATGATCTCTTTGGGCCTATTTTGTCTTCTTTTGGCATTTAAAGATCTATTTATGGTCATTTTTTGTCGCTTGTATTGTTCAGACATTGCCTCAGCTAAGATCTATTAGCTGAGGTAAGAAGGATGAAACTGGGGCAGTTTATGATAGCACCCCCTAATGGACAAATAATATCACATTTTGCTGCATGTGATCTTTGATATGTGTGTCAAATGTCACTGATCAAAAGAGCAGCAGCATAACAGGAAACTACACACACCAGACAACAAATTATGAATGTTGGAAACACAAAGATGATTTAAAGCCACAGACCAAGTAGAGAAACTGTCAGAGGTGGGAAGTGTAACAGTTCAGCAAGCTCATGATTCAGTTCGAAATCACTTTGACTCATTGTTTACTTACAATACAGTTACCAAGGAAAAATATTAAGAAATTAATGTCACAGTAATCTAAAAAAAAAGTGTCTTTAACCCAATAAGAGGACGAGTAAACGTACAGGAATGCAAACTGCCACAAACCCCAGTGTGAATTGGTATTTGTACAGTAGCATAGGACAGTTACATCCTTTTTTAAAAACACCATTTCAACATTTTTAGACGCCACTTGAGGCCTTTGACAGTTGGCAGTGTCTCCTAAGGTTAACCATACACGCTCACTTGAAACTGAAGTGGCAGGAACCACAAGATATGCTTTGCCAGAGGTGCAAACATGAAATAAACGTGAGCTTCTTCTTTTCTCGTCGTCAGTGGACAGCTTGTGAACTGGAGAGAAGTGTCTTTCCTGTGCACGTTTACCTCTAGTTCTACTGCTAATGTAGCGTCGCACTTCTGGGCTGACGTGAGTTGCTGTCACAGCTGCCTGCTGTTTGAGGCAGCGGCATAGGGACGGCATGTCCACTTTTGCACATGTTAAAGAACAAAACCCGCCATTTCCCACTGGCGGCTGATAAAATGTGACAGGAATGCAGCTGTGCGTAGCCAGTGAGGTCCAACCATCTGTAGTAGTGTAATTCTCTCAGCTCAACTTTAGCTTCACACCCTCATAGACAATATAGCAGGGGCTCCTGATTGTACATGGGATGTTCCCTTTAACTTTGTCAGTCTCAATGTGTTGACATGGTAAAGGGCTCTTATACAGAACTTATCTCCAAAGCACTTTACAATGTTGCTTCTCGTTCAGCCATTCAGACACACGCTGACACACCAATGGCAGTGGCTGCCATGCAAGGAGCTCTAGAGCCTCTAGCGAACCACTTAGCCTTTGGTCTTAACAACTGAACTACAGCCGTCCGTGTAGTCAATCACTGAAAATGGCCTCACGTCCTTGGCAATACAAAACCACAGATGCTGCGTGTTATTTCTTTTGCAGGCCGACTAGATGCTACTGACTGATATTGAAGTCCGTTTTCCACTTGTGAAAACGATGTGCATCATCACTTTTCTGAATCTCGAAATACTGTGACATGGTGCATTGTTACACCCCTACTCAGAGGGACCTTTGAATCTTAAACCTTTTCTGATTTCCACATCAGACAAGGGCTTTTCTGTGCTCACACCGTTCATGTCCAAACCTGCAGCGCCAGGTTCAGAGAGAGTCGGAGAGCGAGCATTGCTCTTAGTGAAAGGCAGAAGGGGAGAGAGAGCATGAGTGTCGGTGATGTTGATCTCCTGTCACCCCCCCCCCCCCCCCCCCCCCCCCCCCCCCGCCGCCCTCCTCCTCCTCCTCCATCCTGCAGTCCAAAGAGATGCAGAACAATGGCTCCTTTCAGCTCTTGGGTTTCAAAGGCGTAAGAAACCGCAGAGTGCTTCAGAGCGGGTGTTGGGAGATGGAAGGCGGCATGTTCGCAAATATGATAGAGGGAGAGAGAGAGAGATGGGGAGGTACAGGAGGGGGGAGCGAAAGGGATGCACTCGACTAATGTATTCAGTGTAAGATAGGTTTGATGAAAGGGTCAATGAGCAATTGGACATGACTAATCAATTAATTGAGAAATTGTTGCAGTTGGAATGAGAAGAGCATACAGCGGACCACAACTGTTTACTGTACAGCTTCTATGTAGATGGTTTCAAACGTGGTGCATTGGGGGGATCATTAAAATAATATGCATCTATAGAATCATTTTGCTATAGTAGAAAATGGTTTTTGTTGGTCTAGTAGCATGAATTGACTTGAACTAATTAATCTGCAGCTAACAGGGAAATATACAATGACAATATACAAATATTATAGGATGTTTTCAAGGAATATGAAGAATTAGAACATGAATTAATAGGATAATAATATGTTGTATGTATGGTCCAGAGCCCCTCCTGAACACTGAAAATACCAACAGTACGGTGCAGTAGAGCACTGTTCGCATTTTTATACCCACTTTAAGTCCCTGTCAAACCATCTGGACACCATTAATGTTCTGGGGGTAACAAAAGCTTTGTTGGCACAAGGCAGAACATTTTGATCAGCCCCCAAATGAAAGTAAGGGCCTCTTCTTCATTAAAAAGTGATAGAAGGAGAAGATGTGTGTGTGTGTGTGTGTGTGTGTGTCTGGTGGGGGGTTCTCCTGTTTTACGAGGGCTCTGGCAGTTGGTAGGAGTCAGCTGCTGCTTGTTAAAAGTCCAGCTTTAGGGGTAAAGAGGGGTAAATGAAGTGGGCTTTTACCAAGTCAGTACCAAAGTCAGAAGTTACTCAGGGCACAAACACCGGCCTTCTCAGATTGAATTCTTTTCTCATCTGCAGACTTGTTTATTCAGTTTTGTTCCGAGTGTGTTTCTTTTGGTACTTTCATGTTGTTGTTTTTTTGTCTTTGCTCCTCTTCACCTCTTTGTTTTGAACTTTATCTATTTATATCTCACATACTTCTCTAATTTCTTCTTTATTTGTCCTAATCAATCTTCTGTCTCACCCTGTTCTTCTTGGTACTAAAATAGCTTATTGTTGCCGTAAACCAGACGGCCTCCAGCTATGAGTGCGTGTTAGAAGCTCTTGGTCTGAGCATGTCTAGGCAGGCTCCCACTTCACACACTCACACCAAAACCACACTGAGGCAACAGTGAAACTCAAGACTCTTGAAAATGCGTGCGTGTAGTTTCCACGCATTCATTTAAATGTGTTAAAAAAGTCTCACTGCACATGTTCAGCCCTGTCCAGGTTGCATTGGTACAGTAGATCATTTTTTAACTGTAAAACAGCTTAAATTTAGACTTCATGAGTCATCAATCATCTTGAGAAATGATATTTGTGTAAGGGGACTCTATGTAAGCATCACCTGCATAACCAAGGAATGATTGTTTGTAGTCAGGTTACAGAAAATCTGCCTTTTGCAGTTGTCTCTTCTTGCTTGTTAGTTGTCATTCAGTGTCTCCTTTTGGTCTTTTGCAGTGATTTGTGGTCCTTTTGTGTCTCTTTTTGGCGATTTGTAATCATTTGAGGGGATTTATGTGGAACACGTAAGCTCAAATGGGAATTTTAAAAAACCTTGGTTAAGTTAATTAAAGCAAGATTAAAGATTAAATCTTGGGGGAAAAAAAACAGTTTTTTCAGGAACAGGTCAAGTGATTTATGACTTTTTTTAGTTAAGAGTATTTGGTGAAAATAGTGAAAATACATATGAAAATAGTCTTTACTATATGGGCAAAAAGGACACGTTTGCTGATTTTAGCCATTTAGGTATGATGCTTTTCTCATATGTCTCATATTACTGTAAATAAAATATGTTTCCGATTTTGCATAAAGGTCGGAGCAATAAAGCAATATGGAAATACAACTTGGGAGGTTGTACTACGCATGTTCCACTACTAATTGATGTATACTTCACAATTACAGAAATAAATTGAGAATAAATTGATAATAAAAATAATCAGTTGTTGCAGTTTCCCATAAAATAATGGGCACTGAATTTATCCCCTCATTAACTGCTGCAGAACTGCCCCTGTGAAACTCTTAAATCCCTAAATGTAAATCTTGGTGGAATTGCTGAAAAGCCCCCAGGTGGGAATCTCTATAGTGCTGTTGATGTGAAGCCGAGTGTAAGTGCTCAGCAGATTTTTTCTTGTGCATATAAACAGCCAAAAAAGCAGTGCTGACAGAGGAGATGGTATTTAAATTCATGCAATGTGAGAGTGCATGGCATGCAGTAGATTGGCACAGTTGTGGTTTGCAATAAGTCGTATGAAAAGCAGCACAGAGCGTGCCATGAGAGCAACGCTTGGTGGGGCACAGGGGGGAAACTCCCAGAGAGGAGAGGGAGAGAGTGTGAAGGACCATGGGAGCATGCCACATGTTTCACAGCACATGATATGAAAGGTTCAGCAGGTAAACAACATTTGGATGGTACATCTTCCAGGAGAGGTGGCTTGACTGCAAACGTTGGTGCTGAACACGGTGCAAAGCGTTTCCCTAATGCTGGGCATGAAATGGGGGGTAAACTGTCCTGCATTATGTAAACCGTTGTGGTGAAACACAGAGTCATTGATTGACACTCTTCCACCGCAAAACAAACATGGAGAATAGCTAACAAGCTTACAACATGACTGAGTTTGTGCATGTTTAACTTTTTATGTTAGCTTTAACTGGACAATCAGTGAACTGGAAAAGTACTGCAGCCAACTCAAAGTGTTTATGGCAAACACTGGGCTCCATTTATGTAGCTCAACTCTGCTGGATCCTGCTCATCTACAGTTCTTTTGTAAGATGTTCTGCAACCAGTGAAGCAGACAAACGTTAGCAACTCTTTTTTACATGTAGCTACAAAAGCAACGCAGAGCAACACAACACAACTAAGCAGAACTGGTTCTATTTGTAACACTTGCAGGAAAACAGTTCATTGCAGCAACAAGCAGTAACATAAATAACATATGACAAACTGATGCAATTACATGTTACTAGATCATAAAACATCAGTTCATTACAAAGTGTTGCACATTTCGGTTTTTGTGCTCTTGTATCTCTTTCCTCTCTCTTTTTTTTTTTTTTTTTTTTTGAGCCCGAGCTTTCAGGGTGGCCGACCCTCAGACATGTGTGATACAAGTGAAATGCGGCTTTGGGAATGTGAGTGGCAAGCAGCAGCAATAAATCAAACTAAATTAAACAGACAGTGGTGTAAATCAACATGAGAGGCCATCTCAGTGTAATAGTAAATAAAGTACTGGACTCCCTTTTTATTTAGCTTTGTGCGCAGACTGATTCATGTCTTACCAAACAAATCTTGTGTTGGTGAACCATGTTTTGAAATGTGAAACCACCTGGTTTTCCTCATCCAGATACACTGGAAAGAGATTTAAAGAGTTTGTGCCCAGTTCTAACCACACTGGTACATTTCCTTCCTTGGTGCGTTAGTCAGTTTAACAAACCCATGTGTTTTGGTTGTACTTTGGTTTGGTTTGGTTTTTTCCTCTCTGTACCACCCTCAAATTTTCGGACTTCACTTTTGTATGTCTTGAAGAGTTGTTGTGCTTGTTGCATTCATTGCTTCCAACCTGAGCATTGCTTTAACATTATTTGTATTTTTACTGGTACGATATGATAAGATACGATACAACTTGAGTGGATTATTAAAATGGGCCCCAGGACTCAGCAGTTGAAAGGATAAATGTTTGGTCATTTTGTGACGCTTTGTTGATGGCGTCACCAGTATCCACAATCAAACCCTTGCAGATGATCCAAAATGCAGCAGCTCGCCTCATTTTTAATCAGCCAAAAAAGACTCATGTCACACCACTCTTTACATCTCCACACTGGCTTCCTGTAGCTGCTCGCATCAGGTTCAAAGCTCTGTCTCTGGGTCACAGGGTGGTTAACTCAACAGCTCCCGCTTACCTCAACTCACTCATTCAAGTCTACAATCCTTCCCGCTCGCTGCGATCTGCCAACGAACGACGTCTGGTGGTCCCAGCACCACACAGAAGCAAAACTGTTTAGCGCAATGTTCCCACGATGGTGGAACGAGCTACCAAACTCAGCACGCTCAGCTGAATCTCTCCCAATATTCAAAAAACTGCTGAAAACTGAACTCTTTTGCGTCTTCCTATGCACTTAAATCTCTTAAAAAAAAATCCTTTCTGCTCTCTTGCACTTGCATCTCGTGAACTGTGAACACTTTTCTGATGGGACTTTGCTTTGATGTTTTCTTCTTGACTTAGATTTTTGCTGCCTTGTACCTCACTTGTAAGTCGCTTTGGATAAAAGCGTCTGCTAAATGACTAAATGTAAAATGTAAATGTTATTTATTCAACTTGTGATCCAGAAATGTATAAATCAAGATTTGTACTTGAAACAGTGTCTTTGTAAATCATAAAATATAGATACAAATATTTATTGCACCGAATTAGCTCCATATTCATCATTTAGCCAATTAGTTACTTAAGCAAACATATCATTAGAAAATGCTGTGAGAAATTGATATGATTTGAGGATTTTTATAGAAAAAGTGATTAAGTGAGAAAGTGATGAAAATAATCATTAGCTGCAGAGATTTCTAAGGCAAAGCTAGGAACAGGATCTATACCAGTAGTAGCACATTTATCATGTTTAATAACCATCTTTCGGCTGCAGCTGTGGTCTCAGCACAGACAATCCCAATTTTTGCTGGAAAACACTTAAAGCATATGTAAAACCCTCAGAATGCCTGCGCGCCAAAACCACTGGCAGCACTATGGCTTCGCAGTTATTTTGGGGATTTTTAGCATCAGGCCGTTAAGCAGTTCAAATGAGGTTGAGACAGTATGTTTACTTTGTAATAATCCCATCTGTGTCAAGTACAAATACTTTACTTGTGTTGCAAACTCTGACCTCCTCCAAACTCCAAACTCTGGCCAAGATAACGAAGGAACTGGAACATTAAAGTCTTGAGACCTGACAAACACGCTGGTGATCGCTATGGGTTGGAAATGATGGGTTTTGTACTTTTTAAATGTTTCACCTCGGCCTTTGCTGGTTGGACACAGCACAGGTCCTAAAATAACTAATAACTGATTTCATGTCAGAGATGTAAAAACCCACATTTAGTGCAGAAATGTCACAAAACGCTCATTTGTCTGTCACTCAAAAAACAACGCCCTTTCTTAAAGCTAATCTAATTTAAAACATAAAGGGAACTTTGTATTGTAACTTTGTATTTTGCTGACATTTTATAAGATGTTATTTTAGGGTAAAACTTGAGCTCGTCATGTATAATCACCACAAACAAGTGCTCGATGCAACGTTTTCAGGGAGTTCAAATCTGAGGGTCATTATCCAGTATCTCTAAATTACACATGAAAAGCTTTTTACGATGGTTTAAGTGGAGAACATGCTGCTTATTTCCATCTCACTTAGGAACAAAACTCTCAGCTCGATCCAGATCGATTAAGTCGACCACTTCATATGAGTCTAGTGTTCCAAAATGGCCGCCGCCCCTGCTGTGTTCACTCCACAGGGGGAACATGCTGAAGCCAACGGGTAATTTTGTGGCTCTGCCATGTGTCCTCATTTGCCCTGTGCTGAGATGATCTGTGTGCTATGTGCCTGTGTGTGTGCCTGTGTGTGTGCCTGTGTGAGTGTGTGTGTGTGTGTGTGTGTGTGTGGTGTCAGGCTACAGATAATTAGTATAATTACATTTCCCGTATTCTAAAACAGCAGCCTGCATAGGTTGCAGCTGATTATTATTACAGATTGTTCTACTGATTTTTTATAGCTTCTACTTTAATCGGTTTATTTCTGGACTATAATCAGAATCATGTAAATAATCCTTCACAAGTTCCTAAGGCTCAGTGTCACATCTTCAGTTGTATTTTCTTTTCTGCCCAACGGAAACTAATCTTATTTTTAAGGCTCTAATTTAACTTTTCGTTAATTATACTGAACATTTTAACACTTAATCAGTTCGTATTTTCTAACTCGTGACAACTTTCCCAAAGCTCAGTGTCCCGTATTCCCATGTCTTTTTATACGTCACCCAACAATAGATAACTGTGAAAAACTTGCCAATACTCAAGGTGACATCTTCAGGTGTCTCTTCTAATCGAACATTACATTTTAGAAGCAAGAAGTTAAGATCTGTTCTCTTCTAATATTTAATATCTGTTACCATTTATCTTTTGTCTATAGTGGGTCAGAAAATTGTAAATAATCATCTTCTGATGTGCTGGAAATATAACATTATAGAATATAAAAGTGCAGATTTGCAGTGAATGACATTCACACCTACAGTCAATTTACAGGCACCGGTTCACCTAACATACACGTCTTTAGACTGAAAGGAAAGTTTGAGAAATACCCTAAAATCATTTCAAGACATCCGCTCGTTTACAATAGCAAATCACATGGTTCCATCCATCATCCTTTTCCGCTGATTTCCTCCTCCTCCTCGCATTCACCTGCTTCCTCTGTGAGAGGATATCTCAAGATGCCAACTATTTTTTCTCACGTTTTTCTGCTGTTGTCTCTGTGATAAGAAGTGCCAGAGGAGGAGGAGGAGGAGAAGGAGGAAGGGATGAGCAACAGTGTTGTAAGACGACAGGAAACATCAGGCAACTCCACCCAGATTGAAAGAGTCAGAAACAGGCTCTTCCTCTTTCTGATTTTCTCACTTCAAACTTAAAGATTTTGCTGCATGTTTTGAGCAAAATGCAGCTATTTGCAGAGTTATGTCACCCAAAGTTTTTTATTTGTTTGCTAATGTGCTACTATCTTACAGTGGACGGAGAAGAAGTAAAAGTTATTTCTTTGTTTAGTTTCGGTTCCTCTTGGTGGTTTCTTCTGTTGTGTTTTGCTTATTTTGGATGAAAATAGAACAAATACGCAAATCCGAATTGTGTGCCTTTCTTCGAAAGGTTCAATTAATTCCACAACAACAGAAAATGGCAACAAAAACAGTGAAATATACATCAGATTTGGCTAAACCTATTAAAAACATCAAGTCTTACATCTTTCCTTTAATTCCTTCCCTTCAGCCACCATGAAGAAAGGCCAGAATGGCTCCAGCTGGAGCAGAGAACGGAGCCTGATGTTCGGTGGAAATGTCCAGAATGTATCAACGCCATCTGCCTGCGTCTCCTCTACAGCCTTGCCCTCATCCTCCCAGGTGACGGCCATTGATGGAGTCACCTTCTCTGAGGGAGACCTGCTGCTTCAGGTAACATCTTATGTAAAAAATGGACTTTTATTTTCTTTAAATGGGATTTTATTAATAAATATAAAGGCAGCAGCTCCGAATAAGTGTTTTCCTTTGATTTTAAGGCGCTGAACGGCTTTGTGTTGGTGGTGACGACTGAAGGTTATGTCTTCTACGCATCTCCCACCATCGAGGACCTTCTCGGCTTTCATCAGGTTAGAGCATGATGAACTGATGATCAATATTAATGATGTAATAATGAAAAACAGATTCTTGCACCAGCAAAAGTGAGAAATGCAGAAATATCGAAAATTGAAGACGGATAAGACATGTTCGCCAAAACTACCAAAAAAGAGAGAAAGTACAAACCCAAATTATGCAAAATGTTCAAAGAGTCACAGGATGATCAAAAAACTTTTAAACTTGCTTAAAGGACCCAAAAGAATCTAGTCTAGAAACAGATCAATGACCCAAAAAAGATGCAAAATGACATAAAAATGAGCTCTAAAATAAGACAGCTCCAAACTTTTTGATGTCTGCAGTTTAATTTTGATCTTTTGTCTGCATACAGCTGAAGTTTTATACAAATTGCTATATTCAACCTTTGCTCATGGCCTTTACTGTATGCAAGTACTGTACATAAACAAATCAGCTGACCATATTAAAACCAATCACGAAATGTGGAATATAGAGTAGAATTTCAGAAAATCTAATTATACTGAATATTTCTATATAGAGCAATGACAGAAAGAACAATGGCTTTTACTCTTAGAGCTTATTTTTATTGTCAAATCACAGATCGCACCAAAAAAGGCAATGTCTTTCATAAAATGTGAGGAATGGTGTTAGTAATTGCATGAATTGGGCGTGAATCCTTTGGTTTCTGTGGTTTCTTTGTGAAAAACATGATGAAAACAATTGTTGGGCAACTGTTAAATGCTGTCATCATAGAAGTAAACATTACCAAACACAGCAGCATCTGTGTTTGTGTTGTGACACAAATTAAAAGCTTTTTAACTTGTTTTTAAGACACGGGAATTTAGAAACTCCCTCTGCACATATACGATCAGAAAAAGGAAACACTTTATGAAATCTGTTGCCCTGGAGCTGGGTTCTTGTCTTTCTTCAGAGCATCAGTCATCTGTCCCAGAAATTATGAAACTTGCCAGAGTGAGGTGGAGTCTGTGAGCAGAAATCACTCTTCCCTGCACAACAACCTGTTTCCACTTCATTGACCTCCTCAACTCTGATGTTCCTCTTAAAGGTTTTTGTAGCTGCTTCCTGCCATCTATGAAGCACTTGGTTTCACTTCATGTTTATAAAAGTCGGATGACAGAGATGTGAATCTATCAGCGAACATGTTGTTCTCGTTAATCACATGGAGTCACAAGCAGGCGCTGTTTCCAAAATGCTCCCTCTGTTGTAAAACCAGAGGGAGCTTTGACATCCTCTGATCATAAATAGTCTGACAATGACATATGTTGTCGAAAATACTTCTGGTTTTTTCTTTCAAATTCTGGTATTCTTACAACTTTGGAATGATTTTCCTTTTTTTCAGAGTAAATGAAAAAGAAAAGATGGTAGTTTGAAGAGTGAGAGTTCTGTCAATTCATACAAGGCATTTTTTAATCTCACATTATTGAGAATGCAGATTGTTGTTGTTATTGAAACTGTGAGATTGGTGGACGACCTCCACCTTCCTGCGCCACAGTCGCCCTACCAAAACGAGAAGCACAGAAAAACAATAACTGAAACGACTAAAATGAGAGACAAGACGTTTAAAACAAGTTGCAAAATGACTATAAAGTGAAACCAAACTATGGTCTGATCCTGCTTGTTAGCACGCAGAAACCCTGGCTTGCTCCTTTATTAAAGCTGCACCATGTTGAACTGTTGAAAGATTTTAAAAGCCGCTCCATTACTTCATACGGAAAAATAATAGACATTATTTGCAGCATTTATCCACACATCAGATTAATGCAGACGGACAGCTTGCTAAATTATGCAAACATACAGAAGAACACATGTTAGTCATGTGCCTGTGTGTGTTTATCTGTGTGCATGAGAACTGAACGGCTTTGTTGGCTGTGAACTCTTGACTTGTAAACACATTTGTTGGAACTGAGGTTAAAAATGTCTACAGTCTGTGGAAAAAAAAAACAACAATGCCTGAGGAGAGTGCACACAGTGAAAGCTTTCACACACCATAACCTTTTCTCCACACAATCTGATGTCAGGATGCTAATCAGGGAAGGAAATGTTTTGTTGTCCAGGCCAAAGTGGCTGGTAGTGCCCAAAATTCACCAGATGTTTTGACCATTACCATCATAAAGCTCTAGTTATAGAGCACATAAAAAGGGAAACAGGAGCAATCACAGCTGGTAATTAAAGGCAGAAAGCTTAGGGATGATACATTTGTTAGTTTCTTTAAAAATATTCTGGACCTAAACGGTGAAACTAACTTATCAGTAGCTAAATTTCACTAGAAAAGTTTTGTGCTCTTAAATCCAGACTTGTAGGTGGCTTTGAACTCCACAAAGGCCGCTGAGCAGTTTGAGGCCACTTTTCAGCCTCGCTGACAAAGGAGGGTTTTGTGTCGGGTTTGTTTGTTGATGGTTGAGCAACAGAAAGAGGCTGAGAGGTGTGGTTCTCAGCACCTCGGCCTCGCCAGCACAACAGCGTCTGTGTTTGCAGCCTCGACTCTGTGGCATTAATCCACTCGCTGGTCTGTCAGTGCAGAGAGCATTATTCACACCATGTGTGTGTGTGTTTACATTTGCATCATTGGTCTTGAACGCAGCTTGCCAGTACAAACATTGGAGGGGCAGGAGCTCACCAAAACAAGGGCTGAGTCGGGGTAGACAGACACAGCCTCTGGATCCATTTATTTGAAATTCTCTGGCTTCCTTACGAGACGTAAAATCTAGTGGTGAAAGACAGGGATGTGTTTAAGCCATGTAATTTGCAGTGAAGTCACCGTATAGTGCAAGATTCCCTAAAGTGATTTGTCATTCATGTATTGCACAACAAAAAGTCCGTTCTAGTTGTTGATAGAATGAGGGGGATGAAGATTTTGGTGTTTCTAAAGCTTTAAAGAGGCTTATTAGACACACTGAGACCCATCGCTGTTGTTACTTCATCCAAGCAGCATTATGTTATTCTAGGATATCAGCACCTTTAACAAGCTTTAACTGCATCTCATTGCAAAAATAACATGGATGGCCTGCAGTGCTGGTAAACCACAAACTAAAGGATGCAAAATAACTAAAACAGGGGCCAACAAACACGATGACCAGTACTTTAACAAAGAAGCAACCCAAAAACTTTTTCGGGCTTTTTATTTCTGTAAACTTCACTTTTTTGCAGTAAAGTGTGATTTGGACATTTTTAATTTCTAAGTGCTAAGAAAACAGATATAACAAGGGGTTGTGGCACCTATAGCATGCTGAAGGCAGGAGTTAGTGGGGCCAAAAAAACTAAAACATGATCTAGAAACTAAGGAGGCTATATGAATAAGAAAAATTGATGGTAATAGCACTGAGAAAACTGTGGAACCAAAACACAGACACCAGGGGAAACACGGTGTACTGTCGGCAAATCTCACCAAACCAGAGAGTTTGGGCAAAACAGATAACCAAACCTCGAAAAACCAAACCAGAGACCAACAGACTGAGAAAAACAAAGACAAAATCTCGACCAAAAAGTCAGAGTCCATAAAGGAGAAGTCAGGTAGAGCCGAGCACAAACTGGGGGGGGAATATATAAACACCTTGTGCAGGAGCATAGGGGAAGCAGAGACCAATCCAGCAGGGGAGTGTCGGGAAAGCTGGGTTTAAAAAAAGCAAGGGAACAGGTGAAAACAATCAGGGCTGATGATGAGTGGTGAAGTAGCTGAAATGACTAGACAGGAAGTGAAACAGATGGATTACAAAACAAAACCTAGGAAACAGGAAGCTGGGCTGTGAAAAACAGAGTCAAGAGTGAAGGGCAGAGATTGATGGGAATAGAGGAAGAGCCGGAGAAGGGGGGGCAGAGAGGGGGAGTGCAAGTATAATGACTGACAAAGGGTGGGGGGTGTGAGCGGGTAGACTGGTGCAAGGAAGGCCGAAAGGTGTAGGTGAGTGGAGTCCAGTGTCAGATCCATGACAGTATCATTACTGAGCAATTCTACATGTGTGGTGTCTTGAAATGTCCATTGTTTGAGTCATCCAATAAAAGCAGGCCTAATTATGTGAGCTAAGTATGAAAGTGCGTAACGAGGACACTTATTTGTTTCTGCATTCAGTCGGACGTCATCCATCAGAGTGTGTTTGAGCTGATCCATACTGATGACCGAGCTCTGTTCAGACAACAGCTTCACTTCGCCCTCAAGCCAAACTCCTGTCAGCAGGACGACACCGCAGACAGTGCCAGTAAGTCCAGGCAAATGCCACAACTGACCTTGTAAGACTGTTTAGCTGACGATAAAAGACTGTCAACATGAGGATAATAAAAATGCGGTTGTGTGTTTTTAAGTTGGTGAGTATTATTATCATCTTAACAGTTGAGCAGAGCTCTACAGATATCAGCACTGTGATGAACTACGATCCTCAGACCATGCCTCCAGAAAACTCATCCATACTCGAGAGAAACTTCAGCTGCCGTTTCCGCTGCCTGCTCGACAACTCCTCCGGCTTCCTGGTAACACAAGACCCACAGCAATACTTAAATTAACAAAGCTGACTCTTTGCAGCTGAGATATCAGTTAAAATGTTAATCTTGCTTCTGTTTGTGAGTAAAGCCTTGTGTTCGTCTTCAGGCATTGAACTTCCGTGGCCGTCTGAAGTTCCTTCACGGTCAGAACCGCGTGTCAGAGGACGGGACCTTGGTTCCCCCGCAGCTCGCTCTGTTTTCCATTGCTACTCCAATGCAGCCACCATCCATCCTGGAGATCCGCACCAAGATGCTTCTCTTCCAAACCAAACACAAGCTCGACTTCACGCCGATGGGCATCGACACCAGGTAGACAGGCACATTAGACGGTGCTTCCTCTCTAAGCAAAGAGAGCTGCATTCAGCCTAATCCTATCAATTTCCTTTTTTTTTCTTGGTTTTGCCCTTGAAAGCAGAAATGACAGTGGAATTAATTAAAACATGTAACCACCAGAAACATCAGAAAGTAAATAGTTTGAGCGTTTGAGAACAAAAGACTTCACACGACATACACTGGGATTTGCAAGTTTTGTTCTTAAAAACTAAATGAGCACAGACCATTATTTCTACAAATACGTAGCAGGATACATCTGCAAACAAATCCTGATGATCTACTGTAAAGCTGCACAATTAATCAAGTGATGCCTTCTAGAAATTGTACCTGAAAGCAGTAAAAAATCTGAGCTGTCATTCATGGGTGTTTTTGTGTTTTTCGCAGAGGGAAAGTAGTTCTGGGTTATAATGAAATAGAGCTTACTATGAGGGGTTCAGGCTACCACTTCATCCACGCTGCAGACATGATGTACTGCGCCGAGAACCACGTGAGAAGTAAGTGACAAAATCAGCATGATGTGCTCACCTTCTAAAGAAATCACCTACTCTAGTATCTGAAGTTAACTGTTTCTGTCTCCTACACAGTGATAAAAACCGGAGAGAGTGGTTTCACTGTCTTCAGGCTGCTGACTAAAACTGGTACCTGGGTCTGGGTTCAGGCCAATGCCAGGCTGGTCTTTAAAGGAGGGAGACCGGACTTCATTGTGGCCCGACAGAGAGCTCTGACGTAAGCTAACCAGCCAAAGATCTGTTGTCTCATAACCATTTAGCTAAGAAGGAACAAGTTAATTCCTAATTAGTTGCAGTCCTCAAATCACAATCTCTGCTCGTCTGTTTTCCCACAGAAATGAAGAAGGTGAAGAACAACTTCGCCTCAGACGCCTGCAGCTGCCATTCAACTTTGCCTCTGGAGAAGCGTTACTTTACGAAATTACTCCAACCGTCGAAGTCCCTGAATCCGGCTCCGCTCCAAAGCAAAGGAAGATTGACGACTACTCCGTCAGCGCTGACTCCATCCTGGGCTGCATGCTGAGTCAGGATCAGTCACTGTACTGTGAACACAACACCAACACCTTTAACTCCCTAAGTGATGCAGCCTTCAAGGACACCCACGCCACAGTCAATGTTCCTGGAGATACCTGGCAGATCCCGTCACCCAAACCCGAGGCAAGCCTGTTGAAGTCGGAAGCTGCAGTTCAGGGCATGATGGAGACTCTGCAGCAGATTCTCGGGGAGAACGACCTTGCTGAAACCCTGGATGTGGAACCCAACGAGCTCAAGGGCTGGGAGAGTATGCTGTTTAAGATGAGCACAACCACCTGCGAAATGAGTGAAGATCTGAACGACATTCTCAGCAATGACATACTGACATATGTCGAAGAGCAGCTCCAGAAGGAGGGTGGACTCAGTCTCCCAGATCAGCTGGATGAAGTACCAGCCTGTCTTTCCACTTTGGACCTGCAGAGCCAGAATCAGAACTTCAGTTGGCCTATGGAGTCTCAGAGCCAGCTGACACAAAACAGAGGGCATATGATGGCTGGACAAATGGCACCAGCCCCAGCAACAATGAAGCTATCCCACATGGATCTTTCCAGTGCTCCTGGTTTAATCGGTCCAACCCTTCAGCAGATTGCCTCCCAGCAAACACTCTCTCCTTCTGTTGGTCTTGGTAACATTGGGGCTCCAGTAACCTTCAAACCACCAGTGGCAGAACCATGTGCTCAAGCCCAAAGTCAGCTGAGGACCTTACAAGTCAACACCAGTGACAGCAACCTTGGAGCATACAGGCAAACCAATCCGCTTCACTCCACCCAACTGGCTCAGCCAGCACAGAACCCCGTTCAGATGAGGATGCCTAACCTCCCAGGCAGCCTTCAGGACCAAAGTGCAGAAAGGCCGTTAAATTCTTTGTTCAAATTTCAAGGCAACCAGTGGAACTCGTCCATCCAAGCTGACAAGTTTGTGGAAACATACAACCAAAATATTTCAAACAAACCAAGCTTTACTGCAGATGCTGTGTCATCTAACTGCTTACAGGGAAGCTTTGCCCTTCAGACACAAAATGGTGACAGTCAGAGACAGTCTTGGCCACTGGAGCAGCAGCAACTGCTTGCAAGTGGTCAACAACAAATGGGTGCTTGCCTCAACCAAATGTCAGGATTTCAAAGTAACCCTGGAGTTGTTGCAGCTCAAAATGCTGTTAACAGCAGGCCAATGTTTGGTCCTTCAGAGATGTCCAGCTCACCATTTACTGTTCAACAAGGCTTGGAGCCACCACCTCTGGGAGCATCCAGCAGTTGTATGTTCAGCAACACCATCCCGTCAGTGTCTGTAAATGAAATGAACCTCAGTCAGACGTCCGCCTGCCAGAGATTAAAACTCCCTGGCAATCAGATCCCTTCAAAGCCTTCCTGTTTCTATCAGGGTCTCGTTGGAGGCGGATTAGTGAAGGGGATGACAGCGATCCCGAATCCTGAGGACTCAGCACTGTCTTGCCAAATCACCACTGGTCTGGACTCAAATGGCCTAATGGTGCAGCAACAGCCATATCAAAACTTCAGTGATCCGACACAGGTAAAGAAAGGCTTTTACCACACGAGAAACTAGAGCTTTGAGGCTGCAAAGATCCTGCTTGGAAGAAAGTGTAGGGTTTCACTTCTTTGTAAAGTTTGGGTTAAAGCCTCTACAGCCTCTAAAGCAGTTACCAAAAGGATCTAGTTTTAGCTTCTCAAATGGAAAAATATACCTTTCTTTTGCTTTATTATGACAAACTGAACATCCTTTTTTTGACATTCTGATAGGGGGCGAAATTACAGAAAACAATAAAGTCATTATTGTATTTGAAAATGCTGTGAAATTCTGTTTAAGTGGACGTGTTAACTGGATGACAACCAAACATTAAAAAGCAGAATTATTCAAAGTTATGCTTAAATATAATTTCCCTGGCACATAAGATTGTCCATCAGAAAGCTCTGACAAGTTTATTTGATCATTTTATCATTTATATTTATCAGTTAGCTTTGATGTTTGGTGTGTCAAGTAGAGTTCACGTATGTCCTTCAGTTCAGAGCATGTTTACACCATTTAGTGTCATGTTGATTTGGAGCTGCACATTGCCCTGTGATTATTAACGATAGACTGTTAAAAGCAAAGCACGGCCTTTAAAATGAATGAGGGTTAGGGTGAATTTTCAAATGATTCAATAAAGACCTTGTAACCTGCCATTGCTTGTTTTACAGATCAGTAGCCATCCAACCATGGGAAACGGAGGTTTCCCTGTCTCCTCGCTGCCCAATGGGAACCCGTACTACTCAGAGAACAAATAGGAATCAGCCTCTGACTTCTGACGGCAGAGGATCCCAACTCTGACTGAAACAGCAGCTTAAAGGAAGCCTCCTGTCTCTTAGACTGAAGAACAGAAATGTTCCCTAAAAAAGACAAGAAGACAAAATACGGTGCCTCTCCATCGCTCTTCCCTTAATAGGAAACAGCAATGAAAGCTTTAAAAGTTCCTTAGGTCTGGTGAATAGCTGGGCTTTCTTCAAGGAAGACAAGTTTCAACGGGAAGAAAAAGCAATTTGTTTGAATTTCCATGCGTGGAGCTGGTTGGATTCTACCAAAAAGTGATAAAGGATAACCCGAATTTGTGCAATCATGTTAACGTTGGAGACATTCTGTCACGAGCAATCCAGTTTTAGGATGTCTGGGGATTTTTCTGCCATGCTGATGGCTAAAGGTTTGGCGGCAGCCATGTGTTGTACCACTTGTTCCCACCAAGTTGACCAGCGGACGAGGACATTTTAGTAACAGATTGTGGTTGGCATGTGTTTGATGGAAATATTTAGACATGTGGAAATCAGAATACTGATGATGAGATGAGAAGCGCGTGTGCACTGCTCTGCTTGTGAAATTAGCGGATTCTCCAGTGCAGTGGAGGCGAGATCGCTACCAGACTGATGGACCTGAAAGTAAAGAAGGGGCCGCTGAGAGAACCTTCAACCACCTGGTCATCCTCTGCCGTCTCTTACGCACAATATGTTTTCTACTTTGAACGCTCAGAAGGATAAAATATAAATACTTATGTTTCATTTTTTTTTGTTGTTGTCTTTGCGCTTATGTCCTTTTGAAAATGCTTCTTCATTAATTTCATTTCAATGCTTTACTTTCCCAGTGAGGGAAATGTTGCTTTCAGACAGGGTATAAAAAAAGAAAAAGAAAAAAAGAAACGTACAATTAAATCATAGCATCATTGTACTACACAGCAATATCTAAGATTTAAACTTAATCAGTGAAAACAGCGGCTCGCTATATTTCGGACAGAGCTTGTCCCTGAGCCCATTTGTTTCTTTCCCTTTTTTTTTTCTTTATTATTTCTGTGTTGTTGCACAGACAGTGCCTTAAACCAACAGAACTTTAAAGGAACAGTGTGTTAAAATGTAGAAAACATTTCTATTTGAAACATTAGCACACAGGAAACCAAAGTTAAACCTGCCCTTGCCTTAACTTCATCCAGCCAACTTGTCACAAGTTTTTGCACTATTCCTTTAAAGTGTTCCTAAAGCGTTAAAAATATTTTTTTAAGTACTCTGACAGAACACTAAGAGCTTTTTTACAAAATGAGTGTTCAACAACAATTTCTTTATGCCATTAACAGACTGGATTCTCTAGATTTGATCAATACTGGACAATAAATTTGCTAATGTGACGTTTTGGAATATAACTTAAAAATATGAATAATAATTTAAGGTTTTTCATTAATATATTTAAAACAGAATAATAGACCCAGAGTGAGAGTCAAAGCTTATTCACTGCTACTAATAACAGGATCTTTTACAGTTTATCAGTCTCTCTGCAACATGGTGATTTTGAGATTGTCTTATTTATATTTTCCCCCACATACGTCCGTCCTCTTTCTCTTTACCGTTCTGTCTTGAGGTTAATTAATCAACACTTATGCTGGGTCAGGGAGTATGTGCTAAACCCAGACCGTCCGGCAGCACAACACAGAAGTAAAGGAGTGAAAGGCAGCTATTGTATTTTTGTAATTGGGGGGGGGGGGGATGTATGCTTCACAAGTTTAACAGGAGGTGGGAAATTTTAAGTGCCTTTTTAAAAGAAAGGTAAAGTGCTAAAGTGCTTTGTTTGTCATTATACATACAATGGCAATTGAAAGTAGCTCTGCTGGTGTTGAAAACGTGATTTAGCACTTACCGATTGAAAACAAACCTCGTAAGAAAGCACCCGACTGCGAGAATTGTTTTACATCCTGCCGCTTTATCCAGGACCGAGCAGTAAAATCTGCTTGCCTTAGTTTTTTTAGCACTTCTGTACATTTTCATATTAAAAAAAATATAAAAGAAATACATTTAAGCAGATTTAAAAAAAAAACAGTTCAAATGAATACTTGACTATAGTGTAGTCAATAAAGCCATGTGTGATACTTCATTCTAGAGGATACCAAAGGGAAGAGACAGACAAGAGTTGTACTTTTGGAGAATCATTTTCTACTGTACAAATACAACAGCAGGAAAAACCCCAGAATTGTCGTAGAAAAATAGACTCATGCTGCACCCAAGACCCAGATTCGCACTGTCGGTACTCAATGACTTTAAATGCAAACTAAAATGTGTAACTCTCGTGAAAACAGTTCCGTCATAGTCACAACTTGGAAACAAAAAACAATTATTGCTGAAAGAATTAGTTACCACAAAAGTAATCAACTATTTTCACTGCCGATTAATCTTAGTGAAAATGCTGAACTGAATACTGTATAGTTACAGGCTCTCAAATGAGAGGATTTCATTGTAATTCAAATAAAGTACTGGACAAAGTAAAATATGTTAGGAAATCACCTGTTGCTGCGGATGTTTGGCACAACTTTCCATATTAACAAACAAAAAAAAGCAACCCAGAATTTATCAAATATAATATGAGCATTATGTGACTTGTTTTTTGAAAACAACTTGATGTCAGTGCAGTTGTCAGAAAGAAACGCTGGGTGTTTACTGGTTTATTTTTGCCTAGAACTGTCTAAGCTTGCACTTGATTAATAAATCGTCTTATTTGTAAAAAAAAAAAAAAAAAAACTAACAAAAAAAACCCGACAACCTCTAAACGTTCCCAAAAATCAGATCTTTCTAGCCACAGTTAGAACAGCATGTTTACTCGAAAGGTGGGATTTCAACAATACTCTCACAATTTTAAATGTGGCATCAGCTGCAATTCTCTTAATGTTTTAGGGTTGTTGAAAGGCATTCTGGGTAATGTAGTAAACCACTAACTGAGGTAAAAAGAAAGTAGCTTGAGTTTACTTTAATATTGCTTTGACTCAATCTTAAGTTTCAAAGTGCAAAACACATCAGCGTGAATCATGTTTTTGTTTTTCCTTTTTTGCTGTTTTAAAATAATATAATTTTGTCCTTTATAATGTGATGCCATTAAATAGCAACGCTGTCATCAACAGCAAATCTGGAGTTTCTCTAATTATAAGCGATGTATAATTATAGTATTTGAAATTACATGCAGTAAGGTGTCCTTTTAAAGTGTTTTATGTATTGTCTCTTCACTTTACTGTGAATACACTTTATGCTCCATACAAATCGACAGTTTTACTTGGTGTTTTCATTCAATCGAGACACCAAAAGTAGATTTTTTTAAAAAAAAAGTGACAATCACTGAAGATACTGTGATGCTGTAGTGCTGGAAATCAGAAATCAAACAATTAAAACCACAGGAACAGAAACTCCAAAGCTTTTTGAGAGGGACGTTGAAAAAGTCGTGGTGTAGTGAGTATAGAACCGTGATTCGGTGTTTTGCATTTTGTGCTTTTAACGGTAAGAATTTAGCCATTTTGATTATCAAAACTGTAAACGTTGAGCCAAAGCAGTAGTAAAATAATGTCAATTGTGTTGAAGCAAACACCAGTGCTCAAAACTTCTTCAAAGGTTTTCGAACATTTGGGGGGAATTTGTATGAAACCCGGGATTTATGCGCCAAAACCCAAAATCCAAGACCAACAGTTATCACAGATCAGTGATGTTCAGAAAAGGCTGAATATTTTTGACATTTTGCAAAATGAAGCGTGATCTAATCGATGTGTTGTGAATTTCGCAGTGCACCTTAACGGCTGTCCACTTTTGAATCTGGATCGCTTTCAATCAGAGCCTTTGTCTCGCAAAGTATTCTGCGTCTACAAATATAAATATGTCTTGTTGCTTGCTCCTAGGTAAAAGAAGCCTTTGCACTTAAACATATTTACTACTACTTTCTTTTTTAAACCCCAAGAGGCAAAGGCTCTAAAATGCAGTATCTGTGTGTACCTGTATATATATATGTATGTTTTCTTTTTTGTTATATATTGTGTATTTTTAATATCATATTGCTTTAACCTGTCTCACACTTATAATTTTTGTACATTTTCTGCACAGCATACACATGTAACCTCTTGTTATGACTTTTGTAACTTGTCCTATTGTTTCTTGTGAATTTTCTTTCAACGTTTTGCTTCTAATAGCGTATAAGTGCTCGAGTCAATCTTTTCGTGCTCAGCATAATAAAGGTGATCTGATCACAAGTCGCAGTTTCAGCATCTCTCCTGCCACGACGGAACCTGACACGGCTTTAAACACTGAGCTGGGGGGAAAAAAAGGTTTATGCTTTTTAAATTACAATATTTTGACCCAAAAATGTTCAATTTTGTAAACCCGGAAAATCATTTTTTTAAACCATATACTGCATTGTAGCGTTGATGTAGATTTGAGCAATGTGATGAAATACAGTGTCCAGCAGATGGCAGTGTAACTCTGTTTTATTAGTTCGTGTAGTTTCACTGCAGGACCAAATATTACAGTGCAAGATAACACACTGTCCCCCAACTTGGAAAAAGAGATGTTACATTGAAATGTCCTTATTTAAAACAAATACAAAGGTACTGAAAAGGTAACTAGTTGAAAAAGCATGAGTACTCATGAGCCAGCTTTTAACATATGACATGCAAATGAAAATGTGCACAGTGAGCAGCTTTAAAACATGTGAAGTCATCCTTTAATGCTAATATCAGCATCAAAAGCTGTTCATTAAAAGTTGATATTTTTCATTTTTACTGTACTTTTATTAATCTATGAATGTATTTCGAAATATCAGGGCTTGTAATATCTATCAGAAATTTTATTTTATTATGCTCTAATTAGATATTCAGTGTCAACCGTCATTTTAAATGTGACTTTATTTAATGTTATTATTAAATTAAAAAACTTCACGAGCTACGATTAACTACGTCACCTTTGTCTGGCTGCGCGCTCCCGCCGACTGCCTGCGGAGCGCGCTCTGGTGAGGGGACCAGGACGGACCCGCGGAGATCAGCATCCGTCAGCAGAACGAGGGGTCCTGGAGATTAGAGAAGAGGTCCGGGAGGACGAGGACGTCTCGGGCGGTTTTTGGCACAGTTTGTTTGGAACAATTCGCGCGCAGAATGTAAGGTTCAAATTGGACTGTTCATCGCGGGACGTCCGCAGGATTTGAGCGTCCGGCGGAGCGCCGCGCACGGCTAACGGGAGCGAGTGCCCGCGATAGTAACGTTGAGTAAGGATACGCGGATGGTAACGTACCTACACAGGGAACTTTTAGTGACGTAAATCACCTGCTCTGTTCTCTCAGGTAAATAAAAGTTGAAGTCACCGTTACGTTTCCCCGGTGTTAGCTGACGGCCGCGCCACCGCTATGTCGCCTGTAACGCTAACAGCTAGCTAACGTTAACTAGCTTAACCCGGTAACGTGACATCACATTATCCAGTGGGACGCGACTTTCCGCCGGGTTCTACTGTCTGGGTTCCACCGGAATAGTCCCAGCAACATGTACGCTGCACGGAAGAGAAGGAAACCGGCGCAGAAGGGGTAAATTATGAAATTAATCTAATCTTCTTCACAGCGCACTTCACTGTTTTTCTGTGTTTCCGACCAGCAACGCTTTACTCTCATATATCGATCAAGAGAACAGAAACATTCATTAAGTTCTTCTGAAGAACTTCTCCAGGCGACGTGATGCTGCTGGTGATCTGTAGAAACTCGTAATAAACCATATCATAATATAACGGGTGTGATGACAACTGTCCTGCATGAACAAATAACGTCTTATCACTGCACGCAGCTGTGTAAAAACCCTTTATTAAATGTTGAAATGATTAAACGATTCTCATCACAACAACATGTTGCAATAATCCGTTAGCAAGCAAAGCGGCTGTTCATTGCAGATCATATGAATAATTGTTGGTCGGACAAAATGATATTTTTGACAGCAACGCTGGTGTAAAGAATTGAGCAACAATACGATGGATTAGTAACCAGTTTATCAGATTACTTAAAACTCTCAATCATGAGTATTTACACATTATGACATTATAAGAAAAGATAATTACTGTGAAGATCTTATTCCACATGCATACAGTATATTCCTTTTTTAGCTTGTTCAACTTTTAAAAAGCTAAATTAAAAATTTGAAAAGTACTGTTTTTATGGCTTTCTGGAGTTTGATTATTTCGTTTTTTAAGAAACATTTTCGGCTGGATTCTGCTCAGGTGTTTTCAGTGACACTGTCTCAGTGTGGGAAATATTCACTGGATAGAATGAGTTAAATATGCGTGTTCCACCTCTATCCAGAAACAAACCGATCCCTGCTGAAGGCGCCAAGTCCAACCCGTCCAAACGCCACCGGGACCGCTTGAACTCAGAGCTGGACCGCCTCGCCAGCCTGCTGCCCTTCCCCCAAGACGTCATCACTAGCCTGGACAAACTGTCCATCCTGAGACTCAGCGTCAGTTACCTCCGCACCAAGAGCTTCTTCTCAGGTAGGACATGCTGCTCTGTGACAGGCAACATTATTATACTGAAACTCTCCTTCACACCTGACACAGTGCGGCGCTGCAGGGGAGGGGGAGTAGTCTGGTTTGTTAAGGTGGTCAGTGGCCAAGAACTGGGACTGATGCTCAAGTCCAGTCACCTTAAACAGTGCAGGATGGGTTTGAACGTACTGGAGACATAACATAACATAACAAGTGTAGCAGCATCAGCATTAGTTTAAAAGTGGTGACAATGATGCCAGATCAAGGGAATTGGAGATGCTGCGAAATGTCATTTTTAAGTCTTGAAACAGCTGCTTGACCTTCTCCTTTTCCGCCCACCGTAACAGCTTTTTACACCTCACGCTCGACCTGTGAACACACACAGGCAGGAAACGTGCAGAAGGTTCCAAACAGAAAGAAATAAGGTCACAGCGAGTTTGTGGAGGCCAGAGTGAATGTGAAAGGTTTTTTTTTTTTTTTTTTGGTTAAAACCCTCAGTTTGGGCCAGTTAAGCTACAGATAAACAAGAGTCACACCAGGCTTTGCAGGTGGAAACTTGAGCTGTTCAATCTGAAACGGAGGATCGGCTTTGTCGAGGTCTTGGTACGCTTTCAAACATAGCACATGAATTTTGGGACGTAGGTGTGTGCGAGCGTGTGCGTGTTGCAGACTTTCATGTGTTCACAGACTGTCTCTTCAAAAACAGGCTTTAGAAATCTGCTCAAGCAGAATATGATGTTTAAGCAGCCGCCAACCCTAAACTAAACCTGGACAACACGTCACACCTCTGAGTCACATGCCGAGCCTGCAGAAACGGGCCAGCACACCCACACTTTGTCCGAGTGCGTGACCCCTGAAACACCCCCCTCTTATCCCAACGTCCTCATACAGCTCCAACGTATTGTAGGTCAGCTCCTTTTGCCTGTGGCCACTCTTGTCTCGGCGTCTCAGCCACACATTAATGTAGTTCTGAGGAGACGGCAGCATTGCAGCGAGCAGAGAGGAGGACGCGAAAGCCTCGGCGAATAAAAACACGAGAGGATAATCCACTCACGGCTGCTTGACAGATTTCTTTGCAGAGGGGAGGGGGACAGACAGGTCCCCGCCTTAAACTTTTGACTCCTGCGATCTCAGCGGAACCCCTGTTTTTCCAGAGTTAATCCAGAATCCTTTGTGTACAGGGAGCTGAGTGTTGGTCTCACCCTCTGTGGGCACATGAAAGAATTACTGCAGGTCAGGTTCGGGTGAGCTTACACACAGATTCTTTTCCTTCTGACCGATAAGCCCCTGTCTGCTAAGCATTCTGCACTTTGGGCCATGGGGAAAGTGAAGCAGTACAAGGTTAAAACAGATGCAGATGTTCTGGTTTTCCTCTGGTTTTGTTGCTGACTGTGTCATTTAGGATCAACCCGATTGCGGCCCTCGCTTCAACCTAGAGAACACATTTTAGTCACAAAGTCTGGGAGCGCACGTGGGTGGGAGATGAGATGCTGGATTGTGGACAGGTTATGGGTTCCTCGTCCCCCACCCCCCCACACTGTAGGACTTGACTACAGTGGAGACTCACTGATGTTAGTGGGTTGTTTTAAAATGCAGGTTGACTGCATTTTGAGTTTAATACCTTCCTAATTGTCAGCGTGTGTGTTTCCTCCCTGCATCTGTAAATGGAGTCAGGGGACTGAAGGGTGTCTGTTGTGATGTTTCCATCGAATGTTGGTGTCCTTGTGCCAACAGAAGTCCCCTTCTCCTTCCTGGTAGCCTCGGGCTGTTTGTTCTTGCCAGCGGCTTCCAGCCATGACGTCAAGGCCCAAAATGCCTCCGCAACCCCTTCACACTGTGAATTATTGATGGTCGACATGCTTTTTCTGCTCTCTCGGTCGTGTAGCTTCCTCGGCGCTGAGCTGTGTCACCAGCAGACAAAGGTTTGGGTACAGCCCGGGGAAGATTTTTATCCTAGGGCAGGTGGGGTCACTTTTCAGTACCAGTTACAGATAGATTTGTCCTAGAACTGTGATGTGTAACACAGAATCCTGATGAGGAGAGTAAGTACATCTCACATGCAGCTAGAATCCAATAATGTGTCAATCAAAGCTGCCGCTAACAGTATTTTTTTGCGTGTCGAATAATTATATCATTTATTTTGTTCAAACATAATATAGCCCAGCAGCCAATAGTCATCTTTGATGAGAATTGTTTTATTATGAATTTGATCATGAAACAGTATGTGTCACAAGTACTCTACAGCTTTCAGGTCATTCTTTCTTATTATGTTTGGTCTTTTGTAGTAGCATGATATATTTCAGTTAACATGTATTTATTAATATATTAATATCAGCTGTTTACCTGCTTGGTCAGTTTATCTGTATAAGCTCTAAAACACAATAACTTAACGATAACTTTTAGAAATGGCTTCAAATTGATCTTCATGTTTACCAGCAGTCTAAGAAGACACCATCATTCATTTACAATCTTTTCCAATCAATTTTTCTTTAGTCGCACTGAAGAACCAGCTGTCTGATGGCACGAGCAAGAGCACTGAGCCCAGCGGTGACCACAGCAAGACGGCAGGATCGGCAGAGACCCCAATACCCGAGGGCGAGCTGCTGCTGCAGGTTGGTGAGAAACAACAGCTGACCTCAGATTACGCCCCTGCTTCTGAGGCTCAGAGTCAGTTTGTGGCGTCTTCCTGCACAGCCGCAGCAAATCAGCACACGTCCTTTTCTCTGTTCACTTTACTGATAAATCTTCTCGGTCTTTAAGGAGTAATTGGTCCCCACAGCACTGAAGAATCTAAAGATGTGTGAGGGCGGCAGCTTTCCTCCCTTCAGCTCTTCCATTTCAGGCACCACTCCATGAATTATATAGAGCCGGTGAACACATGAATTATTGAAGCGAAAGGGGTTTGGATGAAGGACGTGAGTGTTTGTCACTGAAAGAATCCCGCAGAAGAATTGAAGGTTTTCTTTAAGACGTCACAGTAAATGAGCAAATCTCACACCCGCACACCTCGTGTTGTACACTTGAGTTGTTACTTTGTGAGAGAGAGAGAGCAGGGATGAAGACTCAGATCAAATTTTGACTGAAAAAAAAAACCCACACACACTGCTGATCTGTTTAAAACAGCTGTTTTTTGCTGGTACTAAATACTGAACCAAAGAGACAAAACGAGCTGTTCTTCCAGGGAAGATACTGACAGACACAGCAAACGTTAAGGCCCTGTCTCTCCCACAAACACACTCTCAGTCTCTGCTGAGACACAGGTTGACCAAAGATTTGAGTGGCATGTGTTTTCTGTAGCAAATATTTATACACACTTTGCTGCTGCACGCTGTGTTTATGTGGTACTGGGCGTGGTCACATGCTGCAGCCTAAATCTTTGGTCTCAGATACAGAAGGGCTTTTATTAAATATTGCCATGATTTTGGTTCCTAATAAATGAAAGGGTAAAGAGTTTTAAATTAATGACCTTTAAGTTCTACCAGGACTAATACTTGCTGGATGCACGTGTTCCGTATTTTGCACGTGGGAACTTATCTTGAAATACTCCACAACTCCCAGCGAAAAAGAACCAAGGAATCAACCGTCCTCGTTGTATAGATGTTAATAAAGACCCATTTGAATTCTTTCCAGTCACACATTGTCAGTATTGAGTGAGACCCTCCGACCTCCAAAGTGTTAATTATTGAGCAGCTAAAAGTAAGTATCTTAATCCTGATGGCTTTGCATTTTTTAATTCAAGTAATGGATTTGGAAGGAAATTTAGATATGACCCAACAACAGCCCCACAAACACCATCAGAGACTACATGAGACCGTGTTCAGATAAAGGCTGCATTACTGCAGAGCTCATCATCATCATCATCATCATCCTCATCTGTGAGATGTAGGCAGATGCTGGCAGGATGCCGTTGCGACTCTTTGCAGTGTCAGGACACAGTGTCATCACCTCCTCATGGAGCCCTGAGGCCAGGGAAGATGAGGAGGGAGGGGGGCACCAATGATGGAGGTGTTAGTCATCCTGTAGTGAGCCTTTCCTCTACGTGATCCCCTTTGAACTGACTGCATTTCCTCCTCCCTCGCCCCATCTCGCTCCCTCCACCTGAGGGTGAAGTCTCATCCCTCCCCTTTCTCCTTTCTGATACTCTCGTGTTCCCTGCCTTCCTTCTTGTCGTTCTCACGGGGATTAGATTCAAGCTTGACAATTTTTTCTAAACAGACTGGAGACATTGACAGTGAACAACAATTTCCCTTCACTTCACTATCTGTATATACTGATGATTTGAGGTTTTCTTTACTGCCACAATTACAAGCTTTATTCAAGAAGAGAAATATTAAATCAAATAGAATATGGTCATAAGATTTAATGGTAATAAACATGAAACAATCTGTATGTTTTGTCTCTGCAGGCCCTAAATGGCTTTGTCCTAGTGGTGACGGCAGAGGGAATCATCTTCTTCTGCTCTCACACCGTCCAGGATTATCTCGGCTTCCATCAGGTAAAACCTGTAAATGTCTTGGACAGGTATCAAACAGCCTTCAGTCGCTGGTGAGAGCAATAATATTCCCCTGGAGACGTGTCGGGTTTGGATTACTAGGAGTTAACTCGGGCTACAGACGGGTGACTTAGGAGACAGGTGTGTCCACAGAGAGGTGGAGCTAACAAGCACGGTGAGGTTAAAGACGGGTGCACCCAGAGAGCAGCATGTGAAGGCATTATCCTCACCATGCAGAGGATTGTCACACATGCACATATGGAGCGAGAGGCTTAATCCACTCAGCCTCCTGCTTATCTCATTGTAAGGAGTGTGATTATCAAATTATCTCAAGTCTGTCTGACTGTCCTCACACAATAGCCGTCGTCCACACCACGATGTGAACATCACCTCGCCTTAATAGAAAATACATATGTGAGTAGAGCTGAGCTTTTAACCAGTAACTAACGGTGATAACTTTGTGACACAAACCGTTCTGAAAAGTCCATAAAGTCCTTTGCACTATGATAAGCAGGGTTTATCATAGTGCTGAGCTATTGATAAGGTTTGATCACTGCACCAAGATTGTACTTCGTATTATATTTATGTTTGCAAATGTTTCTACAACTAACCCCACTCTAATGCAGCACACAGCATTTAATCACTGCTGTCTTAACATACAGTAGCCGCTGCTTCAGAGGCACAGAGGTGACCTGACTTTGCCCCCTCCCACACAGAGAGGGTAGGTCCACTCCGTGCCTCAGCCAGGTCACGCTGGGTCTAGACCGCGGGGACCAGGGTCATGGCAGGTTTTTAGCTCTGTTTCAGCTGTTTGAATCAAAGTGACACTTGATTTCTTTTGGCTCCACTTCAAGGCAACTGGAATCTAGCGCGGCCCCCGGGGTGTTCCAGCTCTCAGTAACTGACTGACAAAAACACCCACTTATCCCATGTAGTCTTATATTTAGCCTTCAAATCACTCCACGCTACATCCTAACACCATGTTTCTTCAACACCCATCATACATAAAGGAAAAAACTCTGTTTTCTTGCGTTGTTCTTCTGCCAGACTGATGTGATGCACCAGAGTGTGTTTGAGCTGGTCCACACCGAAGACCAGCAAGAGTTCAGGAGGAACCTGCACTGGGCCCTCAATCCCCCTTCTGATCTCGAATCACCCACTGATCGCCCAACAGGTCTGTCTGCTAAAGACTGTTTAATTCAACTCATTGTTGTTGAGAAGCATCGTCAAACCCTGTAGACAGAGTCTGTGCTTTGAGGGTAGAAGTTTCCCCCTTTAAACCTCCTGGATGTTGAATGTGAGCTGACAGGCTTTAATGACAGGCTCCTGAGATGTGCTCTGCATGTCACACGCTTCAACACAGCAGCTAAAACAATGCCACCCTCTCACCATTGCACTCACTTACTGGGCAGACTAAGCTATACAAATGCAGACTTGTCATTTTGAGTTAGGTATGTGTCAGCGGGTAACAGGAATGCACTTAAATGTCACTCATGAATCTAAAAGGACTTTTCGATGTTCTCAGATGGGGAACCTGTGTCTCTCTCCTCCTGCCTGGTGAGCTACAATCCTGAGCAGCTTCCACCTGAGAACTCCTCGTTCCTGGAGCGGAGCTTCGTCTGCCGATTGCGCTGTTTGCTGGACAACTCCTCCGGCTTCCTGGTACATCAGAGATTTGCTTGTTAAAACCTTCATTTAGTGTAAAGTGTCAGTGTTGTTTCAAGACCTTTTTAATTCAACCACATGTGGCTAAACGAATGAACGTAACCAACAAGCCAAATAGTGGAAAAACTGTTGGTGCTGCAGGCAGCATGGTGGCCTCCTCAGAGCCCCTTCAGGATCAGAAGCCACCGTTTACTCCTATAATCCTCCTCGGGGTCGTGGGGAAAAGGGCCTTAATCCTCCCGCCACCCAGAGGCGATGAGAGCAGAGGGGTGAACTTGCTTAGTCAGGGTTGGTAGCTGGTAGCGGGTCACCGCTGCTCAAGTAGCTGCAGATGGAGAAAACGTGGGAAAACAGGGTCAGATTCCCCACAAGCAAGGCACTGCAGGGACCACACCCTCGCTACAATCTAGCCTCTCATTCATACGGATTTGGTGCTTTTCTTTCTTTTAATAGGTGTAGCGTCCACACTTTGTACCGACTTGCACAAAGAGGCCTGGGGGTTTGAGGGGTTTATCATCTTACCCGGGGACACTCCCGTAGGGATATTCTGAACCTGCATCTCTGAGTCCTCCCTTTGCGTGAGCAGTAAGCCAGGTTTCTGCCTCTGTCTCTTGCTCACCACGGCTTTGGTTTTTATAATCTCTCCTGCTATTCAGAGCTGGATTCCTAACATCACAGCTACAGGCCCCTAAATCCACCAAGGGCTCTTAACCAGAGCTAATGGGGTAAGGTTTGGGGGGTGGGGGTCTTCACACGAGACACAGACAGAAGGAGTGTTTTCAACTTGAATTTATTGTTTAGTTTATTTTTTTCTTTTAGAAAATTGCTTCTGGTGGTTGCTGTTCACTTAACCGTAACGTTAGGGTGTCTGTTGTTGTCACAAATGGATTTTCGCTGTCTGACCTTCTTAGGTGGAAAGATGGAGGGTTGAATTTAGCCTGTCGACATGCTGCTACATGTTAGTGTTCAAGGCCATAGGGTCACCAAAGTTTAGAGATTTCATCATGAGACTGTCCGTGTTCACTTCAAAAAAATCCACAAAATTGTCACAACATAAATTAGTCAAGTCCCAGTGGTGTAAATGCTGTGTTTTCGTCATGTGACCAGAGGGAAAGAAGCTGCTAGAGTTTTCAGTAAGAGACACCAGTGTGTTTACAGTGTATACAGGAGTGGTTTGGCTCACTACATTATCCTGCAGGACAAATAAGACTAATGGTGCTTGACGGGGTGAAACGAAACAGCACTTATTATTCATCTGCTGTGGAGGCTCGATGCAACAGTCTCAGAGGAAGGAGACAAATCCTGGGTAGAATGATGGGAAAGAAGAACCCGTTCATTGTTGTCATGATTTGTTGACCAAAAACTCTTCCTCCCATCCTGTCAGGCACTGAACATCCAGGGCCGCCTCAAGTTCCTCCACGGTCAGAGCCGCCGGCAGTGCGACGACGGGGGCAGGATCCCGCCTCAGCCTGCCTTGTTTGCCATCGCCACACCGCTTCAGCCTTCTGCAATACTGGAAATCAGGACCCGAAACATGATCTTCAGGACCAAACACAAGCTTGACTTCACACCCATGGCCTGTGATGCAAAGTGCGTAGAGTCAGAACCTCGTGTTCATTAAGGGTTTCACTCAAACATCCGTTAAAGCTTGTGGCAGCAGAATGAAACTCCACAAGGTGTTTTACCAGTTTATTTCATAGATTATAAGCTTATAGATGTTTGTGTATGTTTCAGGGGTAAAGTAGTTCTAGGCTACACTGAGGCGGAGCTGAGAGTCCGAGGGTCCGGGTACCAGTTCATCCACGCTGCTGACATGCTGTACTGCGCAGAGAACCACGTTCGAAGTAAGGCACACGTCATGATAGTTGATGAAGCTGACGCTGGCACTGAAAGGCTGCCGGTTCTTCTGTTTAATAGAGAATACAAAGCATTTTTTCAGAATCTAGTTTTATAATAGTGTGTTCAGTATATTGCATCCTTTTCCATAGCAAATTATTATTACCTATGTCTCATGTTCGGCCCAAACTGCAAACTTGACACATGCAACAAACGCTGTGTGTGCGTCTCTTGATGGTGGAGGAAATATCAGAGCGAGAGCCAAGTGTCCTACTTAGCTTATGCATCGGATGACCTGGTTAGACGTAACCATGGTGCCCCCAGACCCTGTATGGCTCACACACAAAAACTCATACTGTATGCATGTAGTCAAGCATACGGGAATCACCAAACATGCATATGCTTTTGGAAACATATGGCAGGAACTAACTTGACTTCTCTGCAAACAACAAAGCCAAGAGCTAACGTATACCTGCGTTGGTTGTTTATTTTTACCATTTGTCTTTAGCCAATGATGAGCACAGAAGTGGCTGAAAGGAAGGTGATGGAGTTTGATTGGCTGGGAACATTGCAGCTCACCGAATCCCTGCAGCTCCCCTTTAAATACAGATAGACATATTACAGTACCCTCTAAAAAATATTGTGTAGTGACTCTATACTAGATACTATACAAATACTAAAATCATTTGGGGCAGTAACACAAACAAAGGCTGCAAGGTCTCAGCACAAACACTAAAATCCCAAATACAAACAACAACACTATAATGTACTTACAATATCACATTTCCTGGTTGGTCCAATCAGATTGAATTCTTATTGATTGGAGTTTGAGTGTGCAGGACGCACAAATCACACAAACTAACACATTAATTGTTAAAAGGGTGTAGACATCTCTTTGAGATGCTTGTGCCCCACTTGTTACACGGCACAGTGATGTTCAAACCTCGCTCACTTGTAAATGTTTAATTATTGGTATTGATTGGTTGTATTGGACGAGGCTCTGGTCTTTCTAAGAGCTTGTTTCGAAAGCAGCCAGCAGAGAAACACGACCTGCTCTGCAATTACACACACCAGCAGACACAGTGCTGAGCTATGGTGATGAGGGACTGGGGGGAGAGAGCGGTGCGACGGTGTACAAAGAGCACTGCTAGCCTGTGCATGTGGCCAAACTCAATATCAGCACGTAGCCTCGCATCACAGCAGCAAGCCAGACTGAGCTAATGCAATGAGTGTGCACACACTGCGGGGTACGCAGAACAGCAAGGGTCTCATCTGATGTGATTCCAGTGATAAAGACGGGCGAGAGCGGCCTGACTGTCTTCAGGCTGCTCACCAAGGAAAACCAGTGGAAGTGGGTGCAGGCCAACGCCCGGCTCGTCTACAAGAATGGGAAGCCAGACTACATCATTGCTACCCAGAGGCCTTTGGTGTAAGTGTGCCACTATTCCAGCGTGATCTCTGACTCTTAGTGCTTTTATCCTGTAATATTTTCTATCATCTGTTTCCACAGGGAGGAGGAAGGAGGGGAATACCTGAGGAAGCGATCCATGCACCTTCCCTTTACCTTTGCCACCGGAGAGGCTCTGCTCTACCAGACCAGTTATCCACTGCATGGCTTCACTGACACTTTCAAGGGCAAAGCCAAAGGCAGCAAATCCAAGAGGGGCAAAGTGGACAAGAGCTCTTCTGAAGAACTGGACCCAAAGTCCCTGCTGGGAGCACTGATGAGCCAGGACAGCTCGGTGTACTTCAGTCAGCCAGACCCAGAACCTGTGGTGTCCTACCACAAGAGCGTTGTCAGCCAGCAGCAAGGCCACACTGATGGTTTTGGTGGCTTGTTTAATGGTGACAGCTGGCATAGTGTACCTGACAGTGACACAGGGAGGTGCAGCAGCAAAGTCACCAGTTACGACCCACTCCTGGCCACCCTGGACTCCCTGTCTCTTGATGGAGATGAGACATGTTCAAACAGTGAGCTGTTCAGTGCCTTGGAGAATCTGGGCCTGAACGCTGAAGACTTGGAGCTCCTGCTGCTTGACAAGAGGATGATGCAGGTGGAGCTTGATCCCAACCACACCCCCACCCTCAGCGACCTGCTCACCAACAATGAAATTCTCACCTACATCCACAACTCCCTCGAGAGTGGCACAGAGGGAGAGGGACAAGGGGACAAAGGTGGATTTGCACTTTCAGGTCATTTACCAAACCCAGACTCAGCCCAAAGTGTTTCCCAGCAGGTGTGTTTGATACCTGCTGCCCCTCCAGCGACTCCCACCGGCAGGGCGCCCATCATCCAGCTGTCCCAACAGATGCAGCAGCACGTCAGTGCAGGCAAGCTGCAACAGACCTTGTCCTTCTCCCAGCCTGGAACTGTAGACGCCAACATTTTACCCGGGATTTCTAACAGCGCCTGGATGGTCGAGGCGAAGGACAGCCACACCCATCACCACCCGCACGCTGTACTCAAAGCCTCACCTTTGAATAGTCAACATGAACACTTTGATTCACTACTGGAATCAGGGGAGCAGTGGCAGCTCCAGCAGGTCCGGGCCCATCAGAGACTGAGCACCCAAAATGCTTTGCTGCCTGGCTCCCAAGATCAGTTTGGAATGACAACGCAGGAATCCGTCATTGCAAACGGACACACAGACTTTGCACCAATCCTGGAGGATGGCCACACAGATTACAGCATCTCCAGCACACAGGCAGCTGGTGAAGTACAGAATGGTGAGACCACAGCAGGTGCTGGTCACTACCAGAGCGTGATGACACCCTCTCTGTCCTACCAGCTGCCGGAGCACCAGCACCAGCACAGTCAGCTTCCGCCATCTTGTCTGCCCCAGAGCTCTGCACTGGATTTAGAGCAGCTTCTGGGTCTGTCCCAGCCACAGCAGGACTACAGCATGTTCAGGACAAGTAAAGAAGATAACAGTAACAGCAAGGTAAGAGGTCGCGGAATGTGATACATAAGTGTCGTTAGAACCTGTCTACTTAAATCGGTATGGGACTACAAACATGGCCGTTAGGACTCAGACTGTGGTTTTCTCTGACAGGCATCTAATTGTATGCTATATTTTGAGTTTTTTCAGTCATGTATGGGCTGAACTTTTTTGTTTCATACCTTTAAATTCTGCTGCAATAATTTAATATTCACACCCATGAAAACAGGGTTTTTGCTGTATGGCTCTGAGCATAACTCAGCGTAGGTGCTTCTCCCTCTCTTACCGGTCATGTTTAAAACGAATCCCACTTAAATGTTCGGTCTTGTGTCAGGCCGGTTCTGCTTTGTCATTTTACTCTTACTGTCCAATAATCGCTACGGTTGCCAGCCCACACAGTTGACTCTTTCCAACTGAGGAGTCCTGGAGTGTGTGAAGCTTCGGAATCAACAACCACAGCCCTTCGACGCTTTGCTCTTCTCTTTCTTTTTTTCCAGCACACAGAGGCCTCAGGCTGGCACGGAGCTCAGTTTAAACTGTGGTGATGTAGCCAGACATGCCATGCATCTAAGACGAGGGGGAGCCGGGTCAGAGAATAGACTGGAATCTAATGCAGCTGAGTGTGTATTTGTAATGAGGGGGAATTCTGCTCAGTGATTAAGTGAGTTACAATGTGCTCTTCTAAAATCCACAGAACCTTTATTTCCCCTCTAAAACTGCTGACTTAGCTCCAGTCCTAATTAGCAACTTGGATTAATCCGTTGCAGCCTTATTAACACGTTAGGTACATTAGTGGATATGTTGAAATAATTCTAAATATTTATAGTGATCTTGTTGCACGTCTGGAACACAGATCGTGTCAGTATTATTTTGGTTGCTCTATGAGGCTGTGCAGTCTTCAATAGAAGCATGACTTCACCTTTAAAGCCCAACAAAACCTTTTTTCCCTTGCTGACAGTCGGGGCTGGAGACTGTCATCCTAAAAACAGGCACAGGAGGTCCAGACAAATTCCCGTCATAAAACATAACGAGGTAATGGGGCTTCGCCAATTTACCAAATTTAGGAAGGCTTAAAACCAGGAATGTCTCGGGAGCTTTGGTAACTTAGCTGCATTTAGACAAAGCAAACTCACACAAAAGCCAGACGTCCTGTTTGTTCTACCAGCACGGTTTAAATGCAACGAAACTAAGCTGCTGTCGTTTTAATCTCAGCTTCAGTCCTGTCTGAACACAAATTGATAAAAAAAATAAATAAAATCTTTCCTGCAGAAAAGCTTGTGACTGATCCAGCAGTTATTAAAGATCAGTAAAACACTTCCTCATCAGCTTTGGACTCTCTGCCGTCTATTTTTTCGGCACTGTTGTTCCCTCATGTCCTGTTTTCCCAGGCATGAAGAGCATTGCTGGTGTTGAGAGTGAAAAACAAACTCCGAGACAACACAACATGAGAGAATGGAGCAAAGAGACAGCAGTGAGGAAGAATACAATAATGAATAGAATAAGGTCGGAACGGGCCCAGAGATGGCCGACCCCGGGAGGCATCCATTTACCCCCGCTCTGCTCGGCCTCCACTGTTATTCTTCAGGGTCAGTAGCTTTCACTGAAAGAAAAATACTGGCAGTCTGGCCAGTCAAGCATGAGCGGGGCTGACCTACAATTTGACTGCCATCATTACCTAATGCTGCAAATGCAGGACGGAGGGGGAGGCGGACGATGCACCGAGAGTCTGTTCTCAGCTCACGCAGGAGCAGGCCTCCGCTTTATGTATATTGTGAGTGTAAACTTATAGTAACGTGTGAATAAAGATAAAGTGCAGCAAGGATTTTTTTTGCTTTTACAAGAAATGACCGCGTGTCAGAGCAAGAACATAAACCCTGATACTGATTACTCGCAGGCATGTTGTATGACTGATGTTGTCTAAGCCAGAGTAAAAGCGTGCACATCACCCACTAAGGTGTGAAAACGGACGCAGATGCCAACATTGTTCTTCAAGCGTAACCCCGGAGTTTTATTTTCAATTTCGCTTTCTAGGTGCTAAACAGTCGTAATAAACAATACATTTTTAGAATTTCAGATTTAAAAAAAAAAAGCTCAAGACAGGATTGTTCACGATTTACATGCTACATGTGATTACGATGAGCAGTAGTTGTGGCCAATACATTGAATAGTGCTGGTAATTGATGGTGGTAATCTGCAGTAGTTTGAAGTTTTATTCTATTTATTTGTGTAGATCTCTTGTCTAAAATCAGACTAACTTGGCATCATACACAGGATATTCATAATTAGAGTAAGTGCCTGTAAGAGCAGGATTTGAAAGATACCTGCAAGATCAGATTCAGGGTGAAATTACACGAGTCCCATTTCTGATAGTTTATGTGTTTATATGTTTGTATACATCACTAACTGTGTTAGTGCTCAACCAAAGATGCACTAAGATTTTGTTATGCAGGCTCACAACAATTCTTTGAAGCTTGCTGAGGCTCAGCTTCAGCTAAATGATGTCACACAACAACAAGCATCTCATTTCTGCACCAATGAAGAAACTCAATTTTATCTTTCAGTGACGAAAGAGCATCCGAGTCCGTGGCAGACATGTCCCGGGACACCTGTAAACCGTTTGTTTGTTTGTTTGTTTGTTTGTTTCAGCTGGAGAACGTTTGCCTGCTCGGTCCCACCAACAGAGCGTACATCCAGTCGTGTCTGATGCCCAGGGGACACGGCGCAGCAACGAGTGACGTCCCCGTCTCACTTCCAGATGCCCTCCCCGTCATGCAGGACCCTGCGAAATCCGGCTTTTTCCTTTAAAGGAATGAGCCCAGAGAAGATGGTACAGAAAAAAGAATATACGAGTTGAAACTAAAAGGTTTATGCTGGATAAGAAGTGCCAAAAATTTTAACTCTCTTCAAGAAAGTACTGTGTGTCTTGCATAGCATGTGTCCTGATGTCTCATGCGACTGTGAGACAATCTGGTAAGAAAGCCAAGGTTACTTAGGTAGCGTGAAGATGCGTATTGTGTTTTTATATGTCACACTAGGGGTCACAGTACAGTATTACTATGCACTCACTGAAATCTGGTTTTAATGTTTGGATGAGATCAGTCGGGACATTTCCAGTTTGCTGACTCACCTGAACAGCAGCCAAAACTCATCACTTTTTGATTTGTGCATTCAAAGTTAAAGTCGCTGTGATGTTCAAGAGGATGAAAAGTTACCTTGTGTTGATGCTGGGGGGGAAATAAGACCCAGCTCAGTATGTAAGGTGTGGGGGCGGGGGGAGGGGGTGTTTAGGCCAATAGCCATGAGATTTGGACTGAACTCAGCAACAAAATATTTAAACACAAGTGATCCACTATCACCTAGAAGTAGATGATTTGTAAAGTCGATTTCATTGGTTCTGGTGCTTTACCAGCCAACAAAACAGCATTTCCTTCTTACTTCAAATGTTACAGAGATGAGACGTAAACACATGATCAGAATGGTTAAAATCAGAAAAGAGGAGCAGTCGGAAATGTGTTATTTATTGCTGCTGCTGCTTCTGTGGCAGCTGCGCGGCAGCAGTTACTGTATCTGATGCTGCATTTTAGCCTGTTTGAGGTTTACAATGATGTTGTGCACTTACATGTCAATTGCAGTCCATCAGTGGCACTGAAATCCGATCTTAAAAGCATTTTTGTTTCCTGACCGGAGACAGTGTGAGAATCTCCCATTAATGCCTTGACTCCCACGTACCTTTTCCTGCAGTCATGCCATGTGGGAAACGGTCTAAATGTAAATAACAGAATCACAAAGTAGTTGCTCGAGGAGCTAAAGATTAATCAAAGACAACATCGAGTTGTTTTGTAAGTGTTGCCTTCATTTTCTTCCTGTTGATGAGAGTTCTCAGACGTTCTCCTCTTGACTGACGCCAAAAGCTACCGTAGCCGTTGGAAGATGTAGTATCCAAACTGACACTGTGACAGACGACACTGGCTGCTCTTGAATTCTGTGTCACTGAGATGTTCATACAGCTGCTCTGCAGACAGTTTGTGTCTGTGTTGTTCTTGTGTAAATGTCGAGCAAAGTGCTCATCACTCCTCCTCGTACATGTCGCTTGTGAAGGCCACACGGATGTAAAGACTCAGAACCAGCACGCGCATCTAAAAGCCTTTATTGCATTCATGTCATGCCAGACGTCCTGTGCATGAGCAGCAGAATCGTAGCTTACACTGGATTTTACTTCATGGACACAACACACATCCTGACTCAGATTTGTGAACTTGTGTACACAAACGTCTCCTCAGTAAACTGTTGCTCTACTCGTGAACTGACACTAGCACCTTCATGCAGAGAATAAAAAAACATGTTGGCAAATAAAAAGACAACTTTTAAAAATTTTAAAAAACGCTTTTTATACAATAGAAATAACTTACAGGATGTGTCCAGAGTTTTAAAGCCAAGACAAAATGATGGCTCACATTTCTAAAAGGCTGTCTGGTAGAGTTTTTTTCTGTCAATATCTAACTTAATATATAACTTTTAATTTATTTACAAAATTAAGATTTGTTTATAATTCATGCAGCAACTATTCAGACTCTCACGGCTCTTGGTGGAGGTTAAAGTAAAGCTGTGGTCCGGCTTCATAGAGACGATGGCATTAGGCACGTTTCTTAAACCAAGCCGCAATTTTTCTCTAATCTCAACCAAAGTGCTTTTCTTGCCTGAGCTGTAAGACTTTGTTCATCAGAGATACGTTGCATCACAACATAATCGTCCACAAGTTATGTTAAAAGAAACTTTGCAGGGTCTTTTTTTAATAAGAACATGTTGAGGAGCCAGGGCTGGTGTCATAAGACCTAAAAGCATTTAGCACCAACTCCAAAACCAAAAGAGTTCAATGTGAAGAAACATGTCGGCTGTCGCTCTGTCGTTGAATGTGTAAAGCTGTTTGAAGCCTGAAGCTTTTATTGCACTATGAAAAGGTGCTTAAACACGTCTTGTCAGTATTAGTAGTTGAAACAAACATCTCAATGAAGAAATGCATTTCCATATTTACCATTTCTTCTGCTGTCATTTTCTCTTGTAGTGCTTCGATTTCTTAGAAAACCTATTTAAAGCTGGTGGCGAGGCCAGAAAAAGCTGTATCGGCCCGAGAAGGCGCTTTAAAAACTCCAACACAATAAGATTGTGTGTATAAGACTTGATTTGTAAACGCATTGTTGCAAGCACTTCTTTGAAATCACAGCTCTTACAAACTTTCTTCAGCACTGAAAATAGTAGAAAAAAAGCATTTTATGACTCCATGTTGTATGAATATTGTTCCTGAGCGTTGTTTGTGTGTGTGTGTTGATCTTGATGCAGTGCTGTTTACAGCTTGGTGTATGAAGAGGTAACGTGTTTAACTCAAAATTCAGTCATATCCTATAGTTTATTACTCAGTATCTTTGAACCACGTTCTCCTCCAGAGGACCTTTAAAAGTGAGGTTTTGTGTCTCCGTTCTCAGCCATTTCATCATCAAACCCAACTGTGAAACCAAACCCTCCTCAAGCTGTGACATCGTGGTTCTTTTTCATTTTTAAGTAACGTTTATCACTGAAACTTGTAGTTGTATGTACATTTTTAAAAAAAATGCAGTTTGACTGTGAGCCACATGTTCTGGGTCCTGGAAATAAAAGGTTTTGTGCAATCTCACTACATTTGTTTTGGTTGGTACTTAACGTCCTCTTGTCCTTTCAGAACCTGCGGCCGTCAGACTAGTTCCCCGCTCCATCCATCACCCGCCCTGCTTAAGTACCCCCCCTCCCCCTCCGTGCCCCAGTCAGCCCCCAGGCAGTGTAGGGATTAGCCAGCCAGACCAACCTGCCATCTGAGTCTGCAGGAGTCTTTCACCTTACAGGAAAGTTAGGTGAGACTTTAAGAAGACGGACAGACATGTTGTTTACATTATTGAGATAAAATCATATGGATCTCAACATACTAAGTTCATATTTTTAGCATCAGCTCTAGAAAAGCAGTGTTAGCAAATTAGCCGTGCACTGTGTGTTATATTTAATAAAGGAATGATCACAACACAAAAACGCGCTGAAAGTGTCAGCTGATGACAGGTGTGTTCAGAAAACAGTGTGGAGCCTCAGAGAGTTTAAACACTGAAGTGTTGCACGCTACCAACAACCTGAGGGGGATTTTTGGTGCTGTCACAGACCCCGCAGCCAAAAACACACATATACACACACACAGCACCTCTGTCCATTACCACCAATCTGTTCTTAGGCTTTTTGCACCTGCAGAAGTGTGAACGCACGCCCTGCTGAAAGAGAACCAACACACCCTGCTACCAGAGGCTGCTGCCCACTGACTGACTACACGGATTCACCATCGTCTGAAAAACCAACCATTTAAACCATTTTAGTCGGCAGGTGTTTGTTGGCACAGAAAAAAGAAAGAAGATCATTTCCCGATGCAATGAAAACAGCTGTCATCTCCCATCAAGTGGATGAACAGCGTTAAAAATTAAATCTCCTTCATTCCTCTGGGCTCAGAGAGAAAGAGGTCAGAGAGGATCTGTTTGGTTTTCCTTGCTAAAAAAAAAATACAGCAGAGGAAGCTCGCTGTCAGGAGTCAAGCTCACATCTTTAATGACTCACCTGGAATCATTTATTAGAGTTTTTCTCCTCCCGCCGTCTTCAGCCGTCTGACTTTGCCCGTTAGTGACGTGATCAATCAACCAAGCAAGATGTTGTGTGGTCCACTTCAGATTCCTTGGGCCGTTGAGTCACACAGCTCAGCGCAGACAACGGGGCCTGTCAGGGGAGCTCAGATCCCCCGGAGGACGACGAAGCAGCGGCCGAGAGCGGTTAGTTATGCACTGGATTATATTCCTCAAAGTAACTCACTGCTCAGCTCAATGTACAAAGCAACTAACTTGTAGACTAAAGTTCAGTCGATTTAAAACCAACTCAACCTGTTCTTAAATAACAAAGGCATATTGTGCCTTTTATCGATAGCACTCATCATTGCAGAGTCGCCCAGAGCCCCTGAAATGGTGAACAATGGGGTGAAATTTACTGCTTTTTTTTTTGCCTTGTACACGTGTAATAAAGTTGAATCTAATTTAATGTAAAAAGTGCTCAAAATAACTCCGAAATGACCAAAAGCAGAAACACAACTAGCTTAAAAAAACAAAAGACCAGCTCTGGGGCCCCTCCACTGTCTGTGCCCAGGGGGCCACTTTCTCACGATCCGCCCCTGCTCTGTGTTAAACCTTTTACTCCTCAGTCAGGGGAGTGTGTGGTCGTGTGTCGTTCCTGCTGCACACGAACACTAGGAATTTTGTCTATAAACACTCAGGTCTTTCCCCTGATGGAACACAGGTGCACAGCTGCTATCACATTCAAAACTTCATCACACAGTGCACAGTGTTTAAACTCATCATAGTCCTGCACACATTGAAGCGTCATTACTGATCTTTTACTTTTCAGCTGTTTTCAAATTCAGATTAACACACGTTTTCTCGGTGGCTGAGTAACTAATTCCCCACTTAGAACACCTTGATCAGAAGTTTCCATATCTGTGTCTGCTTCTATGATCATGTTTTTCAGTTTTCGACAGCCGCATGCAGCGGTGCAGCGGGAGGCGCTGGTCACTCTCTCTCTGTACGCACTCTGTCACCACCCGTCGGGCTGTCAGTGTGCATTAGCTCCACGCCGGCAAACACACACTCCTGCACCCCTTCTCTCTCCCTCTTGCATCAAGGTAAAACACACGTTTCCTCAACAATAAATAATGTACCTGAACCTTATGCAGCGGCAGTTTAAAATAACAGTGTTTTACAGATGTTCGACATGAATTAGTAAAGATGAAACAAAGATATCAGACAAGGATTCAGTAGTTGCAGGTGGTCGAAGTCAAAGTGAAGCGAGAGAAAAGGTCAGGAAACCTGCACGGGGTTGCACAGGATGCTGCAGTTCAATGTTCTGACCTTTACTGAGTGTCTGTGTTCAGCCTGAAGGCATCGACCTCAGCGCGAGTCACCACAGAGCCCCTGTGTGGACCCCCGGTCACTGCAGCAGCCTGCAGACTGTGAGGATTTACTGTAAGGGTCCACTCAGACTGCAAAGAGATGTACGTTAGCAGTTATAAAGTCCCAGAAGTTCCAGCAGCATAGTCCAGCACCACCTTAAATCTTGAAATTTAAGGTGGTACTGTGGATGCCTGTAACCAAACTGAGAAATAAGATTAAGTAGCAAAACTATGTGCCGCTGTAAACAGAATGAAGTCCCTCTGTTTCCCTTCTGTTGTGATTCAGTTTGACAAGAAAACGTTTCTCTGTGTTTTCCCTCCGTGTGACTCTTCACCGAGCACCTTCACCTGCACGGCTCCACCTTTAACCCCCCACCTGCAGACACAGTCGCACTCGCCACCGCCTCGTGTTCTGTTGTGGGTGACGTTACCTCGTCCTCCATGTCAATATGCCAAAACAGGTTGGATCAGGGCCCTTGTTTTTCTTGTGGACCCCAGACGATGAGGCGGGTAGTGAGATATTGATGCCAGAAGCTGAAATGCTTCTCTTTAACATTTTATACGTGGAGGCTTTTGGTCAAAGTTTCAAGAGAGTTTTTAGTAAGTGGGAACAGAATGAATGAAATAGAAACAACAATCACATAAAATCCAGGTAAAAATAAGTCATAACAAAACACTGTCTTTGAAAATGACTGATTTTTCTTTCTCAGAAAATCTATGAATATGTATTTTGGGAGGTTGTTATTCTGTCTGAACCACTGACTTGATCTCTTAATTGAATTTGTTTTATCAAACTGACAGAGATTTTTCCATTTTTACACTTAAAAGAACTGCTTTTAATTTTACATGGAATTGCGGTTTCACATAGTCTGAAGATGAACCTGGTTTCAGGAAAATCATCTTAAATTTAAACTAATTATTAAAGGTGCTGAGATTAAACTCGAACACAAAGCACAAATATTTCTGCTCGAATGAAACACTGACTTTCTGATGTTTCATCACCATCTCACTGAGATAAAAGTATGGTAAAATTAAAGCGCCATTAGCTAAATATGACTGAATATTAAGATTGTTATACGATTATTGATGATCGATTCTTTTGATTATGACATTCTGGTGGTTCTCAACATAGTGACTGGGCTCCTACGAAGTCTGAGGGAACTCACGGAATGAACAATAGGAGAGAAAAGAATAAAAACAAAGGATTTGATAATAAGATAATGAATGATGTTTGCCTTTGAAAACAGCTGTAAGGTTCAACTTCTAACATCTGGAGTTTTAGTTTAGCCCTTCATGGGACCAACAGGTAAAACATAAAATCATTGAAACTGGTAGCATCTTGCGGTGTCAGCTTCGAAATGGTGATGCTGAATAATTGAGAGTGTGTCGGCATCCTGCTGATGGGTTTTTCAGTTTCCAGGAAGCTGCTGAAGCTCACAGATCGGCCTGACCTAAAAGCTCTGACATCTCAAGGGGCGATCGCACACTGAGCTGCCAAAAATACTCTGACAGAGGGCGAGTGTGTGTGTTTGGGTGCGTGTGTGCGTGCGTGTGCTCAGCAGTCGACCAGACTAGAAAGCAGAGACCAACCTTGACCTAGATACTGAAAAAACAACAGCAGGGTTCAAGGGGAGGAGGAGGATGAGAGAGAAACATGAAGAAAAGCTGGACAGATTTACTTAGAAAGTGGGGAAAAGTTACCTGTATAGAGACGACGATAATAGGACACAAGAAGAGGAGAAAAGATGGGAAAGGGACAGCAAGGAAAACATGAAGGAGCTAAAGGAGAAATGTTGTGGACAGTGATGGTGAAGACAAGTGGAAAAGGAATAAAATGATTCTAAAAGGAAAAATAGGAGCCAAACAACAGGAGAATAGAGGATGAATAACACTGATGTAAAGACATGTTGAGACAAGAGAAAAGATGAAAAAGAAGAAAATATGTTTTGTGGAGAAAATGAAGAAAACATTAGAAAAATTAAAAGAGGAGGATGACAACAGAAGAGCTGGAGTATCAGCAGCTGCCAAAACTGCAGTAACATTAATAGTTTTATCAGCGGCTAAAGAACCACGAGGAGAAGAAAAGAACGGAAAGAGAGGAGAGGGAGGACAGATGGAAGCAGGAACGAGGAGGAGTGTCGGTGTGGAGGTCACGGCCTCCCTCCTGTTGCTGTGATAGATCCGCACTGACAACCAGGGGCCACTGGAGACCGGTCTGTGTGTGTGTGTAAGAGGAAGACATAGAATAATAAAAATAACACACACTTTCCCCAGTTTTCCTTCGGGCGTTTACCTTATTGACTCGTTGGCTTCGTCAGGAATCTCACCTTTACAAACACACAAATGGAGAGAGGTCAGAGGTCACACAGGATTTCACATGCATCCATGAGTAAATGGTCACAGCAGTAGTACTTATGAAAGTATTATTTAAAGTAGCCGTGTCTGCTTAGAATAAGGTGCAGTAATGATAAAAATGTTTATTTAGTATTAGTACACAAACACAAATGTAGTACTTATTATACTAATATGCAAGAAAAGAAGATTTCTGCAGTAGTAGTAGCAGCAATCGTCCAGTCAGGTGCGTTTGCAGTATGTGTGTCCTCACTGTGCTTTGAGTAGTTGCAGTAGTAATGGCAGTGTATCATTAGTTGTATTGCAGTAACGTGAGAAGCAGCAGTGCTCACTAGCACAGATGTGGTATCAGCTAAATAAACTGGGAAACAGTTTACTGCACAGATGTCTTTACCCGGTTATTATTAAGGAGCTGAGATCGTTGAAACTTTTCATCACTCGCAATTGATATATCCGGAACGAATGTACAGTAGAAATCTGACGTGGAGGTGGCTGATGAAACATGACGACGACGGCCGACGATGGAGACGACGACGCCAGTGCTGAGAGCTCTGACACTCACCGAGACAGAGACATTGATGATGATGATGATGATGATGATGATGATGATGACAGCAGTGATGATGTTTATTCCAAGAAGTAGGTTGACGCTCAGTGAAGAGTCAGAGCGTTTGATGCCAGATTTTAATAGAGATTTTTAAGAAAATTTATGTTCTTCATATTTATACATTAATTTTATTACTAAATTAAAATTGATACATTTCAATGCATGTTAATATAAATTAATACATTTTAAAATACTTGCATGCATAAAAATGATTTAAATACATATTGGTACACACTATATGCTATAATAAAAAAACAAATATTTCCACATAATATATCTTTTACTCTTTGATCAGTGTTTTGAGATACATTTAGATAATGGAAACTAGTATATACTTTTAACTCTGATACTATTCATTTAAAGTAAAAATACTTTAAACATGTATAAAATATAAAAGTATTAATAACCAGTCAGTTAAAATACTACAGACATATAAATATCAACATATGGTTGAAATGCATTTAACATAGAAAATCTAATTTAAAGTTCAGCATATTATTGTGAGTGTATTTTGTCCACAGCCCTCTGAGTGTCAGATATGAGGACCTGATTGAGGACTGAACTGCGGCAGGGACAATCTGTTCGTCCCTGCTCCTGACCTCTGTGACCCCTCTGAGGCTCTTCCTGTCACATACTCAGAGCTGCCATGTTGGATCTGAGCAGGGGCGACAACGAGCTGCTGCACTGCACCGCCGCTGTCGCCTTCATTAACACCTCCGTCTGCCAGACACACACACACACACACACACACAGTGTTCACACACAGGAAACACACTGCTCAGATTTGCAAAGCAGCTTGATGTCAACTTAGATTTTGTCAACAGTGTTTGTGTAAATAAAGTTGAATTGAGTTTATTAGACAAAGGTGTGAGTGACAGAATGAGAATGATTGACAGCTGATGGACGGTATTTGTTTGTATACATGTTTCACACTCCTCAGTACATGTACTTTGATACTGAGGAGTCTGAAACTAATATTAAATATTGCAACCGCTACAATTACCCTGCTACATTGTTACAATACTGTTATTACTACTACCTGCTCTGCTAAATCCCTACTACTACTTCCGCACTGCAAAGAGTACTGCTGCTTCTAATACTACCTGTACCACTACTACTTGTACTAGCTCATGTCAACTAGTACTGCACTGTCCTGTACGAGTACTGTTACCACTGCTGCTACTTCTTGTGCTACTGCGGCTACTGTTGGAATACTTTGTAAAGTACTTTGTACTTGATACTACTACAATTTCAAAGGGAAAATTAACTTTTTACTTCATTTATTTCAGTAACAACTTTCTTCAGATTCAAGCTTTTGACTCAGAAAAACGTGACGCCTTGTTAAACTAAACAATATGATTATTGTTTATTGTTTGGTTTTTATTGTTTACTACTTTTAAAGTCGACACTAATACTTACTCTTATAGAGGGATGCTGGTACTTTTACCCAAGTAAATGATGAGTCCAGTACTGCTGCTTGATGCTGTCCGTGAACATCACTTCCCCTTTGCTGCGTCCCTTCACACAGGCTTGTTCTGCCTCCTGCTGGTCACTGGTCTAAACTACAGGTGCAATGCTGCACCTACGTCACGCCGATGACGTCACGGCAGCCTCAACCTGCGTAAAAAAGGTGAGAAAAACTAACACATGATGATCACAGCTCGATCTGATTACATTTAGACATTCAGTGATTTAATATTAAGAATATTGTAGATACATTATCTACAGGCTATGCCCAACAATTTGGACACATCTGACCTTGTAAAACTACATGTGCACTTCTTGCCAACTTCTGTATTTCCTTCATTGGAGGACAATGCACTCAAAGCTTTTTTTGGACAATAATTTTGTATTGATCATCTTGAGTACTGTAAATCGATTTGCAAAGCATTGGGGATAATAATGAATAAATGTAATGGAAAGAGCATGAAACAATAAGAATATAAAGGAAAAAAAAGAAGAAATCAGCAGACAGAGTGAGTCCTCCTCTGCAGCCTCAGCAGGCACGGAGAGGTAATCCTCATCCACGGGGATTAACGATTAGCGTCTTCATGTGCCTCTCTGTCAGGGTTTGTGTCTTACTGTAATCCTGCTGCTGTCTCATAGTCTGACGGGTGAAAAAGCTGGTAGCAATGCAGGCAGCAAAGGTCTGTTTCTCAGACACTGAATCTGAGTACGGTAAAGTACTAAAATGTCCTGCTAAAAGTGCTAAAACCTCTTACAAACTTCCAGTAATCGCTGCTGGTATTATGCAGCACAATTATCCAGGGCAAGTCACACGCTGCCACGCAAGTGGATCCCTGCAGACACCCAATATCTGTAAAAGGAACCAGCATCAGCACTGTATCATCACTGACACTGAGGGGATGAAAAATCAAGTCCAAGCTTCAAATGGCTCAGCTATTGGCCAATATTTCGATCACTCTGAGTTTTTCTTTCCTTGTCTGATTCGTCTTCCACGACCATGTTGTGCGACTTTCTGCATAAGCATGAAGAGAACGACCAACGAGACGTATGAGTTTCATTATCAAACTGTTGCTGCTGTTGTAAAATATTTATTCAATTCACCGTTAACGTTTCATGTTTATTCAGCACTGACAATATGCAGAATTAGTACACGCAGTACACGCAGGAGTCTGTTCATTTATTTTTGCACTTGATGTTTTGATGCTGCATGTCAAACCTGTGAACTGATGTCATTTTCTTCCATTTTCCGTTTGGACCCGCACCTGAATACATGCAGGGCCGAAAACACAACCTTTGGCCTCTAAATAAAACACAGAACAACCTGCAGATCAGTCAGTTCAGACCTTCTAATGCTTTGCTCTGTGGCCCAGTTTGACTTCAATCTCTTAAACCCCCCCACCCCACCCCCCACCCTGCCCACAAACCAGCCCAGCACTACGCCGTGAATAATTGACCGGCTCGTCCTCGCTGTGCCCCTTTTTCTCATCACTTCGTCTTTGTGCTGTCTCTCGTCAGGTTTCCAGTTCCGTGACTGGCTGCCCTCCCTCTCCTCCATCATGTCCAGTTTCCACCCGCTGCCACCTGGATGCTGACGCCTGCGAGCAGGTAAACAGACGCAGGAGCAGCAGCTGGTAAGACAAAACCCTAACGAGGGGACAGGCTGTTTCCAGATTGTCCTGTTTACATGCTGACTTCTTAACTCAGGAGACAGGAAGCTACATAACTGACACCTCACATCTTGTGAGTTACATTTATGGTGCTATGGAAAAGAGCTATTCCTCCTTTGGATGTGCTCCTGCTAACAAAATGCAAAACCTCCGATGTTTTCAGCGATTGAGTTCACTGTCAGACTGTCCTGAAAGTGTTCTGCTTCATGTGCTTCCATGACGTGTTCACGTCATTTAACAACAGGCCACCTGTCGTTTTGTCATTTAGCCGTTGCCATTATGCAGGATGAGTGTTTATTGACCGGATAGACAGTAATTATTGATGTAATAACATGCTAGTGCAGTGTTTTAGTAGGTTGGAGTGGAGCGGATGGTCGCTTTATTTACAGCATTGCATCATAATCTGTACAAGTCTGTTAGAACCATTTAGTGTAGTTCAAAGTTTATAGCAGCATTAAACATAATGCTGGAACAATGAACAGGTACTTCAAAGTTTTATTTGGGTACAGCAACTGAACTGTCCACCGTTGAGTGTAACATGGTCATGTTCTATTAGTGCCAGCAGTGGAGCAGTGGAACTTCAAGACAGGTTGATCCACACACAGCAGAATGCTTCCAAACGTTCCACAAATAGCAGCAGTGAAACCTGCTTTACAATTTGCAAAGTGCTTTAAAAAATGAAAAGATTGAAACAAAGCAGAACTGAGGGACAGTGACATACTGCTAAAATGAGATGAAATGACACAACTGGTGGAAGTGAAACAAGATGAGACCTATTAAATATTTATGTTCACTATGAGCTGAAGCTTCATCATGAGCAAAATGGATCCAGTCGCTGTCCGATAATCAGGAACGTGTGTCTGTACTGCACATCTGCTGAGCTTTCAGCCACCTGTGACGAGTCCCAGGACTCAAAAAACCTCCCTGTTTAAAGCATCACCGCACTCTTTATTCTGCAGAGCCGATGTGTGTTGTGATGCCTTCAGGTAGTATCCAGAGGTGTTTGGTCATTCGGAGACGTTCAAGCAGGCACCAGTAATCCACCTAGTCCTTCATAAAACATGGTCCTTGCAAACGTCTTTCTCTGCTCGTTTTCAGGAAGCTGTGGAGTCATGAAGGACTTCCTCTTCCTCCTCTTGCTGGTGACGGAGGCAGCCTGCAGGTCTCACAGCAGCTTGTGTGAACCGGGCTGCGAGTGTCGAGCAGACCTGAAGTACACCGTCTGTTCTGGGGCTCGCTTCACCCAGCTGCCCAGAGTCTCCCCCGCCACCGAACTCCTCGACCTCTCCGACAACTGCATCTCCGTCATCCCCGAGCGCTCCCTTAGCAAGAACCGCAAACTGCAGGTGCTGCTGCTGCAGAACAACAACATCAGCGTGGTGGAGGATGCCGGCTTCTCTCAGCTAGAGTTCCTGAAGAAGCTGGATCTGAGCTGGAACCGCATCTCCACCCTGACTGAAGGCTTCTCCGTCGGCCTTACCTTCCTGCAGGAGCTGCAGCTTGCCCACAACCACCTGACGAGCCTGGACAGCCGCAGCTTCCTGCACCTGGAGGGCCTGCTGAAGTTAAACCTGACTAGCAACACCATCCACACCATCCAGGTGAGGTCGTTCTCCTCCATGAGCTCTCTGCGGCAGCTGCACCTGGAGGACAACCAGCTGATGTCTTTGAGGAACGGGATGTTCTCCATGCTGCGCTCCTTGGAGGTGCTCAACCTGGCTGGAAACCGGATTAGGGAGACGGAGATGGGCATCTTCAAGCCCCTCACCAGCATGACGTTACTCAGCCTGGCCAACAACCAGCTGTCCACCGTCTATTTCAAGACCTTCCTGAGCATCCACACGTACAGCACCCACGTCCTGCTGAAGGGGAACCCCTGGAACTGTGACTGTGACCTGCAGAGAGTTTTCCAGAAACTGCAGAGCATCCAGAGGCTCTTCCTGGATGACTACTACAACCTGACCTGCAAGGCACCGCCCGTCCTGAATAAGTACCGTCTGATGGAGGTGGACACGCAGCTGTGCATCGCCGAGACTGTCACCGTGCTCATCATCACCGCGACCGTGGTGATCACCGTGGTGGCCGCCATGCTGATGGGCGAGAGGATGAGGAGGAAGGAGCAGAAGGGGAAGCACTGGACGCAGCAGGCAGAGCTTTCAGATGAGTCGGACTACTGAAGCGGTAGCAGTTCATTTTCTCTGTGTTGTTGTAGTGGTTTGCTTTTTGCGCCCTGAAATTGGACTTTTAGGCAGAATATCAGGAACTTTGTGGCTTAAATTCCCCATGAACATCTGTGCGTGTGGAAAGAGATTTCAGATTTTGTGTGTCTTTAGGGCAGATCTTGGTGAAAGCGTTTGCCATCTGCTGCACTGCAAAGCTTCACAACAACTCATTACCCGGTCACCCGGGAACTTCTCTGGTTTGTTTGCTGTACAAACTAAAATGAGTAGAAATTATAATCGGCTGCAGGTTTTCTGTTTACACTGAAGATGTTTTTATGCAAGATTGTCACAAGTTTAAAAAAGGAAACGTGATGGCGAAACAAGCGGAAACTGAATATTGTCATGCTAGAAGCAGAAAAAAACTCAAATAGTCTAAGAGGCTTAACTGGTGTGAATGTGTGTCTGCCTCAGTAAATATTCCATAATATTACAGCAATGTAGTTTTTGTATAGTAACCTTTCACAAGTACACATATTCCTGCAGTAAGTGCAAGTAATGTTTAATAATAAAATACAAATTTTCATGCCTTTACATTATATTGATTATATGTGGAAGGTGTGTTACAGTATATGAGCTGCTCAGTCTGGCGATGAATGTTCTTTGTGTTCATTTCAGGTTTTATTTTGATAGGATAATATCGCCTCGAGTCAAGTTTAGTTTTTCTGTGTCTCATTAAAATGATTTACTGGAATGTTTGTGTATGTTTTCCCTGTGATTACAGGAAGTTTCCCCTTTACTTGACACACTGGAGAGGTTTAGGCGGAGCCGCCGCGTCAACGTGTTGGGATTTAGCACAGAAAATGACTGAATATTGACAAAATAAAAGCATAACATTTTTCAGCAGGAAAATATTTTTGAGGATTTTAACTTGCTTAGCAAATATACAGAATCTGGATGGAAATATGCTGAAATAAATATGGAACGTGAGCCCATCTCTCTTTTCATTATCATCACTTTGTGTTATTTTTATAAATTAATTGCTTAATTGTTTGGTGTAAATAAATGTCCAAATAGTAGAAATAATTACCCAGAGCTCTAAAATTTTAATTAGGATTTTTGTATTTGATATATTTAATATAAAATATATGTGCAATAGATACAGTTTTGCCATAACGTTTAGTTTTGAAATTAGTGTGCTGTTTAAATTACAAAATTAAATGAATGTTTATGATTTTTCACTGTAAAAAGCCAGACTTTGTGTACGTGTGTGTGTGTGTGTGTGTGTGTGTGTGTTGATGAAGTTTAGATGTCTGCAGAGGGACACGTGTTACTTTAGTAACTCTGCCAGATTGATGCTAATAGGACTTTTTTAGTGAAGTATTAGTGGAATACAATTTGGAACATGTTTTTCTTTTTTTTTTGTAAATATTTGAACATGTACATCAGTAAAGAAATGATAGTACTTGGCTGCTTTGTAACCAAGTGCAAAAGACGCACGTAAATATGATATAATATAATATATTTTAGTATAATATAATATAATATAATTAGTATAATTCAATACGGTGTAAGCTAATATGTTTAATTGTGAAAAGGTTGGCCGGAAGCTGTAACATCCAAAATGGCGGATTGACGGTTGATGTCACTCTCAGGACAGGTGGAAGCTCCGGTTTGTTGAGCTGCTGTTGTTCTCAATACAAAGGCAGCGGAGCCGGGAAAACTGTTTGAATTCGCATCAAAATAATAAAAGCTAGAAAACTTTTACAGGATTTTTAAACATCTCCCGCTAAATGAAGCAATAATTACGAGGGGTTTTGCTTTGAAAAATGTCCGACCGGAGGGAGAAATTGAGCAGAAACTGCGCCGTCATAGTTTAATTGGAGCGGTAACCTGAGCAGGTAAGAAAATGATGTGGTTTGTCTTCAAGTGTAGTTCGGGTCTCACTTGAACGTGAGCGCTTCTAATATGTTGAAATAGTTACATTTATATTACAGGGGCTCAACGAGAGAAGCCGTGACGTTAGAGTCATTTTCGTCCGGTTTAAAGCCGGTTGATCTCGTTTTTTAAATGGGCACCGAGGCTTTAGACCATTTGCTAATTTCCGCCCTAAAAATGCATTGAGTTTGGTTTGTTTTACGTTCAAACCAAAGACTAGTTCTGCCCGAGACATCAAGTACTTCCGCGTAACAGCGCCAGTGACAGTCAGTGACGGGCAGATGCCAAACTGGGGTCCGAGGACCTCCAGTGGTCCCCGGAGGATCCGTGAGATTCAATTGTCTGTAGCACAGTACATTTACTGCGGGAGCCTGCGTGCTTGATTTTCCGATCGCTTTTAAAGCCCTCGTGGGTCAATGAGACCTTCAAACGGTGTCAGCCAGGACCCAAGTCCACATAAAAAAAAACTAACAAACACTGCATTTATCTTGGAGGATTCAGATGTGATTAGCTTCTGTTTACTTGGATCCATCAGTGAGAAGTTGGAAGATACAAAGGTGCTTTGTTTTTCTCCAGAACCGTCCTGCTTCTGACGGAGCAAACACACCTGATGTTCAGGGATAGCTGCAAAACTTATCAGGGCAGTGCAACTGACAAACCTTTAAAGAAATATTTTTTGGTGATGTTAATATAAAAACCATGAGACCAGGTTAAGATGAAGGTGTTATATGTCTGCAGTATGTAAAGCAGACAGATTAATAATGACAGAGGTGCTGGGGAATCTTGAGTATTTGTAGTCCTCTCTCACAGTAAAGCATTACAAAGTCAGGTTCGGTTTCCTGCCAACTATACATTGAGTGTTTCGAGCAGACACACCTGCCAGCTGTAGGATTCATTCAGCATCGTGTGGTTATTGTCAGCTTGTGCCTTCACTCCCTGCGGCAGCTCTCACCTTATTTTCTTATTTTCTAGATATGGCAGCTGACGACAAAGTTGCCATTCTGACGGAGGACGAGGAGGAGCTGAAGAGGAGGTACGTGTTGGCCGAGCCGTTCAACACCTTGTCCACGGAGGGGCAGGCGGGTGTCCCAGTGACGCCTGCGCCCATCTCGGACGCTCTGCCTGAACAGCCGCCCAGCTCACAGCCAGACTCCATCGACTGCTGCGAGAGGCTGTGCCTCCGTATCAACAGCCACCTGCTCATCTCCAAAATCTTCTACTTCTTCTTCTATGCCGCCTACGGCTCTCTGCACCCTCTGCTGGCCGTGTACTACAAGCAGCTGGGCATGTCGGCCAGCCGCAGCGGGCTGCTCGTCGGGATTCGCTACTTCATCGAGTTCTGCAGCGCCCCCTTCTGGGGCGTGGTGGCCGACCGCTTCAAGAAGGGAAAGATCGTCCTGCTCTTTTCTGTTTTCTGCTGGCTGGTGTTCAACTCCGGCATTGGTTTTGTCAAACCAGCTGAGATGAAATGTGTGGAAAAAACTACGACGACGGTGGCGCCCACAGTGACGGCTCTACCTCACGGTAACGTCACGCATCAGAGCAACTCCACCAACCACACCAGGAGGCGCCGAGGTCTACTAGACCTCGATGAGCTTTTCGATCTCGATCTGGACTTTGACTTCAGTGCGCTCAACAGGCATGAACGAAGCGTCGACACCAATGACACTGGAGCTGCTTCCAAGCCAACTAACACCCCCCAACTTGCCCCAAACACCACTCTGTCTACCACCACCTCCACTCCTGCTCCAACCAAAACCAAGGAGTACCAGATCATCTTCAACAAGGACCAGGTGGAGACCATCTTTCTGCTCATCCTGCTCGTCGTCATCGTGGGGGAGTTCTTCAGCGCCCCTGCCGTCACCATCGTGGACACCGTCACCCTGCAGTACCTCGGTAAAGCCCGCGACCGCTACGGCCTGCAGAGGATGTGGGGCTCACTGGGCTGGGGTCTGGCCATGCTGCTGGTAGGAATCTGGATCGACCACACTCATGTCGAACCCGTGATTGACGGCATTGGCTGCACCCCTCCCGACTATCGGCTGCACAACTACCAGATCGCCTTCATTGTTTTTGGAGTCCTCATGGGCGTAGCGTTTGTAGTGGCTACTCAGTTTTACTTTGAAAAAGGTGGCAGCTACCGACAGGAGCTTCCAGAGGGTGAGGTGGAGCAGATGGACAGCCCAAGGTCGATCCCAGAGTCCAGCTCTTCAGACCAGACGCCCACCAGCTCAGAGGCTGAGAAGGAGTTCTACTACAGCGATCTCCTGAAGCTTCTCTGCAGTGTTCGCTACAGCTCCATACTGTTCGTCGCCTGGTTCATGGGCTTCGGCTATGGCTTCGTCTTTAGCTTCCTGTACTGGCACCTGGAGGACCTGAAGGGGACGACCACGCTGTTCGGCGTCTGCTCTATCCTCAGCCATATTTCAGAGCTTGCCGCCTACTTCACCAGCCACAAGTTCATCGAGCTGGTCGGACACATCAGGTAAGACACACACCTGGGGTACCGGTTTGTTAGAGTATGACTGGATAGAGCTCAGCAGAGGGGGCCTGGTGGTTCAGTGGTGGAGCATTGAGTTTGGGATGCAGAGGGCAGCGGGTTCGAATCCCAACCCCCCAGGTGTGGTCCCACCCAGCCACCAAGGGCAACCTTGGTGCCCAGACAAAGAAATGGGAGGGTTGCGGCAGGAACATGTCCGCCGTGGCGACAAGCCGGAGCCGTTGATTTGTGTTGGATAGAGCTCAGTGACAGGGGCAGGTTTAAGTCCACATTATTAATTCTACATATTATTGCCACCATACCAACTAATTGTAGTTCAGTAAACAGCAGCACTAGAAGAACCTACGTTCACCAAGGCTGCAAAACCTTCATACATTTCTTATTTTATTACATGATATTGAACAATTCCTCTTGACCTTCATCAAAATACACATTCTTACGTTGATAGCAAGTTAAAATAAACACAAAAAACTCTAAATATTTCTAATCTAAAGAATTGTCAAATATATCATGGAGGCCAGTGCTGTGTCCCCATATGTTTTGTTTTTTTTAACAAATCCCAAAAGATTCATTTTACTGCCATAAATGAGTTTTTGAGATGCTAGAATCAGAGAATATTTGGATTATTTGTATATATTTTTCTTGACTGAAACATTGAATGGATTGTACTCAATAACAGTTGACTGATCAAATCAGCTCTAAGTGAAACGATTAACACTAATTGGTAGAAGGTAAAACCTGAGCACAGTGACTGATGCTCAGAAATGTCCAGCATGTTCTGTAAATCTCCCTCCAGTGCAATCTGATAATACAGTACTCGAAGTTTGACTTCATCGGAGGACATAAGTACATTGATGGTTATCAAGTGCTACAGGTCCAGCAGCAGCAGCAGCAGCAGCAGCAGTGAGTTGTATCCAGTGTCAGAGTCAGTGGGGAGTGAATGTCCCTCTGAGAGACAGTGCAGCCATTGATGCTCAGCTTTTCTGTTGGAGCAGATTCGAGGCTGGACCTCGCAGGCAGCGGGGACATTTGAGAACGTGGTGTTAGATTTCAGGCTGCCTCAGTCCGCCACATAAAACACACAACGTCCCTGCTGTTGACGAGGAGATGCAACTGTCCTACTGGATGAGGCTCAGGCTGATCAGTACCTACAGACCCGTGTTAGAGCTTCACAGGCAAACATTTTATTAAATATATTAATAACCTCACAGCTGCCGCGTGTTTTTCTTACTTTTTTATAAACAGTCTGAGAAAACACTGCAAACTGTGATATTTACTGTAGAAATATAGTTGGAATATTAATGAGCTTTTGAACAAAGGACTTAACGTGGTCGCTCCTTCTAATTTTTTCCAGGTTTACGCAAAAGTAACAGTGTGGCTTCAGACCCTTGTTTAGACAGAAAGCATAGCAGATCCGTTTGGCAGCGTGTATCATCTTCATGTTGTCTCTCTCTGTGTGAGGGTGTGACACAGCTGCTTCTGCAAACACACTTCCTGTTTGACTAGAAACTCTGAACCAGAGCAGAGACGAGGGGCTGCAGGTGTCCCCGTGTTGACCCTGTCGGAGTTGGTGTTAAACTACCTGTTTGCAGCCTCAGCTTCGCTCAAGACGACTGATGGCAAATGTCAAACCGCTGTGTTGAGCTCGTACTTAACACCTGGGTTTAGATTGAACGTGCCATCTTTACATCATTTTAAAAGCCAGTATTCAAATCCAGAGTAGAGAACAGATTACATGTGCGTGTGGTTTCTGTAATTTCAAGTACACATTATGCAAAATCAACCATTGCAGAGAAATATTAGAATGGATTAATGTGTAAATGTCAGTGTTGTTGCAACTAGTTGAGACTGATTTTAGATTTCAGGTTAACGTTGTGGAGTGAACACAACTGTATTTAGTGTAAGTACAGTTCTTCATTGCATATGTTCCGGCTGATGTGCAGCACAGAGCCAAGTATAACTGACTCTTTCCTAGGGAAGTATATGTGATAAGCCAGCGTCATGTGATCACAGCCGCCCTTCAGTATATCAGTGTGTGAGCATTATCAGCTTTACTTGTTTGAACAGTTTTATTTTGGGTTTATCATCAGTGGCAGAGTGTTTTTTTTGTGTGTGTGTGTGTGTGTG